>NC_081351.1:61368575-61411105 GCF_029784015.1 Lycium ferocissimum
CTTGTTTTTGATGAGCTTTAATGGGTTTTCTTACTTTGATTCACTTGGTTTGATGACAAACACCTTTGTCTTCTTGTTCATGAAATATATGTGATGCCCTAGAGCCTTTATAGATAAGTGGAGAAGTGTTGGAAATGAAATAATGAAGTTGGGAACACATTTATACACTTAGAACATTTCGCCGTCGGTCAGAGTTCCACGGACTGTTCCACGGTCCGTGGAACCTAGTGTTGTCCTGGGTGAAGCTGGTCATGGTTTATGACCGCCCACCTCCCTCGTTGGCGGTTCACGGACCCATCCACGGTCCGTGGAACACAACGCCTGGCCGTGGAACCTGGCCGTGAAACCCACTGCTTCACCAAGTTCGATCCCGTCGTCTCGTTTGATCTCCAATCCTTATGGAACCTTATTAACACTTGTTTATCACTTCATTAACAATCTAAGGGGTGTTATAACTCTTCCCCAACACATCATTAAGTTTTCATCAACTTACTACTCATAAATCTTTTCCGATACTTATCGCATACATGGCCTTCTATTGGCAACTTCCTCATCTAACATCGAATGTCTTTCAAATCTTATTTAGAATCATCAAATGCTATTTCTTACTTATTGAAACATCGAATACTTTGTACTTCTCATTAGCCTATTCACTGTGCATCAACGGAAAATTTTCCGAGGTGTAACACATCATATCCCGGCAACTGACTCTATTTCTTCCTTGACTCCTTAGAAGGATCATCTTGCTAACTACTTCAATGTACAGTAGATGCAGTTTTACTGTTTCCCTTTTTTGTACTCTCCTGGACCTTGTAGTCTTTGGATTGTTAGACAGGATTTTGGTGATTTCCAAAGCCGTGACCATGTCATCAAGTGATGGCCATTCTCCCTTCACATAAAGTGCCTATCCTTTTGTAGGCACAGGAAAAATTCACTCAATTTTTGAGTAGTGAGAGTAAACTGCACTCCAAGTACTGTGCTGGTTAAGTCAGTGTTTGTGAAGGTTGCATTTATGTAGAACTCAATCACCTGTTGTCTGGCCAGCTTCCTTTTTTTCTTCTCTAGGTAGGAATAGGTCATTCCAACCCTGTAGTACTATCTTTTCTAGTAAGATGATCATCTTCGGTTCTTCTTGGCCAGTAATTACTCTACCCCTCAATAGCACTGTTGATTTTAATTGGATCGCCTTTTCAACTTTAGGGAATGTCACTTCCATTCCTTCATCACCATTCTCAATTTCTTCAACTTCTTCATGCTTGGATGCTGAGTACATTTCTTCTTCACTTTCATCCAACTCAAAACTCAAATTGGTCTAAGACCTTTTTGTTGATGAACGAGTCTTGACCCTAGATGATTGGATCTCATAGTTACAACGATTCTCTTCCCCTTTGATCTATTGGTTCATTTTGAGCTTTCACCTAGTGTCTCACTCTTTCCTTCTGTATTTTCAGTGCTGGTGCTTATACCTTTTGATCTTGTGCTTGCTTGTAGTGCCTTTTCAGGTTCAACATCAGCGTGCCTCTTCTTGACTCTAGTATGAGGAGTCCTGGTTGGAATTGACTTTATTTTCTCTCAGTTATTTCCTTTATAGGTTTCATTATCGTCTCTGTTGATGCTTTTCTACGTCTTCTTCCAACCTGAGTAATAGGAGTCTCCCAGTCATCTTTACTGGTAGTAGCACCTTCTTTTCGAATAGGTTGCACCATTTGGTCTATAAGGCCAACCCATTCCTTGTCAGGAATAGGTTCCTTTACCTGTTCTTCTGCTATATGAATGTCAGCTTCTTGTATTATTTCCTTTCCTCTGTTGCTTCCTGAAATCATACATCCTTCCGACTACTTTCTTTTAAGATACTTAGGGTGTAAATTCGGTTTCACTAAAGGAGTTTAACGAGGATTTTAAATTCTTAGGACATGTATGTGCATTTCAAACATATGGATGAATATGCATACCTGTCTCCTGAGGACTTATCCATATTTCCATTTCTACGCTTCTTTAATCCAAAGCAGCCATCCTAGTCTGTTGTAGATGCTTGTGAGACTCTTTTGGTTAATTCAAGGTTTAACCCCTTTTACCATAATATTCCCCTCATACTATGCAATTTTCCTTCGTTTATTGAGAGTGACCATAATTTCCTTTTGATTTCTCTTATACAACCTTGAGCAAGCCTTTTTATATCCTATGTTCACTTGCTTCCCGTCACCCTTCTTTTTCAACAACAATCAGGGCTTTGGAATAGGATCCCTACATCGTATGGATCCCTTCCCTTTCCTTGATCTGTCTTTCTTTTTAGCCCGTTGTGTTGGGGGTTTTAGTCGCTTTACCTCTGTTTCTTCTTCTCCTTTCTTTATGGTATATTTAGGCCCAGTAATGACCCTGCTCCATATCTCGTAATCTTCTGCCTGTAGATGGTCCTTTATACAAGCTTTCCACCATTGATAGTATTGTCCATAGAGCATTGGTGGCCTTTTGGTGGACTGACCTTCTGTGTGTCCTATTGGAGGTGCAACATTCATTATTATCTTCTCCAAGGTGTTAACCCTTTGAGGAGAGCCTGATCTGATACCACTTGTTAGCTTTGCACGACCTACTTGTCTGTCCTAATGTATACTCACTTTTAGCCTATGGACAGAACACGTTACCTAACCTGTTTTATGATTGAGTTTGCGGAATAAAAAAATCAACAGGAAGGTAAAGAACATAATATTTTCACGTGAAAACCACCCGGCTCAAAAGGTGATGAAAACCACGACCCACAGACCTATAGGATTTCTCCAACAACTTCACTACAACAAGATCCAACTACGAGTTACAAATTACGCCCTCTGTAATCTAACCCTTAAACTCCAGCCTTGCTACCCAACCTCTGACTAGCAAGCTATCTCCAAGTAGTAAACTTCATACTTGGAGTTAGAATTGCTTGTATTTACCTGCTTGCTTCTTAATAAGCTGATAAAAACACAACTCAATAAACCAACCTAATACACAAATCTAGGCTCCAGGACTGGGAAACATTATTCAGTAAAACAGCTCCATCAATCCTTTGTTGTGTAATAGGGACGCAATCCCAGATTCTTAAATACGCTAGATATATCTTTTAACATCACAATATTCTGAACTCTCTCTTTGTGGGTGCGCAAACTTCTTCTTAGAAAAACCTGAGTATGTATAACATTGCAGCTCCATAGATCGGTTAACACAAAATCCTTTCCTAGTCGGTCAATGACACGTATGTAGGGTTTGTGTAGTATTTGGATTCTTGCCTTGTTGAGTCCGCTCCTTGTACATGTAGGAGGCTTACTAATCCCTACAAATATGGCAATGAATCTTTCATACTTGAATGCCAAGTTCTTTCCATAATTCTACAAATCCTAGTTTCTGTAGGACTTGCCCTAGAATATGTTCACGAACTTGCTTCATCCACCTGGTTCGTCTGCCTCTGAATCTGTGCACTGTCTGAGATAGAACATGCTCATGTACTTGTTACACCAATCTCTTTTTGTTACACCTCATAAAATTTCGCGTCGTTTGTCATAAGTAAAGTAATATAGGTTGAAGGTAGTATGAAGTTTTTAAAAGGTTGCAGAAGGTCGTATATGAGTTATAAGTGGGTACCTAAAGGTTCTGGATCATACGAGTTGAAGAAGATACGTTTCGACGAAGCTCGGGAAGTGTAAGGCATGACTGCATTGCAAATAGCCATCTGCGTCGCAGTCATGGTCGCATATGAGAGCCAAGGCTGAGGAATTTTCTGGAAATTTTTGGAAATGATCTACGAGGTCATCTGCGGCCGCATCTGCCAACGCAGATGAAAGTCGATGGCCGACTTTGGTTGATATATTTTTGTTGATAGCCTCATTTTACATCATTTTTCATACCTCTCTCATCCAAATACTCGCTAGAGACCCCCAAACCTTCTCTCAAGCCGAAGGAACATAAGTTAAGTGATCCAAGCCCAAATCCAACTCTCCAAAGGTGGAAGATCATAGTAAAGGTGTTGGATGCAATTTGAAGTTTAAGTTCTTATTGTTGTTCTTTGAGTTTTGAAGATTCTTAGAGGTAAAGCAAGCTCAGTAAAGGTAAGATTTAACCTCTCCTATATGTATTTGTAGTATTAGAAGTCATGAATAAGTTAGTTGGTTGAAGAATGACAGGGGAGAAGGTGAAAACCATATGTTAGGTTGTCTTTGTATACTGACTTTGGGTTGAAGTTGTGTTGATGGGATTTTGTGGCTGGAAATGTTTGGTTTAGCCTGTATCTATTGTGTTGAATGTTATTCTTATGTTGTTGAGTTGTAATTTGCTTTGAGCCATGTTGTTAATGTGTTTTTGAGCTAAAATCTTGTTGTAGGGATAATAGTTAATGTTGGGATTGTGTTAAGGTTGTTATACTTGGTGTATTTGGAAGAAGAAAGTATATAGGTGTCATATGCGAAGTTGTATATCAGACTGTTTTACTGTATATCTCTAAATTTTAATGATATGAGTTTAAAGAGGATCTTATGAGGTTGTTGTATTGACTGTTGGCTGTTGGATATGTTGTGATGGTTAAGAAATAGGGGAAATGTTGTCATTTCATTTTAGAATCGATTTATCATTTGATATACGTGATATACTAGTACCATCTAAGCTTGAAAATGTCTTCCTTTGTTATAGGATTGAAGTACCAGTTCGACGGATTCGTTGTGGGATTGTGTTGACGACTTGAGGTATGCTAAGGTTAACTTTCCTTCTTTTAGCAGGATCTATACGAACGAAACGTAAACGCAATGCTACTCCATAATGATTCCATTCTTAGTAACTAGAGATGTACTATGTTGATTCAAGTTCTAGTAATATTGTTCTTAGCAAGTCCTTCTCTAGATTTCATATGCCTCGTAGAGTCACTTGTTAGTGAAAATGCTATCTCATAATGATGATCGGAGGTGTAATGACCTTACATAAGTCCGATAGATTCAGGATGCACTCTTATCATATTCATGCATTGCATATATGTGTGTGTGTGTGTGTGTATAGACACTACATGTGTTATAAACGCGTATACTTATATTATATCTATATGGGTTATGGGGAAGGTTACGGCGTTATATACGCACCACCACTTGATCAGCTGATCATATGATGATGATTGCCGATATAATTAGATGGGATGCCCACAGAGGCTTGACAGGAGTTTTATATATATATGTATGTATGAGCAGGCGTTATCTCCGTATATATACAGTACTTTTGCATATCATTGGCCCTCAGAAGCAGTTCTGCTATACAAGTTGCATTCCTTTTATCCTATGTACTTTCATGTTTCCTTTATGTTACTTTAATACCTTAAATACTCAGTATATTGTCCGTACTGACGCTTTTTTCGCCTGAGGGACGCTGCATTTCATGCCCGCAGGTTCAGGTAGGCGGGGTGACGATCCGCCTCCGTAGGTTGCCGTTCTGCTGATATTGGAGCACTCCACTTGTCTCGGAGTCGCTGTGGTGTCTTGGTACGTATATTTTTGTTGTACATATGGGTGTGGCGGGCCCCTATCCCAACCTTATTATGTCGTGTACTCTAGTAGAGGCTTGTAGACAGTTGTGGTACAGTTAGACGTTATATGGCCCCCCGGCCTATATTTTGTTGTATAATTGTCTATGATGGCCTTGTAGGATCGTACAGTTTTGTCCAACATGGTTATATACGTATGTCCTTTTGGGCTCGCTCCTTTTCAGTATAGTTCTCTTATGATCTAGTAGGTTACCATCTAATGACCCTCGTGGTCCACCCTTGTGTACGATTATGTTAGGGAAGCATCATTTAGCGGTGCTCGGTAGGTAGGTCTCGGGTGCCCATCATGGCCCTCCGATTTGGGTCGTGACACTTTCCTTCTTCATCTGCCATTAAACTTCTTCTAAGATATTTGCTGTAACATATTGACAGACCTGTTTCCTATATTTGTGTTGCTCTGTGTTTGTCTTCTTCACGTGAATTTATTCATTTCTGGAATAAATCATGTCTTTAAACTTGACTTACTCTTTGACTTCTGATTTTTTTCTTGCTTTGTGATGGAACATGTTTGCAGACCTGGCTCTTCTGTTAAGCTGATTCACATGCTTTGTCTGTTAACTCTTTAGCTGAACAATTTCTTCATTCTGAATATGTCTTCTGAGTCTGAGTCACTTCACCTCTCATCTTCTTCATTATCTAACCTTTGCTTCCTTGTTCAGTTGTTCTATTCATGGATCTATTCATGCCACACACGGAATAACTCTGTGTGCTCCTGTGATAGAACATGCCTTATGCCTTGTTCCATTCATGGAATACACTAAACATCTCTGTGTGCCCTTGTATTAGAAAATGTCTTATGCTTTGTTCCATTTAACTGCTTTGAGACTGAGTCTCTGTTCAACTCCTTCATTGCTCTGCCTTCTCCTGTATATGCTTCTGTACAACGGAATATGTTCTTGGACCTGTTCTTACCAACCTGTGCTACCCGCTATTTCAAATCTTTTACACTGTCTATGACTGTCACGCCCTAACTCGGGGAACGTGCGGGCACCTATTATTTCCCATATCAGTAGGCGAACCCGTCCCTTATGCAACCAACCAACAATAAGTAAATAAATAAATGAAAAACTCAAGAATAATGCGATAAGTCTGACATAATATATAAATACTAAGTGCAGAAGATAGACAAATCCCAAAATCTGGTCTGGTCAGTACAATAGCTACTAAATACTATTGCAAGTCCGAATAGTCAATACATCATCTGAAATAAATATTGTCTCAAAATAGAAATAGGACAATAAAGAAGACAGAGTCTCGGGATGCATGGATCATCAGTAGCTCACCCTCATAACTCTAAGAGCGTTGCCTGGGGATCAGTCACGAGGTGTGGAAGTCTCTCCAACAGCGTAGTCTATACTCGTAAAAAGAGTACAACAAGGTAGCATTAGTACAAAACACGGTACTGAGTAAGCATCATAGGCCGAAAATAGTTAGATCACGCGTGCAAATAAGGAAATGGAAAGATAATCATGTTCATAGACAGATACAAGTCAACAAGTCAACAAGTCCAAGTAGTACAATCAATTACCAAATGATGTCTCAAATATTTCACGAATTCAAACATAACCCAATAACTAACCAATAACTCAAATATCACCGAAGATCAATGTCAATCCAAATTACAATAAGAACATATAATGTGTATGCAAATGGAATGCAATGCAATGATACATACATGCTTTGGGGGGATAATGTCCACCTCTCGAGGTCATGACCCATGGGGGACCGCTAAGTCCATGTACTGTCATTTTGTATCACACAGCCTAGAATGACTTCTCTATTCAATATCATTGCTAACCACTCCGTATCACATAACATAGAGATGGCTACGCAAATATAGTTATGTCGTATGAATCATGCTTACCTCCGTCATCACCATCTTCCAATATCAAGATCAAGATAGATATATCATGGATATGAGAAAGTATGTCAGGCAAAGAGAATATCATAAATAACATATGGATTCTAGTCAATTCATATAAGGACAACCATCATAGTACAAGTATCACATGAATCCGTTCCTTTCAAACAGTCTCCCATAATACATAGAAACCACCAATTCACATAAGAGAAGCCAAGCATAACCTGAGGATTCTATGGGCCATGAGCCGGAACACACAAGTTACACAACAGTACCAACCTAAGAATTTCATCCCAAAATTCATACCCGAAGGTTCACATGATGTCTCCAACAATTTCCTAGTACTACATATGAGTCTCTAACCGGAGTCTAACCAAAAGGTAAGCCATAACCTACCTGGAGTGCCGAACAGGAATCCCAAACAAATCAACCGAACGCCTTTCCCTTCATCAATGCCTCCAAATACTTAAGGTCTATTTATACATAATCTAGATTAGAAATCATAAAGAACAGTACCTATATTGCTAGGCTTTTAATTCGGTAAACTTAAGCCTATGGAATTTGGGGAAACGGGCCCACAAGAGCCAAACAGGAAATTCAAAAGTGAAACATGCAATTCAAGTCTAAGTGATCAAAACCCACAAATAAATTTCCAAAATAACTCAATATTAAGCTAAATTTGTATTTAAAGAGAAACCCCTAATTTTGGGTATGAATCCCAACTCTCAAATTCATAAATTGGTTACTAGTAATGAAGGATTCATGTTTATGTAGCTATTACCCATCAATTCCATACTAATATAAGCTTATTCCATCAACAAATCAAGGTTTGATAATCAAAAGTTCATTCAACAAAGAAACTCCAAAAACCCTCTTTAATCCTTATGTTATTGGAAGAATCTAGCATGAATTAGGGAGTTTCTAAGGTGGATTTGTAACGACCCACCTGGTCGTTATAGTGCTTTTGACCTAATTACCCTGGTTGACCCTTCCCCATGTCATGTTAGTATGATACATAACTTAATAAAGTCATTGGGTTGGGTTCCGCAAGGTTCGAGTATAAATTGAGTCATTTATGGAGAAACTAGTTAAGTTGACGAGTTAGAGTTGACCATGGTCAACGTCTAGTTAGGATGACCTCGTGTCTATGTTTTGGAAGCTCCAATATGTTATTATGATGATTTTGAATTTGTCCACAAAGTTTTGGCGAGGTTCCAAAGAGTTTCAGATGGGTTTGGGGTTTTGTCGCGCTCATATTCGGTGTTTTCGCCAGACGTTTGTGGATTTAAATTGCTCCATATTGATCATACAACCTTTTTTTTGAGTGGGGTTTAAAACATTAGATCCTTATCGAAATTACGAAGCTATAGGAAAAAGAATTGACGTGTTTGGCCTCCGGATGATGGAGTTATGCCCGTTTTCGTTCGAAATTTTATTCTCGGGCCGTGGCGGCCGACTCGAGGACCGCCACAGCGGCTTGGTGAGCGCCACAGCGGCCCAACTGGGCAGTAGGTCCATTTTTCATGTCTTTTTTTCAACTTTTTCCCATCCTAAACCCAAAAACACTTCCTCAGAATGTGAGAGGCTATTTTCCTAGGGCTAGGGTGAAGTTCCTCCTTGAAGGTAAGTGCAAACCCTTACTTGATTCATTATTTCTCCTTCCTCAAATCCCTTGACAAGCTTAAGCTCCATTAATGATGAATGCAAGATTTAAAACCCAAAAATTGATGAAACCTTCAATAGTTTGAGGGTTGGGGAGAGAGCAATTGAAAAGCATTCACAAGCACTTTGGGGTAAGATTCTAACCTAGGATTCATTATTTATGTGTCGATTATCATCATCTCATAGTCATTCCTACACACTAATTATGAAGAACTAATGGGTTAAAAATCGTAGGGCTAAAAATAGAAAAGAGGAACTTGGATATCTTGTGATGAATAGAATTCCATGAAATTAAAATTGAAGGTTAACTAGATGATGGGTAACATAATTGTGCATTGAATTTTCCATCTTACCCTCATGAACTCAGATTCACATTGTAGGGGTATTTTAGACATTTTTCTAAAAGTATAACAATACTGGTATCGCTGGACTCGTTTAGACTCGTAGAGTACTATTTTGACTATATTGTATCTGAATTTTTAATAAAATTCCAATTTTGCCCTTGTGGCTCGAGTTTAGCTATTTTTGGTCCATTTTGGGGTTTCAGGTAAAACTATGGCAATATGGGTATCCTTAGATTCGTATTCTGACATAGAATTCATATTGGATAGACGTTAATCGTTTTGAGGTTCTCCAAAGAGAAAGGCAAGGCTATGGTTTGGTAATTCGAGACTGTTGCTCGGTATTCCAGGTAGGTTATGGCTGACTTTAGTTAGACTTTAATTAGCGAAACGTATGTATTGTATAGAATTGACGGGAGAAAGCATGATTAGGTCTTTAGACATGGTGTTTTGGTTGGATATTAACTAGGTAAGTATGACTTCTGATTTTGTGGGCTCGTCGCCATTACTTTATGCACTGAAACATAAGGTGTAGTTGTATTCATACTGTGGCGATTCGGGATGGATTTCTGTTAGGTTGATTGATTGTTGATGGTGGCTCGTGGCCTCGTTATTGTGATTAGACTTATTACCTGAATTGTCGTGTTGTACTCAATTCTCTCTTATTGTGACACATATCATCGGAGAAAGGAAGGAATACTGAGTTTAGACCTGAATTGTGATTTATATATTTATGATAATACGTAGATAAACACTTCATGTATTATTTACTGTTGATGATAATATTTAGAAAAAATTAAGCTTCTTGGTGATACATGACTTAGTTGTGAGGCATACTTGCTACATGTGGAAGTAAAGAGGGACATAGACTATTATGTTGGTTGAGACGATTGTATGATTCATTTCATGGCTGAGTTGATCCAAGTCTTAATATGACTTGTGGCTTTGTGACTTGTACCTTCACTGTTGCTTTATTGGCTTGTATTGATTTACCACGTTTACACTCATTTATGCATTCATACACTCATGCATGATGGAAATGGTTTGGAAGACTCGTGGCATGATGCCTTGTGTTTGACATTGATATTGTTGATTGTTCATAGTCCATACATACTAATGAATTGAAATACATTGAGACATACATTGTGATGTGAAATGGTGCAGAAGTTAATATAATCTTCTTAATGAACTTGTGATACAAATTGATGCCAATTGTGGTGAGAAGCTAATATGATCTTCTCGATGAAAATAATATACTACTTAATAATTGCTCATTAAGAGGGATGTAACAGTGTTTCTTGTATAATCGAGTGGCTCCGGGTCCGAAGCTCTTTCCGGAACGGAGGGTGTATAAGCTCAAATTCGAAGTAAATTTCGGGCGGAGGGCAATAAGTGACTCGGGTCCGAGGAGTGTTCCGGAACAAGTGATACATGATGTGGATCCGTGATCGAGGTTCTTTCCGGGGCGGAGGATTTATGGCTCGAGTTCGAGGAGTGTTCCGGAACGAGTGGTACATGGACACCATGGGTCGCCTGCAGGTCATGACTACTGAGCTATGACATTAGTAGCATGTGTGTACAGTCTGTATTTGGCCAGGGCGTTATATTACATTGCACTGCACGTCATCATATTTTGCATTGCACATCATTATATTTTATTCTTCATTATTATATGCTCGTTTGTTCTGATTTTGGTATGGATGCCGAATGTCTATTGTGACATAAATATGACCATTGACTGAGTTAAATTGTGGATTGGTGACTCTACATAGGGAAGGAACTTGGACTTGTGATTATCAGATGAGATTATTGAGACTAGATAGACTTGTGGTTTGGAATCTTCGTCTTAGGCTGTGACTCTGTTATGGGACATTCTGTGACTTGGATTTGAGTATTAAGTGCCTATCTGTTTATCTTGTTGATTTTATACTTATATGCGTGAACTAATCTTAGTCGGTCTATGATGCTTACTAGTACATAGTGTTTGTACTGATACTACCTTGCTGTACCCTTTTTGAGTGCAGATTGTATTCCAGAGATTTCATCTAGACTACATCTCTAGCTTGAAGCTAGTTTGCTCGATCAGATCCAAGGGTGAGCTTCCATCCATGCCATGCCACCTGAAGATCTCTCTTTCCAGATGTCTATTTTTATTCCAGACATTCTTTATTATTATATTTGAGATATACTTCATTCTTTAGGTATTGTTAGTTAGAGTCCTTATACGATGACTTTCAAATCTTGGGGGTGTAATAGTTAAGACTTCCGCACTTATATTATCTATTAAATATGAATTGTTTTATTTACTTATTTATTCATTCACATGATCACTGATTGTTTGAGTATAAATGGTTAAAGAAGTTAAAATTGGCTAGTGATTAATGGGTTAATGGGTAAGGGTTTGCCTACTAGTAATAATAAGGTAGGTGCCCGCACGATCGGTAATTAGGGTCGTGATAGGATTATGAATCATAAATGAAGAATAGGGTTTGATGTAAGGGTGGCATGGTACGGTATTAGAAACTTGGGTACGGTATTAGAAACTTGGGTAGTTTCGATTTTTGATTTTTAAAAATACTATGCCATTACCGTACCAAATTAATTCGGTATGTTTCGGTATTTTGAAGTTCGGTTTTGGTATTTTACGGCACGGTAAATCAGTAACCATAGTTTGTTCGTCTTCGACTTATATATACTCATATAATAGAGAACTATGACTTCGGCTATTGAAGAAACATCTCAATAATATCGTATTAACACCTTACACATGCAAAATATTCAAAAGAAAGCATAAGCAATCCCCTTCATAAATCAATTAGCCAAAAAGTGCATTTCAATCAAGTTTAATTAGTCAAAATTTCAACATCTAAACAATTAATTTTGGACAAATTAATACTAGATTATATAGTTGTTAGTATTTCAATAATAATATATATGAATTGTATATGTAACTATATACTTCGGTATGGTATTCCGTGTTTCGTATATTTCTAATAAATACCGTATACCGTACTGAATACCAAACTTTTTGAAAATACATACCAAACACCGTACCAAATACCCTATTACCAAAATCACGGTATAAAAAATATCGGTTTCGGTATGGTAATCTGTATATACCGTACCATGCCCACCCCTTGTTAGATGAACTTACCCCAATAAAGAATTGCCTCAGAATCTCTTGTTTTGCTCTCAAAATAGCTCTAGAATCGAGAGTAATGAATGTGGAGTGATAGGGTTTTAAAAATGATTTAAGGCATTTAAGTCCCCGTCAACCACTATAGCAGTCTGCAATCCGCTACGGTGGAATCGCTGCCGCGGTGACATGACCGCTACGGCGGTCACCCCACTTTACATTAGGCCTCTATAGCTGCAGGGCCATTGCCACGGCGATACCGCTGCCGCTGGCACCAGTCACCGGAAAGTTACTGATTTTGACCATTCTCAACCCAAAATTCGACTATCACCCGAGGCTTCACAGATACAACACAAAAATGCAAACACACATAAAAAACGCGCTGCGAATTCACCCGTGGCCTTGGATTTCCCAATGGGGGTCTCGTTGACCAAGTCAACCCCCAATACCCCAAAACCAAACCCCAATACCCCAAAATCAACTTTTCAACCCAAGTCCCAAAACGCACTCTAATGCATTGGGAAACGAACTGAACATACCCGTAAGTCACAAATGACCATCCGAACCTCTCGGAATATACAGATTTATCCGTTTACCCAAAAGTCAACTTTGGGTCAAACATTTTTCGCTTTAAGGCTTATTATCACAAAAACTAATCTAATATTCACCCGATGACCTCAGAAATCATATCACCAGTCCCCCCAAGTCTAACATAAGCTAATGAAGCTCGAAAAAAGGTCAACATGGTCAAAAGTACCTTAACGGTTGAACGGGTCATTGCAGGGACGTTCTACTTGCTTCCCTCTATTGTTTGCCTACACCTTATATCAACTTAGTATGCTATTACTGTGCTTTCCTGCTTGGACCATTGTTTTTATATTGTCCTATGCTGTTAGTTCACTTAATGCCATTCATGCTGAATTACTTGTTCTGGTTTTTCAATCATCAAAACTACATACATGGCTTTATGCCAACATTTCCTAAAGGCTGAATACATATACATTCCCTTAGACTTGTTATTTTTTTTTTTTCCATTTAGACATCTAAACTAAGCCTTAATCCTATTGAACACTTTAACTTGATTAAAAATGTGTCAATTAGACACAAGCTATTGACATGTCACCATGAGTGTAGGTCACCTCCTTTGAGAGCGTGAAGTGTAGTCAAATTTTTTTTTCGTTCTTTTTCTCCTTCGTCCTATATCCCCACTCTCTCTTCAGTTTGCTCTCATCTCTCCATTTCCATCCCCTTGCCCATCTCCACTATTTTTAAACCACCAAAAAGGTTATCATCCGTCAAGCATGGAGGCCATCACCCAACTCCACCATCACCATTTTTGTTTAGCATATATCAGATTCAGATACATAGAAATAAAAAAATAAAAAGACAAAAGTAGTGAAATTTAATTCACAAATAAGTTTGAATAGGAAAAGCCATATGGGTCCAATTTTAATATATTTTCGCATTCCAACCAAATTGAAACTTGAACAGAACTAAGTTAAATACACTAAAAATTCAACTTTATAAGAAGATCAACAACTTAATTGGAGAATTGGAAACAAAAACTTATTTTGATAATTGGGATTTCATAATTAATTCTTCTTCAATGTTGATCTATCCTTTTGCAAGGTTTACTTCAAGTGTCTAAATGGAAAAATGGGACAAGTTTAGGGGGTTGCCTATGTATTTAGCCTTTCCTAAATGTCCTGTAGCCTTTCGAAGATAGGTACAGAGCTTATCGTGCCGATCCGCAAGACTCTATTAGATATTGTTCTTGTACTCGTAAGACCGGGGTGTCACGAGCCAAACTGGAGGGCCATGACGGGCACCCAGGCCCTACCTGCCAAGCACTGCTAATCATGCTTCCATATCATAATCATAAACAAGGGTGGACCATGAGGGTCATCAGATGTCAACCTGCTAGATCATAAGCGAACTATATTAAAAAGGAGTGAGCCCAAAAGATATACGTATATAACCATGCTGGACAAAACTGTACAAGCCGACAAGGCTATCATAGACGTTTATACAACAAAATATAGGTCAAGAGGGCCATACAAGGTCTAACTGTACCACAACCGTCTACAACTATCAGAGTACATGACATAATAAGGTCGGGACAGCGCCCTGCCATACCCATATATACAACAAAACTATAATGTACCAAACACGACAGCAACTCCGGGACAAGTGGAGTGCTCCAATATCATCTGAACGACAACCTACTGAGGCGGATTGTTACCCTATCTATCTGAACCTGCGGGCATGAAATGCAGCGCCCCCCAGATGAAAGGAGCATTAGTATGGATAATGTACTGAGTATGTAAGGCATGAAAGTACATAAGATAAAGGAAATACAACCTGTATATTTGAACTGCCTCTGAGGGCCAATGATATGCACAGGTATTGATATATACGTATATAACGCCTGCTCATAAGTATGTGTGTGTGTGCGCGTGCGCGCGCGTACAAAATGCCTCTCAGGCCTCTGTGGGCATTCCATCCTTCATATCGACCTCTGTGGGCATAATCATCATCATATGACTAGCTGATCAGGTGGTAGTGCGTATATAACGCCGTAGCCTTCCCTATAAGCCATATAGATATAATATAAGTATACACATATATAAGGCCTGCGGGGGCATGAAAGTAATATATGTGTGTCTATATATATATATATATATATATATATATATATATAAATATGCAATGCATGAATATGATAAGAGTACATCCTGAATCTGTCAGAGTGACGTAAGGTCATTACACCTCCGAACATCGTTATGAGATAGCCATGTCATCAACACGTGATTCCAGGAAGCATACTGAATCTGAAGAAGAACTTGCTAAGAACAATATTATTGGAACATGAATAAACATAGAACATCCCTAGTTCCGCAGTAGAATCATTATGGAGTAGCGTTACATTTACGTTTAGTTCATAAGGATCATGTCAAAAGAAGGAAAGCTAGCCTTAAAATACCTCAAGTCGTCAACATAATCCCTCAACGACTCTGTCGAACTAGTACTCCAATCTTATAACAAAGGAAGGCATTCACAAGCTTAGATGGTACTAGTATATCGCGTATATCAAATGATAATTTGATTTTGAAATGAAATGGACAATATTTCTCTTACTCCTTAGTCACTGCAGCACACCTAACAGCCAACAACACTAGAACAACCTCATATAAGCCTCTTTAATTTCACATCACTACTCACCCCAAGATACACATCAAAACAGCCCAATATTCCCTTTGTATACGACACTCATACACTTTCGTCTTCCAAATATACCAAGTATAACATCCTCAACACAATCTCAACATCAACTACTATCCATACAACAAGATTTTAGCTCAAAACACATTAACAATAATGGCTCAAGATAGATTACAACTCAACATAAACTCAAGTTCATATTTGAACCTTCCCTCCAACTTCTTTCCATCCAAACCTAGTATAACCATCACATAAACTCATAAACATGGAAATAGATGGAAACTTGCCTCAAGAACTGAAGAGCACTTCAATTCCAAGATCACTTCACCTTGAAGTATCCTCCAAAGCTTCTACAAGAAGGAGAAACAAGCTTCAACAATACTTTGGAAACCTTTAGCACTTGATCTTCTCTTTTAATCCTTGATTTCACTTAGGAATTGATTAGTTATTTTGGAGAAGGTTTGTAGAAGTGTTAGAGGTTAGGACAAATAAGGAAAATAAGATAAATGAGGAATGTACGAAATATATAAAAAATGATTTTCCACCGACATAATATACGGCCAAAATATACTGGACGTATATATGTATATATACAGTCCAAAATACTGGTCATATATATGTATATATACGATTCAAAATATTGGTCGTATATATATATACACAGCATATCTCCATCACAAAAGTGCCATCTCTGTATTGCCAAATATGGATCGTATTCCAAAATGCGACCAGTATATTTAATATACGGTCCGTATATTCCAATTCCAAAACCAAACTTCGACGAAACGTATTCTCTTTGATTCGTTTATTCTCTAATCCTTCCAACACATGCAAAACATGAATTTAAATCCTCGAATACTTAAGATGAACACGTCTAATCTTATAAAACCTCAAAGATAATTCCGTTCTCCAAATTTATAACAACCAACTCATGAAGAAACTTAATGTATAAAAGTACAAGGTGTAACATGGTGAACCTAGTGCTCTAATACTAACTTGTCACGACCAAAATTATAGGTCATGAGGCCACCCACACTATCCTCCCTGGTGGGCGAACCCTTCATTTAACCAAATTATTTTAAGAAATACATGTGGAAGAAATAAGAATTCGAACCAAGTCAGCATATATATATATATATATATATATATATATATATATATATAAGTAGCATAAGTACTGAAGTAACAACAACTACCAGCCCAAAACCTGGTCTGGACTCGTACAAGAGCACTAATATAGTTAATCATCCGAAAACTGAGTACTAGTCTAAATAAGCATCTGTGAATCAAAAAGTCAGATGGAAATAGAGGGAAATCTGGGGCTGCAGGATCCAGCAAGTAGTTCACCCTAAAATTCCAAAAGAAGGGCCTCGGGTCACTCTCAAGGTCACAAGCTGGATCCTAGCTCAAACTCTGCACTTAACAAAAGTTTAGCAAGAGTAGTATGAGTACAACACTAGTAATCGTAGGCATCATAGGCCGACAACGATTAGATAACGCATATAAATAGGAAGAAATCAACAAATTGAGTAGATAAGCAATCAAGCACAGTCACAAAACATGTTCCGGTATAAGATCAGATGGAGTGTATAAAATGCCAAGTAAGACAGTCAATGAATAAATGCATGAATGTAAATGCAATGGAATGCCCCTAGGCCACCTCTCTAATCCATACATGCTAAGAGCTATGCCTTAAAGTCATGACTCACGAGGGACCGCAAAGTCCATGTACCACATCGCTCTCCGACAAAGACCTCGGAAGCAATCAACATAGCTTGCTCTCCGGCAAAGACCTCGGAGGCTATCAATAAACTCTCTTTCCGGTAAAGACCTCGGAAGCTATCAATCCACTCACTCTTCGACAAAGACCTCGGAGGCTATCAATCAACTTACTCTCCGGAAAAGACCTCGG
This sequence comes from Lycium ferocissimum, assembly GCF_029784015.1. Lineage (NCBI taxonomy): Eukaryota > Viridiplantae > Streptophyta > Magnoliopsida > Solanales > Solanaceae > Lycium > Lycium ferocissimum. The sequence goes on from NC_081351.1 coordinate 61,386,261, forward strand.
AGGCTATTCAATCACTTTCCTTACCATCACATAAGTCATATATGGAAAAAGAACGCATGACATGCATGGAATCAATTGCAGCAACATAAATCATAGAGTAAATAAATGCCTGTTACGAATGCAAGTCACAACGCAGTTTGATGATTTTATCCGTCCCTTTCCAGGTCATATTTGAGATATTCAGTGACATGAATGGATGAATAACAATCACAACTTATTAGCAAAGATGGTGACAAGCCCACATAACAACATCCATACCAAACCAGTGGATTTATCACCACAACCATACCCGAAAGCCTAACATACTTTCCCCATCAATATCTACCATTACATATGATTCTCTAATCGGAGTCTAATAAAGATAAGCCGTAGCCTACCTCGAAGGCCGAGCAGGAGCCATGAACAATCAAGCCAAATCCTTCCTTTTGCGAAGAGCCTCTGAACGATCGAAGTCTATCAAATAAGTATTCTATGTTAGATTACGAATCTAAGGATACCTATAATGATATATTTCCAATTTGAATTCCAAAAACAACCTTAAAAAGTGACCCCAGACCCACAAGGGAAAAACTTGGAAATTTAAGGTAGGAACATGTTATCCACAATTTAAATAGTTCCAATCCTAAGTTTCATGAAAATCTAACCCCAAATGAGCCTCCAATGCCATTAATTATCAAAATCCCCAATTATGGAGAGCCCTAAAATTCCATACCAAGATTCTTGAGTTCAGATAGGAAGTTCAAGCTTAGGATTGGTTCACCGATTAATTAAATTGTCAAAACCTAGAATATTACTCAAAACACATCATGAAAGAGTAAAGACAATCCAAAATTCCACTTAGGGTTGTCACGACCTAATTTGTTAATCCTGATGGAACCTACACTGTCCCCCCAGTAGGCGAACCATTCCCAATTTATTTAATCATTTATAAGAATTATGCGGAAATAAACAATAATTTAGCTAACAGATTCGAATCATATAGATAAAAATTGCCGAAGTAATAACAACCCCAAAATTTGGTCTGGACTAGTACAAGAGTCACTATTTCGAGATAAAAGTCTGATAGAAAGTAAATACAAATCTCAAATATCAATACTGGCTTAGGAATGCACAAATCTCAAATATCAATACTGTTTTAGGAATGAAAAGAAAATAGTTAATTACAAGGAAGAGTCTCCGGGTTGCGGATCTAGTCCAAAAGCTCACCCTGAAATCTCTATCTCATAGACTCGGATCACCCTCGACGACAAGAACTGGAACTAGTAACAAACTCTGCACTCAAAAGAAGAGGAAGCCTAGGCACACAATACTCAATCCAAGATTAGTTAACGCATACAAGCATAAAATCACGCATACAAGCACAAAATCAACAAGATAAGCAGATAGGCACATAATACTCAATCCAAGGTCACAAAATATTCCGTAACTGAATCACAACCTAAGAGGAAGCTTCTAAAACCACAAGTCTATCAAGTCTCCATAATTTCAATAGATAATCGTGAATCCAAATCCCGAACCAAGGCAGAGTCACTACTCCGCAATCTGACCCAGTTCAAAATTTGATCCATGCCAACACAATGATACTAACAGACCATACCAAATCAGAAATAAGAGCTATATGATGATGCAAAATAAAACGTAATGATGTGCAATGCAATGGCCAAATACCTCAAACCTGTACACATATGCTAATGGTATTGTTTGCCCAATAGTCATGACCCATGGGGGACTCGCAAAGTCTATGTACCCCTCGCTCCGGAACAGACCTCGGATCACCAGTTCACAAACAGGCCACACCCTCACCCTCTGTCAAATGTGCCTTTAGTATATACCAATATAGGCCACATCCTCACCCCATGTGAGATGTGCCTTTTAAACACATAATGTATGCAAGATGAGTATTCAAGATATGGTTCAAGTCTAGAGCCCTAAGATTAAACATCAACTCAACAGTAGCACGATAAATCAATGAAATCAAATGCCAATGAAAATGCAAGTAACAATGCCATAAGCCATATTAGGACTTAGCTAAATCAGCTCAGCCATGGAATAAATTATACAGCTCACCTCGATCATCTAAAGAGTCTTTGACATCCTTTACTTCTAAATATAGCACGTACACCCCACAACTAAGTCTTGTGTCATGAAGTGCTCCATTTTCTCATGTATGATCATTAGAATCAAGTCATAATTTGATATCAACATACATGTGAAATGAGAATGTATGCCATGCATGATGTCATAATAATTATTGATAAGTTGGTATTTTACCAACTTATTTCTTCTTTAATCTTAGATTGTTGCTATGTTTTGATTGAGAAAATAGTGCATTTGATGTCGTTTACTTCCATTTTATAGGTTCATAGGATTGAGAAGAGATTTGGAAGAAACCAAGTGAAAAATAAATCCAAAAAGAGGCCAAATTAAAGAAATGACAAAAACTGGACAGTTATGCAAAAACGGGATAGATTTGCACAAAACAAAAATCAGGGGCTGTTTTGGTCTAAATTTGAATGGGAAAGTTTTGGGACTACAAAAGCAAGAGTTGAAGGCATTATTTTTCATCTTTGGCAGAAAACACATTTTTAGAGGCTATGATTTTTACCCCACAATTTGGGGTTGAAGATTTGAAGATTTGGGTTGAGAACTTTCTTAAACTTTTCTCCATTTCTTTGATTCCTTGTTTTGTAATGAATATCTAGGTGTGTACTATTTATTTTCTTCACTTGAATCTTGTTTATGAAAATATTTCATGATTAAAGTGTAGGATGAAGCTCTTGTTTTGCTTATATATTGAATGATTTTTATTGCTAATGAAGTGAGTTAATGTTGTTTTAATTAATTTTGTTCTTTAATGTTTCTTAAAGGATTAGCTAACCCTAAGACCCGCCCATTTACTTCGATTTGAGCTCGGAAGAGGAAGATTGAGGTTGGGAAAGATTAATTAGCAATAATTTGGGTCATTAAATCCTATATAATAACTTGAGCTAGAGATAGGAAAGTTACTTGAGATTATATTGATTGTGCTTAATATCACACTCTAAGACTCTGAGAAAGCTTAGAGTGAAATTCATTGATTTGGTCAAGAGACTTTCGATGAGATTTTAGAGATCATTATCTAATTAGCATAAACTCACTCTAAGTCGTAAAATCGTGAAATACATTGGATCGTTACGTGAACGTAATTTCCTTTGTATCCATACTTGTGGCCATTGATCATTTTACCCACTTTCTAGTTAGTTTTATCTTTGTTAGTTGTTAAAACAAAAATCAAATATTGAAAAAAAGTGTTTGGCTTAGCTTAGTTGGTGATAATTCCTTACTTGTTTAAATCGCCTTTATATTGTTCCTTGTGGGTTCGACCCCGACTCATAGTTGGGTAAATTATATTGCGCCGACTATGTACTCTTTCTCTTTGAGGAGTGAATTTGCACGTTATCAATTATACAACACGATTCAGGTCAAATCTCGTTATCCTTCCTTTCTCCTATGATAAATGAAATAACGAGAAAAAAATGAGTGCAACACGTTTCACAACACAACAAATTAAGTAACAAGCCTAATCACCATAACAGGGCAACAAGCCACAATCAACAACATGAGTATATATTAACTCTTTCCTCCTCATATCACAACAAATACACCTCCTATTCAATGCATAAAGTAATGACGACAAGCTCACATAATCAGAAGTCATACCAACCTAGGTAATATCCAACCAAACATCTTGTCCGAACCTATTCATGCTTTCTCCCATCAATCCTACACAATATATACGTTTCACTAATCAAAGTCTAACTAAAGTAAGCCGTAACCTATGTGAATGCCGAACAGGTGCCACGAAATAGTCCACTTGAGCTGTGCCTTTCTTCTTTGGAGAGCTTTGGAACGATTAACATCTATTAAGTATGAATTCTACATTAGAATACGAATCTAAGGATACCCATACTGCCATAGTTTTACCCAAAACCCAAAAATAGACTCAAAATAGCCAAATTCGAGCCACAAGGGAAAAATTGTAATTTCATTGAAAAATCGGGTCAATATAGTCAAAATAGTACCCTACGAATTTAAATGAGTCCAATGATACCCATATTGCTAACTCAAATTCGAAACCCCAAACGAACCCAAAACGGTAACCCTGAGCCCGCAAGGGCAAAAATGGAAATTTATCACAAAATTAGTTTACCCATATCTTAATTAGTCTAGATTCATAAAACCCATTCAAAAATCTATCATCTTGATCTTCAAAATCATGATTTATCATTTTTCAACTTTTTGGGTTCAAAACCCTAATTTTCCCCAATCAAATGTGGATAAAATCGATAACCAACAAAAATAAACTTGAGGAAACATCAAAATAAAGGTTACATACTTACCCCCTCATTGAGACGAGAACAACGCCGTGAAAATCACCTCAAACGGAGTTCTAGAACTCAAGATATGCCCAAAATAAAATAAAAATTAACGTTGTCTGATTTTTTTAACACAGATACTTTTGCTAAAGTGGACCAGAAGTCCGCTGCAGCGGTCCAATGTTCGCTACAGCGGACCAGAAGTCCACTACAGCGGACCCACCAGGTACAGCAACAGCTGTCCGCGCTAAAATGACCATAACTTCCTTATACGAAGATGAAATGCGACGATTCTTTTTTTGCTATAGCTTAGTAATTACAATACAGATCTAATGGTTCATTCGAAACACAAAAAAAAGGTCGTTTGATCAATATGGTGCCCTTTATCACCAAAGAACTAAGGCGAAAGCATCGAATACGAGCAAAACACAACCCAAATCCATCTAAAACTCTTCAAAACCTCACCAAAATTTATGGACAATTCTAAAATCATCGTACGAAATTGTTGGAACTTTCAAAACATCGACACGGGGTCATCTTAACCCTATGTTGACCTTGGTCAACTCTACCTCTTTAACTGAACTAGTTCCTCCACCAATGACTCGAATCACACTCAAGCCTTTCGGGAACCAAACCAATGACTTTATTAAGTCATAAATCACATTTCAGACCTATTGAAACTGTCGAAATTAGATTATGGTCACTTTTACCCAAAAGTCAATTATTGGTCAAAGGTTTTTTTTTTCAATTTAAGACTTTAGATTCTACAAATCCTACTGGAACTCGCCCGATGACCTCGGGAATCGTGTCGCCCATCCCCGCGGGTCAAAATAATACTAACGGGACTCTGGGAAGGGTCAACAAGGTAAATGGGTCAAAAACACTATAAAGACCAAACAGGTCATTACATCAGATACTAAGTAAACAATCGTTCGTCCTTGAACGAAGAAGTGGAGTACGAAGGCTGACAGTAACCCCAGAACCTGTATTATAACCACCCGGAAGCCTCTATGGCAATAAGTGAGCCAAAACACTGCCGATTCACCTTATCACTCAAACTTCTTTTATTTGTCTCAAATATCCAATTGCCCATATTCCCCATACTCGAATTTTCTCACAACTGACCTCCGAATACAAGAACTGTTTCTACTAGAATTCTCTGTTTTGATATAGCCGTACCTCTCAATGCAATCAAAAGGTCCTATAACATTTCTCAAAATAGCATAAACTTGTAGATATAAGCACAATCATAGCCCCCTCGAACTGGCTCTAAACTTTTCGGAACCAATCACAGTCCTATCACCTATCGGGGGCGACTAATTCTAGTCCTTTAATATTCTGAAAATGCTCACTCAAGCTATCCAATTTAGTAATATCCACAACATAACACACTACCTCGAATACAGTCTCGTCTCGAAGATACAACTCTAACCTTCACATTTTAGGGATTTCCAGAAACCCTCTCCTTTAACTAACTCCTCCACTGTAGTGTGTTATGAAATTATCAAACTGCGCATCACACAATCCACTTCCCATAAGCCTTAACATGCCGATTACCTGAATTTTGCTTCTCGCTAGTCGTTGATCACGAAACCTCACGAAAATCTGTCATATCACTTAGTCCTTTCTTTGTCGACTCCTTTTCTTAAGTTTACTCACGATTACACCTCATCTGAAATGTGTATGACAACATCTCCATGACCTATTCTGAGCCAAGTAATCCTGAAGGTGTACCTTATTTTTATCGTTTCTCGATACGTTATACTTTTTCTGACTCATCAATCCCCATTTCCAATCAACTCGCAAACATCATCACCGTCTAACCATTTCTCGAATCCACTCGACAACATAAGTCTTGCCAACTAACCGAGTCAATCCTGGAGATAGTAGCCTGTCATATATTCTACACTCTAGAGCTCTCTTAACTCACTCAACTCTAAAACTGAAAACTTTCTAAATCCAGCATATCACATATACAATCCTACTACTACTCTAACTTATATCCACCAAGGTGCCTTTGCTTAAATTCCCTTAACTCAAATTCTGAAATGTTCTCCAACACTTGAATTTATTCAGACCTCATTATTGATTTATCACTACGAACGTCCAATTGTCGAACCAGAACACCTCTAACCATTCACACGATTATCCATTTCATTCGATTAACTCAACCGAGTAGCAACACCAGTCGTACTAGGAACTAGCCGAACTTACACAATAGGTACAAGGCTCTCAATATCACCCAGGTATGCTTAGAGAATGATGAAGGGAGGATGATAAGGGTTTAAGGTTTTTAACTTAGGAAATAAGAAGAAAATCGGACCGCCGTCCACTATAGCGGTAGGACCTTTGCTACCGCGGGACCACTACCGTGGTTCTGGTGTCGTTGCGGCGGGCACCAGACACTAAAATTTTTTCCTGATTTTTGACATATCTTAACCCGAAATCCGACTATTATCCAGTAGTTCCTTGAGTACTAAAAACTCCGTACTTGACCAATACCAAAGTTGTTCTTATTAGTCAACCACCGGCTCTCATGGGCCCATGGCATAACCAAACATACAAACTCGACACGGAATCCTTATGTACATTCTACCATGCATGGCCGCAATAAAATCTTTAAATCACTAGCTCAAGATTCCACGATATCCTTATCATTACTCTAAACATGAAGAACGGATGAACGTACCCTTTACTGAAGGACTAGGACCACAGCTGCCCAGCATCTTAAGTCTTCACCCGTCACAAGTAACATTGCTTTCCGATCTAATATCGATAACCACCTTCCTGAAAGAACCCACAACCACTACCACATAGTCACGTCGAAACCCAACTTAACTTTTCACAATCGAATATACAATCCACTATCATACAACTTGTAACCTTACCCGATGAACACGTCAGATACCAATTGTTCCCTTTTTAATCGCGGAGATTAATCTATCCAAATCCTTCTTCTTACACCTCCGTCCCATTAACACGAAACTACTCATGCCCCAATACCCTAAGAATCTCACTTGCTACGCATTTCCCACAAAGTCGTCCTTCTTGTGCTTATTCCTAATTTCTCTTCTTTATTACTCGCGATCACTGTACTTTTGTCCAAATCCTATGATCCTTATCGAACTTACATTTGTGCTACACACGCCATCATAATACCTTGACGAAGTTGAAACTTATTCCCAGCACCAATCATATCTCTAACAAATCATACTTATTAAGTCATAAATGTACTTCTACGACTTTCGAGTAACTAATCACTGGAAATACGGGGATCACGCGGTCTCCTGCATTATCACTCCCATCTTTCTAAGAATCTGGCAAAATAACCGGGTCTAAATCACAACCCACACAACTGAAACTTCAAGTCATAATTGGAAACTGGATTGGGTCACGCGTCCAAATCAAGACGACACATCTTGTACCTTACCACAACACGTCACATACAAATCGTTCGCATAAAGGTTTAGGAAATGAGGTTCCACCATTCGAATAAGATAAGAAATGAGGTTCCACCATTCGAATAAGATAAGAAAATTCAGATACCAATTGAAATCGACTAAATACCAATTGGAATGAAGTAGCACGAAAGAATGAATGAATTGGAAATGTCCTGTAGCCTCACGCAAATAAGTACGGAGCTCATCGTACGTATACGCAAGACTCTACTAGACATGCTCTTATACTTGTAAGACCAGTAATCTAGGGCTTTGATACCATGTTGTCATGACCCAATTCGTGAATTGTGATGATAGCTACACTGTCCCCCAGGTAGATGAATCATTTTCAAATCATTTTAATCATTTGTAAGAATTATACGGAAATAGACAATAATTTAGCCAACAGATTTGAATCATATAGATAATAAATACAGAAGTAATAACAACCCTAAAATTTGGTTTGGAATAGTACAAGAGTCACTATTTCGAGATACAAGTCTGATAGAAAGTAAATACAAATCTCAAATATCAATACTATCTTAGGAATGCAAAGAAGATAGTTAATTACAAAGAAGAGTCTTCAGGTTGCGGATCTAGTCCAAAAGCTCACCCTGGAATCTCTGTCACGTACATTCGACTCACCTTCGACAGGAACTGGAACTAGTAACAAACTCTACACTCTAAATAAGAGTACAACAAGAGTAGTATCAGTACAAACAATACGTACTGAATAAGCATCATAGGCCGGCTAATATTGGTTCACGCATATAAGCATAAAATCAACAAGATAAGCAGATACACACACAACACTCAATCCAAGGTCGCAAAATATCCCATAACTAAATCACAACCTAAGAGAAAGCTTCTAAAACCATAAGTCTGTCGAGTCTCCATAATCTCAATAGATAATTGTGAATCCAAATCCTGAACCTGGGCAGAGTCACTACTCTGTAATCTGACCCAGTCTAAAATTCGATCCATGCCACTACAATGATACTAACAGACCATGCCAAATCAGAAGTAAGAGCTATATTATGATGTAAAATAAAATGCAATGATGTGTAATGCAATGCACTGGCCAAATACCTCAAACCTGTACACACATGCTAATAGTATTATTTGCCCAATAGTCATGACCCATGGGGGACCCGCGAAGTCCATATACCCCTCGCTCCGGAACAGACCTTGGATTACGGGTTCACTAACAGGCCACACCCCCACCCCCGTCAAATGTGCCTTTAGTATATACCAAGATAGGCCACATTCTCACCCCTTGTCAGATGTGCCTTTTAAACACAATGCAAGATGAGTATTCAAGATATGGTTCAAGGCTAGAACCCCAAGATTAAACATCAACTCAACAGTAGCACGATAAATCAATTAAATCAAATGCCAATGAAAGTGCAAATCACAATGCCATAAGCCATATTACGACTAAGCTAAATCAGCTCAACCATGGAATAAATCATACAACCCATCTCGATCGTCATAAAGAGTCTTTGCCACCCTTTGCTTCCAAATTTAACACGTACACCTCACAACTAAGTCTTGTGTCATCAAGTGCTCCACTTTCTCATGTATTATCATCGGTACCAAGTCATAATTCGCGATATCAACATACATGTGAAATGAGAATGTGTATCATGCATGACGTCATCATAGTTATACAACATGATTCAGGTCAAATCTCATTCTCCTTCCTTTCTCCTATGATAAATGACATAACGAGAGAAAAATGAGTGCAATACGTATCATAACACAACAAATTAGTAACAAAGCCTAATCACCATCACTGGGCAACAAGACACAAACAATAATATGAGTATATATTAACTCCTTCCTCCTTATATTACAACAAATATACCTCCAATTCAATACATAAAGTAACGGCGACAAGCCCACATAATCAGAAGTTATACCAACCTAGGTAATATCCAACCAAACATGTTGTCCGAAGACCTATTCATGCTTTCTCCCATCAATCCTACACAATATATACGTTTCGTTAATCAAAGTCTAACTAAAGTAAGCCGTCACCTATCTCAATGTCGAACGCAGTGCCACGAACTAATCCATTTGAGCAGTACCTTTTTTCTTTGGAGAGCCTTGGAACTATTAACGACTATCAAGTACGAATTCTATGTTAGAATACGAATATAAGGATACCCATACTACCATAGTTTTACCCAAAATCCAAAAATAGATTCAAAATAACCAAATCCGAGCCACAACGGTAAAATTATAATTTTATTAAAAAATCGAGTTCAATATAATCAAAATAGTATCCTACTAGTTTAAACGAGTCCAATGATACCCATATTGCTATACTCAAATTCGAAAACCCAAAACGTGTAACAACCCATTTGGTCGTTATTGTATTTTCGGCCCTTTGACCCTTTTTCGAGCATGGTTAGCTCATTTTTGACCCGAGGGGACCCTTGACACATTTCCTGAGGTGTCTAGATTTGATTCGGGTGACTTTGTGAAATTGGGCTTTAAGCGAAAAAGAGTTGACTCAAAGTTGACTTTTGGGTAAACGAACTTTTTTTTTTAAAACCGTCGATTCCGAGAGGTCCGGATGGTTATTTAGAACTTGTGTATATATTTGGTTCAGTTCTCAATGCACTCGAATGCATTTTGGACTTGGGTTGGAAAATTGTAATTAAGGTATCGGGGGTTGACTCGGTCAACGAGACCTCTGTTCGGTATGTAAGACCAAGTGAATGTTCAATGATGACATCGAATATGGACAATGTATTGTTATCGCGGGTAATAAAGAAAAGAAGTTGACAATAAGGACATGAAAGAAGATTTTGTGGGAAGCGCGTAACAAAGTGAGACTTCATATAATATCTTAGACATGAGTACTTTTGAGAGATTGGGAAGAAAAAAAAATTGGTATCTGGCATGGTTGTCAGGATAAGGTTGCCTCTAGTGCTAAGGTTATTATTGATATAAGTTAATTGATGTTAAAGAACTACTCTGTTAGTAAGTGAATGCTATGGTCTCATCGTTAGTCTGTAAATTTGACTGGGTTGTAGGCTTCTGAGAAGCTAGTGATCGACTGATAGGAATGACTTCAATTATGAGCGTATACGATGAGTTAATGACTTGGGAAGTTCTTTGGTTGCCACATTTCAATTTGAGGAGCAGTATTGATATTGTTTATGGTTCGTTCAGCTTATAGGGATGGTTGGTTTAGAGGATCGAGTGGATTTGAGTGTTGTTGGTTGATAGTGATAGAGTGATTTGAAATGAATTACGACTGAAGGATTATAATAAGACATCTTGCTACCGATTCAAGAGATTGAGGTTCGTAAGACTTGAGGTGAGGTAACATGGGTACGTGAGTTGTGTTGGGATTACGGGGGCATTATATCATGACGTTGTGCGAGGTTAAGGGCAGCAAGAAAATTGTGGAAACAAGAGTTAGTGAGGTGAGAGCTTGCTTGTGATTGTACAGTGCATAGTGGGCTTGTAAGTTTATGGATGAGTTGGTATGTTCGGTTATGTCATAGACTAATAGAGGTCAGTGGTGGACTAAGGTTGGGAACCTTGTATTTATTTTGTAAAATTGTCTAGATCCCTCTACTAGTGTGTTATTACTCGGTTTGGGTGATTGAATAAAAAATGATAGTCGTGCAAGTGGTTAGAGGTATTCGAATTCGATAATTGAGATAAGAGGTGATTCTTCGAGGACTAGTAATGTTAAGGAGTTGAGTAAGGGATTATTAACCATGGGTACTTGAAATGATATTATAGACGATGATGGGTTAATTGAGTTAAGTTCGGTATACATTTCGAAAATTGAGTAAGGCAATTCAGGCAAGGATGTTTTCGCGAAATACAAGAGGATATTAGTGAGACTGTTTCTGTAATACGCTAGATTTAGAGAGTGTTCAGCGTAGAGTGGTAAGCATTAAGGAAACCATAACAGATAGAGTTGTGGCTTACTATAACCTTCAGATGTGATTCAGTCACTGTACGAGACTTATGGTTATGTGATAGACTACTGAGTGGCTCGAGTAATAGTCAGACGATGGCCGTATAAGTGAACGGATAAAGATTGAGGAATTGCAGAGTTAAGAAAAGGTATAGTTGATCGAGAGTCGGCAAGAATGAAGTACATCTTGGGATTACTTGAGTCTATTTAGATTGTGGCATCATTGTCTTGCATATCCAGATGAGGTGTAATAATTGCGTGAGCTTAAGGAAGGAAGTCTATAGATGGACTAAGTGAAGTGAGGAAAATTTCATAAGATTCACGATCAACAACTAGTAATAAGCACATTCAGTGAACTAACATGTTCAGAGTTATAAGAAGTGGCGTGGTGGTACACTGTTCGAAAAATTCGTAACATTCTACAGCGAGTCAGCGTGCTTTAAGAGAAAGGATTGTGGAATACCTATTATGTGATGCTAGAGTATATTTTCGAGGGGAGACCTTACTCGTGGTAATACAGTATGATTGCAAGTAATAATGACGGGACAGTTTGGGTAAGAGCTCTTGGTTATTAAAAACTTGGGGGTAATGCGTGAGATTTCGAGCGGCAGTGTAAGATTAGATACTTTTGGAGAATTTACGGGCATATCGAGGTGGTACTATGAGAGGTTTGATGGTTATATAATTACTATTTTAGGCTTCAGGTTTTGCATCGAAAAGTTCGGGTTTGTATCGGAATTGCGTATCGGGTAAAAGTTGAGAAACATGAAGATTGAAAATCGTACGGTATAGCTCTTCGGTACTAAGTTGATAACTTATATAGGACCCAACTTGTGGAGTCGAAGTGATGGACAAGATTTGTTATGCGTGGCATGGCTGTGGTTGGTTTCGAAATTCGGAGTCGGTTCTAATGACTTGGTGATGTTCGAGAGTTGTGCATTCATTCAGGGTCAGCGTGGTTCGAGTTAAGCTTGATGGTCTATGGTTATATTTCCAGGAAGATATTTAAAGATTCGACGCGTTCCGGCTTAGATTCGGGGTATGATAGGTTTATCGAGCCTTGTTAGGGTTTCCTAATGGAATTGATGATATTTTTTTAGAACAATTACTTGGATAGAATAATGGATTGCAATGAGCTTAGTACAGATTTGAGGAGGAACTATTTTACGAGAGTTCTTTATAGTGATTAGTTGTTGCTCAATGAGATAATCAGTGGTATGGTTCCTGTATTGTGACTTGAGGTTTAAGAAGATTCGGAACTAGCCAAGTTGGCTACCGGTAAGACCAATTTTTGATGGAATTGCGTAGAGATCGCAGATGAATCAAAGATTCTTTCTGACAAGAGAAGTTATGGGTTCAGAATTTTGATATGTGTGTTCTTATGTTTCTAAGGAATCGCGGTACGAGAAACGACTCTAGTAAGTGCGAAGGAAAGGGTTAGCGGAATTAGAGTATTTTATCGGTTCAGAATGAGCTATGGTTTGTGACCATGTTTTAGAGGATTGTGTTGGTTTGGGAAGTGTTTGCGGGGCCTATTGATCACGTTTAGAGTTGTGGGTTATCAATCAGAGAATTCGGGTAAAAACAATTGTTATTCGAGGATTAGTTGTGAAGGAAATTTGAATGCGGAGATGCGAGAACTGGAGTTTGAGCTAAGTTAGAGAGTGGTGACTGGTAGAGCGAACGATCAGGTTTCAATGTTACACTCGGCAAGCGTGTCTTGCGATTTAGGAAGGAGGACAAGTGAGCCCCAGGTGTATTGGCCGTTGAGACCACCCGTTGTTGGACCCTTGTTCTATGAGTTAGTTTTTCACTAGATTTTTCGAATGTTCATCCGGTTTTCCAAGTTTCTGTGTTGGAGAAGTAACATTCTGGTGGTTTCTGTACCATTCGTTGGGATTCAGTTTTGTTCGGTGAGAACCTTTCCTATAGAGAGAAGTCCGACATGCGTGGCCGATATCTTCAGTTATTGCCGACTCGAGCATTTTCTGTCCTCTCTTCCTTGTCGCCTGAGGACGAGTGATTATTTAATTGGTATCTGATGTAACGATCCGTTTGGTCATTATTGCGTTTTTGACCATTTTGACCCTTTTTCGAGCATTGTTGGCTTATTTTTGACCCGAGGGGACCGTTGACATGCTTCCTGAGGTGTCTAGATTTGATTCGGATGACTTTGTGAAATTGGGCTTTAAGAGAAAAAGAGTTGACTTTTGGGTAAACAGACCTTTTTCGAAAAACCGTCGATACCGAGAGGTCCGGATGGTTATTTAGAACTTTTGTGTATACCTGGTTCGGTTCCCAATGTACTCGGATGCATTTTGGACTTGGGTTGGGAAATTAGAATTAAGGTATCAGGGGTTGACTCGGTCAACGAGACCTGTGTTGGAAATTCCGAGGCCACGAGCGCATTTGTAGCGTGTTTTTGTGTGTGTCTATATATGTGGTATGTGAGCAGATGGCCTCAAAAATTAGTCGGAAAATCGGATTGAAGTGTGAAACTTTTGGTAAGTTTCTGGTGTCTGGTGCCCGCTTTGGTAGCACTAACATCGCGGCAGCGGTACCGCTGGAGCGGTCCTAGCCATTTTGGCTTGACTGCTGTAGCGGTCATGGCACTGCTGGGGCGGCGTTGCTGAAGCGGGATGAGTGACAACGGGAGCGGTGATCGGGCAGTGACAGGGGTATTTAAATGATATAAAACCCCCAAGTCTTTTCATTTATGGTTATTCCGAAGTGGTTCATCTTGGGAACTATTCTAGCGGTCTCTTGGAGAAGATTCTTGGTGGTAAGTCCTAATCCCCTTGCTAAATTCCTTAATTCCTAATCATCTTAGAATCCTCTTCCTTGTTAGTTCATTAATGATGAAGATTCAAAGTGGGTTTTGATGGATTTTCTATCTAGGCTTATTAATATGAAATTGAGTGAGTTTATGCTAGATTATGATGTATCTAAGGTTATTAATCATATACCTTCAATTATTAGTGATGAATTCTTGAATTTAAGAGTTAGGGTTTATACCCAAAATTGGGGGTTTTTCTTGGATTTCGAAAGTGGGTTAATCCTTGAGCTAATTTAGCAATTAGTTGTTGGGTTTTGATCACCTAGTGCTTAATTTGATATTTTACCTCCAAATTTCTCATTTTGACCTTGTGAGGCATGTTTTCCAAAATTCTAGGGTTGGATTTGACCTAAATTGAATGATAGCGATATTAGTATCGATTTTCATGATTTCTAATCTAGATTTCGAATATGCCTAGACTTTTTTGATCTTGAGGCTAAGCGGAAGGGGAAAGCGAATGAGTGATTGTTGGTGTTTGCTGTTCGGCCATCCAGGTAGGTTATGGCTTACCCTTGGTGAGACTTCTTTTAGCGAAGCATATATTTAGATGATATTGTCAGAGAAAGCATTTAAACCTTCGGGTATGATGTTGGGTTGGATATTGTCTTAGGTTGGGCCTTGTTGCGTGATTGGGGCTAGCCACCCTGTTGTGTTGTGACTTGATTGTTCTATTGTGTTGGCTTGATTCCATGTGTTGTAAGTACATATTGGAATCTATTGTTCCATCTTGATTGTGATTTTGTAGTATCTTACGGGTTGATGTTGATATGAGGATAGAGTTCTATATGACTTGTGTAGTCTTTCATGATATTGTTGGCGCACCCATGTTGGTACTTGTGACACTGATATTGTTGGCGTACCCATGTTGGTACTTGTGACATTGATATATTATTGGTGTACCCATGGTGGTACTTGTGACATTGATATGTTGTTGGCGTACCCATGCAGGTACTTGTGATATTGATCAGATTATTGATGTTGACACATGCATTGCACGCATTCTTATCCATTCATGATACACTGTTGATACCTGGATAATACTTGATGAAACACTGTGATGAGCTGGGCTAGATTTTTACTTGAGTGACGTGAGAGTCCAATATCTGATGTTCGTTCTGGAATCATGGATTGAGTGAGTGCATGGACTCCGCGAGTCCCCCAGGGTGGTGCAGGTGAGAACCCCCCGTGGGCAAAGATCAGGGGTCTTGTTTGTCTGTTGGGCGAAGATCCGGGACGAGTGGCACTTACACTTTGCGAGTCAGACTGAGTATTTGAGACTGGGCACATTTGGGGTTTAGATGCTTCAACTTAGGTGATGATGTGTCCTTGGTTCTGGCTTGTGTTTGACTTATACCTATTGATTTATAGGCATATCTTGCTTTATTGTCTAAATTATGTTAGCTATACTTAGTCAGCCGATGATACCTACCCGTACCATTATTTTGTACTGACCTATGCTTGTTGCATTCTTTATGGATGCAGAGTATTTTGTACTGACATATGCTTGTGCATTCTTTATGGATGCAGAGTGTTAGACAGGTTCCATTCTTTCCCCACGTGGCTGATTGGCGAGGCTGCTGTCGAGTCATTCCAGGGTGAGCAAAATGACGGCTGCTGCCCGGATGTTCTTTCCTTTACTTACTTGTCTTACTCTTATTTCAAGACAATTGTATTATGAGACTTTATCACCTTTCAGACTTGTAGTATTTAGTTAGTGCTCTTGTATGAATTAGACTAGATCTATGAGGTTGTATTTAGTATTTCCGCACTTTATCTTGCATGGATGATTTGAGACTTATTCTATATTTTTTCTCTCCGGCCTTTACTTAAATTGGTTATATTGGGATAAGGGTTCGCTCATCGCGGTGGGAATGATAGGTGCCCGCACGGCCTAGTAAAATGGGTCGTGACAAAACGAACCCAAAACAGTAACCTCGAGCCTGCAAGTGCAAAACTGAAAATTTATCATAAAATTAATTTACCCATAGCTTAGTTAGTCTAGATCTAGATAACCCATTAAAAAATCCATCATCTTGATCTTCAAAACCATGATTTACCCTTTTTCAACTTTTGGGTTCAAAACCCAATTTTTCCCAATCAAACTCGGATAAAACTGATAACCAACGAAAATAGACTTGAGAAAACATCAAAATAAAGGTTAGATACTTACCCCCTCGTTGAGACGAGAACAACGCCGTGAAAATCACCTCAAACAGAGCTTTAGAACTCAAGATGTGCCCAAAATAGAAAATTAACGCAGTCTGATTTTCATATACACATATACTTTCGCTACAGCGGTCCAATGTTAGCTACAGCGGACCAGAAGTCTGCTATATCTGACCCACCAGGTACAACAACAACTGTCTGCGCTAAAATGACCGTAACTTCTTCATACGAAGGCGATATGCGACGATCTTTTTGCTATAGCTTCGTAATTACGATATGGATCTAATGGTTCAATCGAAACATAAAACAAAGGTCGTTTGATCAATATGGTGCCCTTTATCGCTAAAGAATAAGGCGAAAACATCGAATACGAGCGCGACATAACCCAAATCCATCTAAAACACTTTGGAATCTCACTAAAACTTGTGGACAAGTCTAAAATCATCATACGAACTTGTTGGAACTTTCAAAACATCTACACAGGGTCATCTTAACCCAATGTTGACCGCGGTCAACTCTATCTCTTTAACTGAATTAGTTTCTCCACTGATGACACACCTACGGACCAACCCCGCAGGTGCAGTCCTACACCCACAGGTGCGGGTACATCAGAAACCAGAAAAATCTTATTTTTACCAAAATTCAACCTAACTCCCAACACTAATCCGAGACCTCCCGGACACAACCAAACATGCATATATATAGTAAAACACGCTACGAACTTCGTATTTCCCAAAAGCGTTCTCTTTGACGCGGTGTTGATCCAAGTCAACTCTAACCAAAACTAACTTCCAACCAATGACCTAAAACACCACCAGACTCCTCGGGACCCGAACCAAGGACCCCACTAAGTCAAAAATCACTCTCCGGATCTAACGAGACTATCAAAATTCGATTTCGAACGCAATAGCCTAAAAGTCAACTATTGGTCAACTTTTTTTCGCTTATTCAACTTAGAAAACTCTAGAATCCTCAAAATCAACCAAGACTTGCCTGATAGCATCAGGTGCCGAGCCATCCATCCCCGTAAGTCTTAAACACATAAAATCGAGTACGTGAAGGTTATTTTGGGGAAAAGGATAAAATGCTCTAACCGACCAAACGGGTCGTTACATTCTTCTTTACACCTTTGCGTGTTTCAACTCGGGATTCATCTTGGAACCTTATAAGAACGATTCTTCTATGAGGTAAGATTAATTTGTAGTTTATATCTTTGGTTCTTATTCATAAATTAAAGAAGGTAATAGTCCTATACTAATTATTGTCTCTAATTTCTTTTAAATAAGGGTCTAGATCACCTTTTGATATAAGTTATTGAATTGAATTTATTAGTATCGTAATTAGTCTTAATCCGCTCATTTTGAATACTAATATTTTGTTTTAACAATAAACAACTTTACTTTATTAATACATAAACGGTCTGAAAGAGTTAAAAGATGTAACAACATATGTTACAATCCAACTAGGAAAAACATAAACTCAAATAACCTTATGTAACAATGAAATAGAAAACATGGCTAAATTGTGCGCTAGCATATTCCAAGATCTCGGAATATATACAACATAGACATCATAGAAAAAACTCATATGCTTCCAGATATCTTCACAACTAGTCTATATCTCCCATGAAACTACACTTCTTTTCCATATCATATCCACCACTGATTTTTTCATCAGACAAGACTGAAACCTTTGACTATCCATTTTCCTTAGCATTTGCAAATGCTTCGCAAATTGCTAATGCTTCAGCAGTGATGGCCTTCCCACCAAATTGAATTGGGATACCAAAGGCTTGAAGCAAATGACCATAACTATCCATAGCCACCACTCCAATGCTTGCCATCTTTTTATCCTTTTGTAAGCTAGCATCTACGAACATAACAATACCATCTTGTGCCACAATAATATTTTTATCATTAGTATAATTAGATACACGCGCTAGAAAAAAAGTAGTAAGCAAATTTTTCTCATATTCATGAACATCAAAAAGTGACTTGTTTACAATATCATTGGGTTCACAAATATCACCATTAAAGCTCATAGAGTCTCTAGCTTTCCAAAATTTTCACATGATAGAAACACTTAATTTAGCAAGATCAATAGAAACATGATGTTGATTAGTATTAAAGAAATTATCATTTCACCATCTAGTAAAATTCATAGTTCTCTCAATATTAGGCCAATTAATAGGACAGATTCTCCAAACCAAATTGTGCTTTAGGGCATCTAAAAAGCATATGATCAATTGTATCACTTTTCATACCACAAACTTTACACACATCACAAGTATGTCTTATAGCCTGTTTGACTAAGTTTCTAAAATTAACTTATTTTGAAAAGTGCTTTTCAAAAAAGTACTTTTGGTGAAAAACAGTTTGTGTTTGACCAATTAATTTAAAAAACACTTTTGAACACAATTAGTGTTTGGCCAAGCTTTTAATAAGTGCTTCTAAGTGTATTTTTCTCAAAAGTAATTTTCAAAAAAGTGCTTTTGGGCAAAAGCTATTTTTTTTAGCTTTTGAAAAACTGCTTCTGTTACTCCCCAGAAACACTTATTTTCTCCAAAAAAAACTTGGCCAAACACCTCACTTTTTAAAATAAGCACTTATTGAAAAAAATAAGCACTTTTGGGGAAAAATAAGCCCAACCAAACATGCCATTAATCTTTTAGAAATAACATGATTAACAGGTAGCATAATCAAAATACATTTTTGAATAAAATGCTTATATTTGTTTTCTAATATTCATAGACCATAAGAAATCGAATTCTTGGCATTTTTCACCCTTAATGTATGCACCTTTTTTTTTTTTTTTTTAATTTTCACCCTATCCTCTATTTTTTTTTAAATTGATTTACCCCCTAATCTATTCATTTCTTGGCAATCCCATAAAATAATTCATTCTATGAGGGGAAAAATAGGAAAAATGTAATTTAAGAGAGAGTGGAGAGGTGACTGGAATGGATGATTAGTTGGAGCGATATACGGAGCTTCTAATATCTCTATAGCGGGAGAACTAACTACGGAAGATTGATTAAATAATAACAAAGTTAGTTTGCATGTTAGGATGGCTTGTATAGGCGGTAAATTAGTGAAGAAAGTCATTGCAATAAGAATCAATAGAAGGCAAAAGGTAACTGTTTAAAAGAAAGGAGAGAGAATGAGTTTTTAGTAACAAACCATATGTTATGTTTGCACCAGAGAATGATCAATGAGAATCTTAAAACCTAAGGCAATTGCAGCAGAGCTTTTTTCAAAAGCAGCAAACAACATTGTGAAGATTACATTAAAGGTTATTTTATATCAGAATTGATTCTTTGTTGGCTACTTCACCAAGGATGTACTCCGAAAAATCTTGTTTGTTTCGTCTTTCCTTTGACTATTGTTTCTCCTTCAAAATGTCTTTGATAATTTTCATGGCGTTTTTAGGTTCACGAAGAATCGTATAGCTACTACGTATAATGCATCAATAAATATTCACATTTATTCCAGAAAGTGAGAATGACAACAAGCACATGGAGGTTTTCATAACATGATCAAGAGCAGAATAACTTTCACAACCCTAATGTCATTTCAACCCATTCCTGTCCTGCCTAACTCGACTCTCTCTAAAATTACATATTTCCTATTTTGTCCCTCATAGGATGATCTTTTTATGGATTGGTCAAGAAATTAACAGGTTAGGGTGTAAATCATTAAAAAAAAAGGGGTGTAAACTAAAAAAAATTGTATACATTAAGGGTGCAAAATACCAAGAACTCTAAGAAATCCCCTAACTTTTTTGAAAAAGATTGATTACTCGATTGAGGTTTATCACTGCTAACTTCTCGACATCTAACAATTTCTCTAGCTAAACGGTATTCCGATTTCACCTCATAATTTCCAGATTTAGTATGATGCCAAATAATCCTATCTGATGACCCAATGTTATAAATAGAAATAGAAATTATTGCCTGAATACCGTTCGTACAAAATAAAGCAAATATTGCATCTTCCAAGTGTGGGTATTGTGGTCTATAAGATCATTCACTTGTAAATCTATATCCATTTGAGCATGACAATGGTTAGGCCTAAATCCACATGAATTGGGAATCCAAGGATCCATCCAGACTTTAATACTATCTCCAGATCCTATCTCCAATCTAATACTTTTTTGTAAAAGATCCCTACCCCAAATAATACTCTTCCGTGTCCATGAGCTAGAATAAGAATATGTAGCTTTGAGAAAGGGCATATGTTGAAAATATTTATTTTTGAGAATTTCATAGAATCTTCTAGAGTCAAAATTCGCCAAGCAAGTTTTGCCAACAAAGCTTGATTAAAATATTTTAACTCTCTAAATCCTATACCCTTTTAGATTTTGCTAGACAAAGGTTCTCCCATTTTTCAAGATGCATTTTTCTCCCATCCTCATCATGATCCCACCAGAAATTAGAGAAAATAGTAGTGATCTCCTTACACAAAGTATCTGAAAACTAAAAACAAGATAAAGCATAAGAAGGAATAGCAGATAAGACAAATTTAAGCATCACTTCTTTTCTTGTAGGCTTAAGAAGATATTTTCCAACCTTTTATTTTAGCCTTCACCCAATCTTTAATAAAATCCAACACCTTTTTCCTCGATTTTGCAACTACTGTAGTTAATGTAACGACCCATTTGGTCGTTACAGCTATTTTGACCCGTTGACCTTTTCTCAAGTTTTACTAGGGCATATTTGACCTAGGGGATAGGTGGCACGCTTTCCGAGGTCATCGGACATGATTTGGTTGAGATTTGGAATTTGTTTTGGCTTAAAATAAAAAATAGTTGATTCAAAGTTGACTTTTGGGTAAACGGACCTTTTTCATGAATCTATCAATTCCGAGAGGTCTAGATGATCATTTAGAACTTGGGTGTATATTCGGTTCGGTTCCCAATGCACTCGGGTGCCTTTTGGGACTTGGGTTGGGAAGTTGAATTTGGGGTTTTGGGAGTTGACTTGGTCAGCGAGACCTCCGTTGAGAATTCCAAGGCCATGAGTGTATTTGTATAGCATTTTTATTTATATCTGCATATTTGGTTTGTGTCTGGGAGGTTCCGAGATGGTTCTGGGGGTCTATTTCAAGTTTTGAAGACACAAAATTTTTCTGGTGTCTGGTGACCGCTTTGACATGGAAGCAGTGGCATGGAAGCGGTGCGTGAAAATGGTGGCCTGACCGCTAGAGCGGTGGCTTACCCGCGGAAGCGGTGGCATGACCGCGGAAGCGGCTGGCAGACCAGATTTTTATTTAAATGCCTTATGAAAACCCTTCTTCCTCCCATTCCTAAATTACATTTCCTTAGCATCTTGGAGGCAATTTGCGGAGGGTTTGGTCAGATTTCTCATGAGGGTAAGTTCCCTAATCTTAATCTCTTTCATTTACCTTCCTTAAGTAAGAATCCATGGTAGGAAATCTTTAGAACTTGAAGGATAAAATGGGGGGTTTTTATGGTTTCTTCTCTAAATGGGTTTTAGTCTTCCAAAGTGAGAATCATTGTGGGTTTAGCTTCTTTAAGCATGAAAGTTAATGAGATAATGATTAATAGAATTGAATCACCCATTACTTGTTGATGAATTAAAGAGGGAAGATGAGTTTATGATAATTTCTTAAAATGGGTTCTAGAATTCCTAAGTACAAATTGATGATGAAGTTGGCTAATTTAACCATAGGATTGGATGAAATCATTGTTGATAAGCTTATATCTTCCATTGTAAGTGATAAATTCGTGGATTTAAGGTTAGGGTTTATACTCAAATTTGGGGGTTTCTTCTAGAATCTGAATTTCTCTAATCTATGAGTTAAATTAGTTAATTATTGATGGAAATTAATCACCTAGAGTGCTAATTTCATATTGAGACTTATAAATTCCTAAATTCATCTTTTTAGTTTACAAATATCATTCCTTGGGTTAAGAATTGGGGGTTAAATAGGAGTTTGGTTATTTGGGTGCCTTCTTCTTGATTCTAATTCCATATTCAGATATGGCTAGACTTTCAATACTTTGAGGTACAACGAAAGGGCAAGGCACAAGATTGACACTTTGAGTTTGCTGTTTGGCCTTCTAGATAGGTTATGGTTTACCTTATTATGAGACTTCGATTAGCGAAGTGTATGTTTAGATTATATTGTCAGA
The DNA here is from genome assembly GCF_029784015.1 of Lycium ferocissimum. Taxonomy (NCBI): domain Eukaryota; kingdom Viridiplantae; phylum Streptophyta; class Magnoliopsida; order Solanales; family Solanaceae; genus Lycium; species Lycium ferocissimum. The sequence continues at coordinate 61,409,154 of NC_081351.1, forward strand.
GAATGCATGTAAACCTTCGGGTATGAAGTTGGTTGGATATTTTCCTTGTTGAATGATTTGGGGGCTAGCCACCCTGTTGTGTTGTTGACTTATCTTAATCTATTTACTTATTGGCTCATTGCCACGTTGAGACATTAGGTATTGGTGATTAGTGATATATCATGATTTCGATATTTCGGTACTTTACGTTGATTTGATATTGAGATGAGAATTATGATTCCATTGTGGCTTATTATGTAGCCTAATTTATTGATACTACTTGTATGCCATGTGTGGTACTATTTGAGATTGAATTGGTTGTTGATATTACATTACATCATATTCATACTCACTTCTATGATACATTGATATTGCATTGTTATGGTACTGAGGATGAAAAATGAGAAGGAAATACATATTCATTGAAACATATTATATATCGACTCATCTCTGGGCTGTATGCGAAATGACTGATACGAGGCGCATAGGTGGGAAGGACTCATCTCTGGGCTGTGTGCGGAGTGACTGGTTCTTTAGGGGTCCCCCATGGGTTGTACTGCCGAGATGTGATGTTCCATCCGTCGGAGTGCATGTGTACGGTGCATATGCATTGCATTCATCATTCAAACATTATGTACCTCTTGGTTTGATGTGATATTGTTGTGATATGAATGTGATATACTGGATCGGAATGTTATACCGAGACTTGGTACATTTGAGTTTAGATGTTATAACATTGGTGATGACTTGCATCATGGTTATTGATTTGTGTTGACTTGTACCTTGTTGTTTTACGTGTTTCTCTTACTTTATAGTCTTTATATACGTTAGCTAGTCTTAGTCGGCCTATGATACCTGCCAGTACTTGTTTTTGTACTGACCTGCACTTGTTGCATTCTTTTATAAATGCAGAGTACCAGGTTGGATCTACTTCTTCCCCTCGTGGCTAATTATTGATAAGTTGGTATTATACCAATAATACCAACTTATTTCTTCTTTAATCTTAGATTGTTGTTATGTTTTGATTGAGAAAATAGTGCATTTAATGTCGGTTACTTCCATTTTATAGGTTCATATGATTGAGAAGAGCTTTGGAAGAAACCAAGTGAAAAACAAGAAGAAAACTGAAAAAGTGGCTAAAAATGCAAAAAGGGGACAGATTTGCAAAAATGGGCCAGAACTGCAAAAACTGAAATCTGGGGCATATTTTGTCATTTTTGGACTTGGAAAAATTGGGAAATATAAAAGGAAGACTTGGGGAAAAACATTTTCATCTTTGGCCATTTTACAAGTCTTGGAGAGCTAGGGTTCCAACACCCACTCTTGGGGATTAAAAATTTGAAGTTTTGATGAGAAATTTCTTACCTCTTTACTCATTTCTTCAATTCCTCACTATGTATTGAATATCTAAGTGTGTAGTATTTCATTTCTATACTTGAACCTTGTTTATGAAAGTATACATTGTTAAAGTTTGGATCGAAACTCTTGTTTTGCTTATATATTGAATGATTTTTATTCCTAATGAAGTGAGTTAATGTTATTTTAGTTACTCTTGTTCTCTAATGTTTCTTAAGGGATTATCTAACCCTAATACCCGCCCATTTACTTCGATTTGAGCTCGGAAGAGGAGAATTGAGTTGAGAAAGATTAGTTAACAAGAATTTGGGGCATAACCCTCATCTAATAACTGAAGCTTGGGATAGGAAAGTTACTTGAGATTATATTGATTGTGCTTGATATCATACTCTAAGGCTTGGAAAAGCTTAGAGTGAAATTCATTGATTTGGTTGAAAGACTTTCAATGAGATTTTAGAAATCATTATCTAACTAACGTAAACTTGCTCTTAGTTGTAAAATCGTGAAATACGTTGGATCGTTACTTGAGCGTAGTTTCCTTTATTCCCAAACTTGTGGCCATTGATCATTTTACTGGCTTTCTAGATTAGTTTATATTTTCGCATTAGGTATAATTT
>NC_081351.1:61411205-61424998 GCF_029784015.1 Lycium ferocissimum
TTAAGAGGCCTTAAGAACTTCGCTAATTGGTTTGACTTCAAAGCACGATAATCCTCCCCGAATTCACCAAGAATGGATTCATATAGATAAAATATCATCTTAATACTAGATTTTTACATATTCACACCTAGTTCAAGTTACGGGGTGTTACGTGTCTAGTCGATTCCAATTGGTATCTGAACTTTCTTATCTTAATCACCCATGGAGGTGCTTAGTCCTTAAATTCTTATGCGAATGGTTAATCTATGACCTGTTGGGCATGATACGAGATGTGTTATTCTGATTCGGATACGTGATCAAGTTTAGTCTCTAGTTATGGCCTAAGGATTCGATGGTGTGGAGTCGCGATTAGACTCGGTTGTTGTGTGGAGTTGTGATTAGACTCGTTTATTGTGGGAGTTTGTGAGAAATGGGAAAGATATTTCAGAGGGTTACAGGGTCTCCATGTTTCAGCGTTGGGTTTCTCGAAAGTGACAAAGTGCATTGATGGCTTAACAGTAGTGGGTTGCTCGATGATATGATCAGTTTGGGGTAAACTTCAGCTTCGTTAAGGCTTTATGTCACGCCCCGAACCAACATGTGATATCAAACATACTAAATGCGGAAATAACACTGACACATGCTGATCTACTAAAAGTCTAACTGAAATATCTTAAAAGTAGGAGTACTAAATAAGTCTGAAAGTCTGAATAAGTAGCGCCAAACAAATCCTAACACAAAAGCTCTTGCAAGCAATTTTGGGGTAATCTACGAAGCCTACGGGAAAAGTCTTGAACTACTAACTATTTATCGGGACAAGGCCCCCGACATACCTCACTGACAGAACTACTAAGACGAAAGTAGTTAAGCTATGACGAGCGGCTGATACGAAAGTCCTAGCAAGAGAATCGTCGGCTTTGAAGTCATTACCTACGTCGCGAGATGCGGACTAGGAGCAAGGGATGTCGGCACGTTTGAATTGCCTTTGGTATGTAAAAACTGAAAGAAAAAGTAAATGACGCCAAAGCTGAAACTAAGCGATAATTGATGGCGGAAATAAGGAAGTAAGATATGAATACTCTGTCTGAATGAGGAACAATTTGTTTATCGAGTAAATAATGCGCGGCCTCGGGCCCGGTATATATGTGCCTGTGCGGCCTCGAGCTAAGTATACGTATACATAGCGTGACGCCAGGTGATAACACGGGTGTTCATCATTAAACAATTTACATAAAGAGAATCACGGCGAAAGATGCAACAATAACATCGGGCAATAATTCACTCAGACATGTGATCACGGGCTGATTATGAGAATGACCTTAACTATTTATAACATCTTGAGTATTCTGGGCGGGGGCGTGGGTATCAAACACAGTCTATATCGACTACATGCGAGCTCGAAAACATTTGGAATGAAAGTCATGAATGAATAATGAAACTAGAGAATAGAAGTTACGAACTGTCGGGAACTAAGCTTAACTCTGTCATTCAGAGCCAAATTGGTAACGTTGCAAACGAACGTGGCGTAGGGAGAATCATTAACATTCCCAAACGTAGAGAGTTAGCCTTACATACCTTAATTCAGACCTTTGAGTGTAATACAACGTTCGTCAACCCTTTCAACTTTAATCTATAGCAACACAAGTCAAAGGGATTCTATATTAGCAATAATATTCATGCTTTGGACACCTACGCATTATATCAAACACTTAGCGGGCATAAAGCTCCACAACCTTCATTAATGGTGTTTTCTTCACCCAATTCCCATTCTATTACTTCTAGGTGATTCTACAATCTCAACTTGATGAAAGTAACATCATTCTTCATTACCCATACGACTACAACAATACTTAGTTAATAATCCAAAACCATTAGCATGGTTAAGCGCAGTACTCACCCATCAAACCATTTTACGATTTTCCCAAGAACGTATCAATTAATAACTACAAGTGATTAGATAGTAGAAGTATTACCTTTGTGAAGTTCAATCCCTTGAATTTGGATTCTTGGGTTCTTTTGTCCAAGACGAAGATCCAATCGATAATCTATGGAATAGATGGGGATTCTAGCGCTAATTTTTGTTAGATTGATGTAATAATCAATGGGGTTTGAGTAGGAACTCACCTTGGATGCTTTAGGGAAGCCCTAGGGTGTTTTCTCTCCAAAAAGACGGTTTAGAATGAAGTGGGAAAAGTTTTTCAGAGTTGGGCATATAAAATTCGAAAAAAGGTCGTTTCAGGCATAATTTGACCTGGTGCATCACCCCGAGCATCGTACGGGGCGGCATACCAGGCCTATATTACAGGACCTGATGAATTTTACATTTTTTTTTATGATTTTGGCCTGGTACGGAGCACGGGCCATCGCCCAAGGCGGCTCCCTAGGTCATTTCTGATAGCGTTAGGTAAAATGGGCATAACTCCTAGCACAAAGCTCTGTTTAGCCTCTACAACATATTTTTGGAACGGTATTTCAATGACCTACAACTTTCTCATTTTAAGTTTTCTAAAATTAGCAATGGATTTTCATGAAATTGGGCTAGAAGTCAGATGTATCGAAAACTTAGCCGATTCTATCGAATCTTAAGTGCCTTACTATTAGGCATCTTGAGATAATCATATCTCCCTGCTCCAATCTCTGATAGGCCTGTTCTTTAAATGGTTGGAAAGGTATTTCTACGTACTACAACTTTCATTAAGGGTGCTTTCCCAAATTCCCAACAAATAAAGGGGTTATGATTTCTCAAAGTAGGCCTGTCAATCATTTTCAAAAAACGTTCAAACCTTCAGTTTTTCCCCTAAAAATCTAACGATACGAGTCTAACCTTAGTTCTAGGATACGGGGTGTAACACTTTATAATGGTGTGCGTGACACTGGTGTACCAATGGCAGGTCAATGATTCAGCAGCGGTAGAGTATTAGACATCGGTATGTGGGGATAAGTGTAAGTTCAGTAATGACCATTGAATTTGGGCAAACGTATTGTGATCGCGGGTAATAAAGTAAAGAAGTTGACAATAAGGACATAAAGGAAGACTTTTGTGGAAAATGTGTAGCAGAGTGCGACTTCATAGAATATCTTAGACATGAGTACTTTTCATGAGATTAGAAAGGAAAAAATTGGTATCTAACATGGTTGTTGGGATAAGGTTGTGACTGGTAATAAGGGTCATTCTTGTTATGGGCTCATTGGTGTTAAAGGACTACTCTACTATGAAGAGAATGTTATGGGCACCTCGATTGATCGATTAATTTGACTGAGTTATAGGCTTCTCAGGAGCTAGTAATCGACTAATAGAAATGACTTCAATTATGGGCGCATGCGATGAGTTAATGACTTGGGGAGTTACTGGTTGTTACACTTAGATTTGAGGAGAAGTATTGATATTGTTTGTGGTTCGTTCGGCTTAGAGGGATGATTAGTTAGAGGATCGAGTGGATTTGAGTGTTTGTTGGTTGGTAGTGATAAAAGTGATTTGAAATGAAATACGGGAACTGAAGGATTACAATGAGGCATCTTGCTATCGGTTTCAGGGGATTAAGGTTCGTAAGACTTGAGGTGAGGTAATATGGGCATTTGAGCCGTGTTTGGATTGTGGGGGCGTTATATCATGACGTACAGTAAAAGGGGTGTGACCGATGAGCTTGATTGGTTTCTTCGAGGTTAAGGAGAGAAAGGAAATCGTTTAAGCAAGAGTTAGTGATGTGAGAGCTTTGCTGCGATTTTACAGTGTACAGTGGGCTTGAGGGTTTATGGATGAGTTGGTATGTTCGGTTATGTCATAAAGTAATAGAGGTCAGTGGCGGACTAAGGTTGGGAACCCTGTATTCATTGTGTAAAATTGACTAGATCCCGCTACTAGTGGTGTTATTACTCAGCTTATGTGATTGAATGAGAAGGGATTGTTGTGCGAGTAGTTAAAGGTGTCCAGATTCGATAATTAAAGTAAGAGGTGATTCTTCGAGGACTAGTAACGTTAAGGATTTGAGTAAGGGATTAGTAAACATGGATACTTGAAATGGTAGATTAATGATGGTTTAACTGAGTTAAGTTCAGGATAACATTTTAGAAATTATGTAAGGCAATTCGGCCAAGGACGCTTCAGTGAGATACATGAGGGTATTAGTAAGACTGGCGATATGATATGTCAAACTTGGGATTATGCGATACGCTGGATTTAGAGAGTTTTCAGTTTAGAGTGGAGTGAGTTAAGGGAAAACTATAATGAATAGGGTGTATGGCCTACTATTATCTCCAGGTGTGATTCAGCTAGTGTGCGAGACTTATGGTTATGTAATAGACTAGTGAGTGGGTTCGAGTAATGGTCCGACGACGTCGGTGTATGTGAATTGATAAAAATTGAGGAATTTAAGAAAAGGTATAGTTGATTGTGAATTGATAAGAAAAAAGTACATCTTGGAATATCTTGGGTCAGTATGGATTGCGGTATCGTTTTCTTGCATATTCCAGACGGGGTGTGATTGTTGAGTAGCTTAAATAAAGAAGTCTATGAACATGGACCAAGAGAGATCACGAGGTCTCGTGAGGATTTGTAATTAGCGATTAGTGGGAAATAAGTTTCAGGTAACCAACATGTTAAATCTTATGGAAGTGGCTTGTGTGGTTCACAGTTGAAGAATTTCGTAACACTCTTGTTAGATGAGTTAGTGTCGTTTAAGGGAAAGAAATTGTGGAAATCCCTATTATGTGAAGGCCAGAATAATATTTTCGAGATGCGACCATATTCGTGGTAGTATATTATGTTGCAAATAATATTGACTGGATAGCTTGGGTGAGCACTTTGGATATTAAGGACTTGCGAGTAATTACGTGAGATTTAGAGCGGCAGTTGTAAGATTGGATACTTTCAAAAAATTTATGAGCGTATCGAGGTGATACAATGAGAGGTTCGATGGTCAAATAATTATTATATGAGGCTTCAGGTTTTGCGTTGAAAAGTTCGGGGTTGTATCAGATTTGCGTGTCGGGTAAAGGTTGAGAAGCATGAAGATTGGAATCGTAAGGTATAGCTCTTCAGTACTAAGTTGATAACTTGGTTAGGACTTAACTTGTGAAGTTGAGGGTGACAGACAGGATTTGTTATGCATTAGTAAAAGATAAGAATTGGTGCCACAGAGGTGTTGTAGGACCGTGATTGGTTTCAAAAATTTGGAGTCAGTTCGAGTTTCTATTGGTGGAATACAAGGGTGGTACATTCATTCAGGGTCGAAATTGTTTGAGTTAAACTTGTTGGACTATGTTTATCTTCCCAAGAGAATCTATGTGTTTCCATTAAATCACCTGTAAGGATTCGATGAGTTTCGATTCAGAAGTGAAGTATGAAAGCTTTACTGAGTTTTATCAGGGCTTGCAAGTGAATTTGATGATATTTTTTACTGAGAACAGTTATTCGAGTAGTAGATGGTTATAATGGGCTTGGTCATGATTGAGTAGGTGCAATGGCTGCGATATGTCTTTAGAGTGATCCGATGGTTTCCTACGGACTTGGTTTGGTAAGGTATTCAGTGGTATGTTCCTATATTGTGATTTGAGGGTTGTTTTATTTGGGCAATGTTGGTGGGACCTATTGGTCGCATTCAGAGTGGTGGTTTTATCAAATCAGAGAATTCGAGCAAAAAAAAAAAAAACCTTCATTTATTTGAGGATCAGTTGTGAGGGAAATTTGAATGCGGAGATACGAGAATTGGATCTTGAGTTAAGTTTAAAAAGTTGTGACTGATTAAGTGAGTGCGCAGGTTCTTCTAAAGGTTGCACCCATGTGTAGGGTGTCATGTGATTTAGGAAGGAAGGGCGAGTTGAACCCGAGGCTTATTAGCTGGTCTGAGACTCTCCATGGTATTAGCGTTGTGTTTCATGAGTTAACGTTGCCACCAGGCCAGGCCGATGTTTATCTGGTTGTCCATGTTTCTATGTTGAAGAAGTACCCTTATGAGGGTTCTTAAGTCATTCATTGGGATTTTGTCCTGTTCGATGAGTATCTTTCCTATGAAGAAGAGTCCCATACACATTTTACATATCCCAGTCATTGGTGGACTCAGCTATCCTTCCTCCGTTCTTTCCCTTTGTCGCTCGAGGACGAGCTATTGTTTAATTGGTATCTGATGTAACGACCCGTTAGGTCGTTACGGCTATTTTGACCCGTTGACCTTTCCATGAGCTTTATTAGCGCATATTTGACCCACGGGATCAGTTGGCATCCCGAAGTCATTGGACATGCTTTGGGTGAGATTTGGAAAAAAATTTGGCTTAAAGCAAAAAATAGTTGACTCAAAGTTGACTTTTGGGTAAACGGACCTTTTTCGTGAATCCGTCAATTTCGAGAGGTCCGGATGGTCATTTAGAACTTGGGTGTATATTCGGTCCGGCTCCCAATGCACTCGGGTGCCTTTTGGGACTTGGGTTAGGAAGTTAAATTTGGGGTTTTAGGAGTTGACTTGGTCAATAAGATCTCCATTGAGAATTTCGAGGCCATGAGTGCGTTCATAGAGCGTTTTTATGTATATCTGCATATTTGGTTTGTGCCTGGGAGGTTCTGGGGGTCTATTTCAAGTTTGGAAGACACCAGAAAAATCTCGTGTCTGGTGACCGCTTTGCCGCGGAAGCGGTTCGCGAAAACAGTGGCCTACCCGCGGAAGCGGTGGCATGACCGCAGAAGCGGCCAGCGGACCAAATTTTTATTTAAATGCCTTATGAAAATCCTTCTTCCTCCTATTCCTAAATTACATTTCCTTAGCATCTTGGAGGTGATTTGCAGAGGGTTTGGTCAGATTTCTCATGAGGGTAAGTTTCTTATTCTTAATCTCTTTCATTTACCTTCCCTAAGTAAGAATCTATGGTAGGAAATCTTTAGAACTTGGAGGATAAAATAGGGTTTTTCTGGTTTCTTCTCTAAATAGGTTTTAGTCTTCCAAAGTAAGAATCATTGTGGGTTTAGCTTCTTTAAGCATGAAAGTTGTTGAGATAATGATTAATAAACTTGAATCACCCATTACTTGTTGATGAATTAAAGAGGGAAGATGAGTTTATGATAATTTCTTAAAATGGGTTCTAGAAGTCCTAAGTACAAATTGATGATGAAGTTGGCTAATGTAACCATAGGATTGGATGAAATCATTGTTGATAAGCTTATATCTTCCATTGTAAGTTTATAAATTTGTGGATTTAAGGTTAGGGATTGTACCCAAATTTGGGGGTTTCTTCTAGAATTCGAATTTCTCTAATCTATGAGTTAAATTAGTTAATTGTTGATGGGAATTGATCACCTAGAGTGCTAATTTCATGTTGAGACTTATAAATTCCTAAATTCATCTTGTTAGTTCATAAATCTCATTCCCTGGGTTAAGATTTGGGGGTTAAATAGGAGTTTGGTTATTTGGGTTCCTTTTTCTTGATCTTAATTCTACATTCAGATATGGCTAGACTTTCATTACTTTAAGGCACAATGAAAGGGCAAGGCGCACGATTGACACTTCGAGTTTCTTTGCTCGGCCTTCTAGGTAGGTTACGGTTTACCTTATGGTGAGACTTCGATTAGTGAAGTGTGTGTTTAGATGATATATGTCGGAGAATGCATGTAAACCTTTGGGTATAAAGTTGGGTTAAATGTTGCCTTAGGTTGGGCCTTGTTGAATGATTTGGGGGTAGACACCCCATTGTATTGTTGACTTATCTTGATCTATTTACTTATTGGCTCGTTGCCATGTTGAGACATTGGGTATTGGTGATTAGTGATATATCATGACTATGATATTGCAGTACTTTACTTTGATTTAATATTGAGATGAGAATTATGATTCCATTGTGGCTTATTGTGTAGCCTGATTTATTGATACTACTTGTATGCCATGTATGGTACTGTTTGGGATTGAATTAGTTATTGATATTACATTGCATCATATTCATACTCACTTCCATGATACATTGATATTGCATTGTTATGGTACTGATGATGGAAAGCGAGAACGAAATACAGATTCATCGAAACACATTTATATCAAGTCATCTCTGGGCTGTGTGCGGAGTGAGTTACACATGGACTTCGCGGGTCCCCCATGGGTTGTCTTTGCGGAATATGATATTCCATCGGTCGGAGTGCATATGTACGGTACATATGCATTGTATTCATCATTCATACATTATTGCATTGCATTGCATTGTACCTCTTGGTTTTCTGTGATATTGTTGTGATATGATTGTGGTACACTGGTTCGAAATGTTATACTGAGACTTGGCACAGTTAGGTTTAGATGCTATAACATAAGTGATGACTTTGTACCGTGGTTATTGATTTGTACCTTGTTGTTTTACGTGTTTCTTTTACTTTGTTGTCTTTATATATGTTAGCTAGTCTTAGTCAGCCTATGATACCTACCAGTACTTGTTTTTGTACGGACCTGCACTTGTTGCATTCTTTTATGAATGCAGAGTACTGGGTTGGATCTACTTCTTCCCCTTGTGGCTGATTATCGAGGTTCTTTGCCGAATCTTTGCAGGGTGAGCAATGAGGACATTCGCTGCCCAAAGAATCTTCTACTACTTATGTCTTATTGTTCATTATGAGACATGATTGAGACTGTTTATGTATTATTACCACTATTCAGACTTGTAGTAATTGACTTAGATGCTTTTGTATGAACAAATCGCCTCTACTGGGGTGGATTTCATTTACTTCTGCACTTATTTATATTATATCTATGAGACTTACGTTATTTTACCTCCTTCCACTATTTCTATTATTTGTTGAATGTTGGGTTAAGGGTTCCCCTACCGAGGTGGGAAAGGTAGGTGCCCGCACGACTTAGTGAAATTGGGTCGTGACAGTTAATCCTAAATATAACCCTACGTTACTTCTTTGTAATCGTCCTAGCTCCGCAAAAATTCCATATTTCTCAAGTTCAGAAGTATTTTTGCTAAAGAATATAGCAGATTTCTCAAAATCCACCTTTTGACCCGAACATTCTTCATAAGATTTTAAAATTTCAGCAATTTTAGCAGCATTTTGAATGTTAGCCTTGCAAAGAATAAACGAGTCATCAGCAAAAAACAGATGGTTAATAATAGGTCGACCTCTGACTAAACTTAAACCTTGTATATTCCCAAGTACTTCTACTTGATTCAAAATTCTAGAAAGACCTTCCGCACATAGCAAGAACAAATAAGGGGATAAAGATCCCATTGCCTTAGTCCTCTAGTAGGTTTCACTTCCCCTGCTATATCTTTATTAACATTTAACCTGTATGCCGGGGTATTAATACATTGCATAATTTAAGTGACAAAGTTCTCATGAAAGCCCATTTTCAGAAGTAATTTTTGGATATAAAACCACTCTACTCGATCGTACGCTTTGGCCATATCTAGTTTAAGAGCCATATACTTTTCCTTATCTGGTCTTTTATTCTTCAAAGATGAATAAATTCATGAGCTAGAACAACATTTTCCACAATTTGTCTTTTTCCAATAAAAGCAGATTGATTTGGAGAAATAATATTGGGGACATATGTTTTGAGTCTCGCAACAATAACCTTAGCAATAATTTTATACTCCATTGAACATAAGCTTATGGGTCAAAACTGACTGATGCCTTATCACGACCTAAATCGGGGATTGTGCAGGCACCTACCCAATTCTACCTAGTAGGCGAACCCTTTTTCCCAAAACACAACTCAATTTATATAAATGAAATAATAATACAACACTTAGTAAATTCCAACATCATCTAAAAACCAGAAATGAACAAGAGTACTTATACATTAACCATTTCCCAAAATCGTGTCTAGACTAGTACAAGAGCTTCGAAGATTTATAACTTGTCGAAATACATTACAACAAAATACAACCCCTATTTTTGAAATAAAATTAACAGAAGCCTTTGGAATGGACACCGGAAGATCTTCGGAAGCTAATAAGTCCACAAACACAACCTATAACAACTCTACACCCAAATAAGGTGTAGCAAGAGTAGCATCCGTACAACACTCGTACTGGTAAGTATCATAGGCTGATAACGATTAGGAGAACATAACAACAATAGAAATCAGCAGATAAGAATGACAGGCAACAACTCAAGTAATTAGCATAATCAGTAGAAGGGAAGGGGTCTATCACAATAGGTATACATTCACACATGATTCAATGTTCCGGCCTAAGTATACACTTCTAATCCTCAATCCATTAACTATAAAATGCATGCCTCATTTCACATAACTAACTCTATTCACCAAATAGAAGTAACCTTACCATACTTAATTGCATTTCAAGTTATACATCCAATCCTTGTAGCACGCCTTTCTCACAATAGGGGACATTACAACCTCACTAACAATATAACAAGAACAACTCACAGCACAAACCAGAGACAGCACGGGGAGTCGGGATACTATATTCAAGGTACACGCTCGATCAAATACAATCACAACACAAATCCAGAAGCAACAATTGAAGAGATAGAAATATCAATGCCAAAATCCATGAAATATAAGAATCAGGTAATGAATGCATATGCAATGCAATGATATGCACCGGCCAAGTGTAATCTCTGTACATACATGCTTCGGACGGAATACCTCCACGCCTCGATAGTCATGACCCAGATAGGACCCGCAAAGTCCATGTACCACTCTCACGATCTTGACAAATTAAAGACCTCGGGCATCGGACACTCATCTCTTTCATATACAATCCGGCAAAGACCTCGGATGTTCCTTTGTCTCACTTATCATCATCAGTACTAAGTCACAACTCATATCAATATATCGTGTAAAATGACGATGAGGGCTATGCATAATATCAATGCCAAGTGAAATCATATCAATACCAATCGTGCCACATATGGATACATATCACAATATCAATATTAAGTCAAGTTCTTTGCTTTGTCCATGATAATACCAAGATAAATGAGAGAAAACTGTATCACAATCACAATATGGCAACTAAGTACAGATCCAATATCACACACTGGGCAACCAGCCAATAAATAACAAAAAAAAACAAGCCCACAAATCAGTCAACATTATCAATCCTGAGTAATCCATTCAAACTCCATCCCTGAAGGCGTAACATGCTTTCTCCGATAGTAACTAACTTTACAAATGCTTCGCTAACTAAAAGGTAAACTAGGACAACAATATAACTCAAGTCATATGGCGCAAGCTCGAATAGTCACTAGCACACGCAGTCAAGGAAATACCAAGCTCGAATCATAAGGTGAAAAGCCACACATAACAGTACCAACCTAAAATTGTCCATCCCAACACCGTGTCCGGAGACTTAAACGTGTTTTCTCCGTTAATCTCTACTGCGCATATACGAAATCCTAATCGGAGTCTAACTTAAGTAAGTTGTAAACTACTTCGAGGCTGAGCAGGTGCCGCAAACATCCATATGATCTTCATCTTCCATTTTTGAAAAGGAACTGAGATGAAAGGGTCTAAGAATAGTAAGAAATTCGAGTAAGCAAAGTGTTGAGGAACAGGGTATAGTTACCTAATTGAAATCTAGAGAATCTACTATACAACTCTGGCCCAACAAGGGTAAAACTGAAACATTTCTCTAAACTAGGTTTTCTAGGTCTCCAATGGTTAATAATCTAGATTTTATAGTCATCTAAATCCAAACAAGTCATCAATTGCATTCTTCCTTCAAATCCACAAATTCAAGAAAATCCAAGACTTAACCCATTTGCAAAATAATGAAAAAAATAGAATTTGAAGTTGGGTAACTAGCTTAGGCTAGGGACCAAGGAGTTCTTTCAACAATGCCATGATTCTAAGTTAAGAAAACCATTTTACCCATCTAGGGCTTTACAAGCTAGGAAGTCCACATTTTATTAAATCCTAGAATCAAAACCTTAATAAGAAAAATGAAGAAATCAAAGTGTAACGGCCAGTACCTCTAAACTAGCCTATGTTCATGATTCAGGGACTTAGAAACCAAGACAAAAGTTTTGAAATAGGAAAATAGGCTCAGAACGGTGGTTGTACGACCTAAGTCAAAAGTACGGGTCGTACATTAAGGGCATACATCAAAGGAAGAATATCAGAGACCCATTTGGAATTTCCATTCCAGGTATGGCCACAGAGGTACGGGACGTCATGGAAGGACGAGCCATACTTCAAGCCATACACCAAGTTTGGGACGTACTTCGCAAGCCGTACCTCGCAGAACAAAATCTTTGCTTCTGGAAATTGGTACCAAAGTACGCCCACCATGTATGGGACGTACATAGACCGCCTCCGGAAGAATTATAAATACCCCAGATCAGTTCTAAAATTCATTTTCACAACTTTCCAAGCCCTAGAACGGCCTGCCCTTCTCCTCCATCACGAAGAACTCTAAGGTAAGAAATACCAAACTATTCCAAGTGAATTCTAACATATATTAATGAATGTTAAACAAGAATTTATTGTTGCTAACCTAGGATTTTCAAGAAAACCCATCTAAAGGGTTCAAGACTTAGGTTTTTGGGATTCCTCTCAATTCCAGACCAATAGTTATGAGTTTTGAAGTATATACAGGTGCGTGAGACTAACTATATACATTAGGGAATATTCATAATTCTCCCTATGCCTCGTTATTCATGCTTATCAGAAATTGACTCAGAATACAGTTTAGCCCTAGTTTCACGAATAATTGTAGAACTTCTATCTTCTAGGGATATAGTTTCATAATTCGTTCATAGTTATCATTTTAAATATCATGAACTCATTACGTAATCATTATAGACTTGTGTATTAAAATCACATGAGTCTCAATCAGTGTATAATCAGTTATTGGCTTAATTTCCATAATCAGAAATAGTTTTCATGCTATCAGTTATTTCTCAGTATTATGAATTGCTTAATGTTGAACACATGTATCTCTACTTTAGGCCCTAGGCCACAGTTTATGCATATGTATTGCTTGGTCCTGAGGATACAGATTTTGCGCACATTATTGTGCCCTAGGCCACAGTTTATATAATCCGTTATGTATGTGATTCTTCATTCAGAAACATGAAGTATTCATATCTTTACTTCTCATGTTTATTTCAGTTCTGAGGTATCAGTTTCAGTTTTAGTTTCATGTGCTTACAGTTCTTTCTTTTAGTTGTTTTTCATACCAGTACAATTCAAATGTGTTGATGTCCCTTTTTATTACTTGGGGGCCTGCATCTCGTGATGCAGGCAATGATTTATAGGTTGACGATTCTGCTAGCTAGGACTCGCTTGTATCAACTGCTTAGTGAGCCCTAGTTCCTTCGAGGTGTTATCATGTCATTAATCTTTACATTATGTTAGTCAGTTGGGTACGCCGGGGATATTATGTTAGTTAGTTGGGTACACTAGGATCTTGTCCCGGTAGATAGTTAACCCTTTTAGTATTCATTTGAGGCTTTATAGACTATAGTTTAATCAGTCAGATGTTAGCAGGCTTTTATGTGTTAGCCTTGTTGGCTATTTATTCAGATGTTCAAACTTATCCAGTATTTCCTCATTTATAAGATATTACAGTCAGACTTGTTAGCAGATCAGCACGTGTTAGTATTATTTTTGCATTTTAGTATGTTTTGATATCACATGTTGATTCAGCCAGGCTATGGTTCGGGGCGTGACAAAGCTTGGTATTAGAGCACTAGGTTTGAGTGTCCTAGGGAGTCTATGAAGCTGTGTTTAGTATGGTCACTTTTATGTATGTGTGCACGCCAGACAGGTAAACAGTAGACCACCAAGACATTTAGGATTTGTCTCACTTCTTTCATACTCTAGTTAGTGCAGTTAGAGCAGTAATTTTAGGAATTCTTCTAACTCGTGCGA
>NC_081351.1:61425098-61431873 GCF_029784015.1 Lycium ferocissimum
GGGGGAAATTTTTATGCATAAAAAAATGGTGTTAACATTTTTCTGTTGATGAGATTAACCCCCTTGTTTGGGAGGAAAAAAGTGCTATTTTTTTGGATGTTGAAAAACGCGGGGCATGTTCTGGAATATGTTGGTATGAATAATAGTGTTGTTGATGTTGGTATTATTGTTGTTGTTGATTGGTTGGTGTAATTTTGGGCTAGTCATATAAACAGGAGAATCTTTGCTTGATTTTCGTAATATAGAGTAGTTTGATTTGAAATTTGGAACAAGTATGGTGCACAAAGAGTCTAACGTTAGTGAATCACTTTTAAGTGTAGGCTTACGCAGCTTGGACGAATAAGCGTCGCTAATAAGAGGTGGAACGTACGTAAAAGCTTACCCCTTTCTTTCTCTTGGCATGTCTTAGACGTAAGTAAGATATGATACGAGCCTTGGTAAATTTATTCATAAGATCAGAGCATGTACGATTCTTATTCATTCTTAATGTTAGCATTCCTAATACGGTGAGCCATGGTCCTTGTGTCTTTTGTATGATTGGATAATAAATGTTACAAAAGAGTTACGGTTCCTAACGGATTATGTCAAATAATGTCCTAACTTTCGCCAATATTGCGCCAGGATCGGCTTGATACGTTCATAGAGGGTCCTAAAGTGAAAAATGTCCGTAACTTTCATGGGCGGGCTCGGACAGGTTTGATACGTCTCTGATATCTAAGACCTTCTTTAACGTAATCCTAATGGTATTTAGAACGGATTTAACATGACTATCGTTTGATACTCGACGTTGACTTGTCTACTATCTATTGAGTCTTAAAAGTTGATTTATATGCATGTGGTTTCTCGCTCACTACTCGTGCAAGCCTCAATATGTCCTTCAGAGTCCGGGCCGGGACACGTATTCGTGCACAACTCCTTTGCATTGATACATGCGAGCCTCACCCTAGGTCGAACACGTTATATGTATATGTATATGTATATGCCGATATGATGATATGGGGATGGCGGTCGGGATGGAATATATGACTTCATTCACCGAGTCCCTCACTAGAGGGTCGATACTGTACATGTACATGATATGATGATTTTATTCCTGAGTCCTCGGCTGTAGGCGGGACACGTTATACATGCATATGTACATGATGATTATCTACTTATGTCACTCAGTCCCATAACGGGTTAGGTATGATATTGACATGCATGATTTATGTTTCAAAGGCAAGCCTCATGGTTCTCTAGTTATTGTACTAATTTTCTATACTCCTTATCTCGGTATATCCGTTTTTGTATTTCATTTTTACATACTCGATACATATTCCGTACCGACCCCCTTTTCTTCGGGGGGCCGCGTCTTATGCTGCACGCGGTATCACAAGATGAATAGAAAATGTTCCAACCGGATTAGCGAGTCTGTTCCTTCCGAAGGCCGCCGAGTCGCAGTATCTATGTTATATCTTGATTTATGTTAGAGACTTTGCGAACTGAGTCACGTATATGATATGTCGTTTTGTAAGCGGCTCCGTAAGCCGATGTATCATGATGCATTATGTTACTGATTTCATACGATTCTGTATTTTACTTGATTTGAGAAAGACGAAAAGCATATTGTTCTTTGAAAAGCTTTCGTTATGCACTCACTTCATGATTTAAAAGTCCAGTAAGGTTATGAGTATCACGAGGATCAGCGGGTTCGCTCGGCCCTAAGTAAGGGTCGGGTGCCCATCATGCCCTATCAAAAGTTGGGGTGTGACAAGGGGCATGGGCAGTAAAGTCTGGCAATATGGGTGGTGGTCAGAACTATTTGTATGTGTTAGCGTGCCATGTGACTGACTCGTGGAGATGTTGTCACATGTATCTTGCGCTTTTCGCTTCGATGTTTATGCTCTTAAGGACGTGATGCCTTATCTTATGTAACCTCATATATTGCTAAGAAATTTAGGATAGAACCAGAAGAATTGCATGAACCCTTTGAACTATCCACTCCAGTTGGATAATCAGTTATAGCTAGACACATCTATAGAGGTTGTCCAATTATAGTCTATCGACAAAGTACTATAGCAGACTTATTAGAATTAGAGATGGTGAACTTTGATGTAATCATGGGCATGGATTGGTTAGAGTCATTTTATGCTTTAGTGGGTTGTAGAACCAAAATAGTGAGTTTTTAACCTTGATGACTTATAAATGAAAAGGTATTCGGTAGTACCTGCGGGTAGGTTTATTTTAACATCACAGAGCCGAAAGATGATTTTCAGGATACTTTACCATTTAGTTCGAGGGGGAACGATCCCAAACTCTCCAATCTACCCTTTCTTTGTTTTCGAGTGTTTCCATAGGATGCCCAGTTTTCCCCCATGGGAGATTTATTTGAATTGATCCTTACACTAAGCCGATATCTTGTCCGTATAGAAGGCCAAAAAAAAAGGTTAAAAGCGGGAAAATTTTAAAAAGGGATTTAAAAGGGCCGTTGTATCACCTTAGGGAGGTCTTGTTTGTTCGAAAGAAAGAGGGGTTTCTTTGCGCATACCAGGCTACCGGGGAACAAGGTCACCGTTAAGAAACTCCCCCTTTCCCCCTCGAAATCGAAGATTTTTTTGACCAATTTTGGGGGGTGCTCGGGGGACCTGGGATGGGGTTACCAGGGAAAAAAAGGTTAAGAAAGTTGAACCTTGCCCCATTTTACAACCCGTTAGGGTCCTACGAATTTTTTTGGTCATGTCTTTTGGGATTTAAACCCCCCGGACCAGGACCTTATGAACAGGGTCTTCAAGCCTTGTCTCGATTTATTTGTCATTGTCTTCATTGATGATATTTTGGTATATTCTCGTAGTGAGGCTGATCATGCAAAACATCTCAGAATAGTATTCCTCCAGGATCGCAAGCTTTATGCTAAATTCTCCAAGTGTGAATTTTGGCTTAAGTCAGTGGCATTCTTAGGCCATGTGATTTCAGGAGAAGGTGTTAAGGTTGATTTTCAGAAAATTGACGCTGTTAAGAATTGGTTAAGACCCACCTCAAAGACATATCGAAGTTTCTTAGTGTCCAAAGCTATTTCGGTGTGTTTCGTAGAGGGATTTTCCTCTCTCTCAGCTCCGTTGACCAAGTTGACCTACAAGAAAGTCAAGTTTTAATGGTCAGATGCGTGTGAGAAGAGTTTTGGGGAGTTGAAAATGAGGTTGACTTCTGCTCCAGTGCTGACGCTACGAGAAGAAGCTGAAGGGTTCATAGATTATTGTGATGCTTTGGGAGTTGATCTCGGATGTGTTTTAATGCAGCATGGTAAGGTAGTAGCTTATGCATCTAGACGGCTTAAAGCTCATGAAAAGAATTACCCAACTCATGATCAAGAATTGGCAGCTGTGGTTTTTGCACATAAGATATGGCATCATTATTTATATAGAGTGCATGTAGATATTTTCACTGACCATAAAATCCTGCATTATATTTTCAAATAGCGTGAGTTGAATCTTAGACAAAGAAGATTGCTTGAATTGGTATCAGAGCCTTAAGTTCGTCAATCTTATTGTACAAGGACATGTCTGGTTTAGTCTTGCGGATCGGTACACTGACGTCTGTACTTATCTTCGTGAGGCTATGAGACATTAGGGAAATTCAAATTCTTTCTTTCTTTCATGCTACTTGATTCCAACTGGTATCCGGATGATTTAAATTGGTATCTGCCTTTTTTTTCTATTCTCTCACAGCTGGTGAGCACTCGTGCGGCAACAAGAATGAGGTACCCCACCCAAGTGCCTGTCATGCAGCTCGCGGAGAGGACAGTTCTGTCCGTGGAGGAGGCCAAGTCAGAGGCCGTGGTCATGGTAGAGGGCAGAGGAAGCACTTGCACGGCCAGTGGCGGCTCCCGTGGTCGGTCGAATAGCGCCGAGTCCCCCGAGCCTCGGTAGTTCCGTACGAGGCGAGCAGAGTTTGAAGCGACACCGGCGAGATATTTTAGCTCCTCTGGTGTTGTCCGATGTGATGGTCCGAGTGTTGAACCTCTGAAATGGTTTGACGGGCTTAGCGTGTTCCGCTGTTCCAAGTGCTCGGGGGGTGTTGCGTGGCAGGATCCTACCAAGCGGAGTTCTTGCTTCGAGAGGTTGCTGACAAGATGTGCTGTTGTTGCTCTTGTTTGGATGAAGCTCCGAGATTGGAGGTATTTTCTAGACTAGTGGGAGGTCCGGTGTTGACCGGGGATGAACATGATTTGTTTTGGAGATTCACTAAGATAAAGCCTCTAGAGTTCTTCGGAACTGAGGTTGAGGATGCTTATGAGTTCATTATAGACTATCATGAGAGGCTCCACAAGATGGGGGCAGTTGAGAAGTATGGTGTGGAGTTTGTGACCTTCCAGCTTTTAGATAATGCCAAGTTATGGTGGAGGGCTTTTGTGGAGTGCAGGCCAGCGGGGTCACCTCCATTGACATGGACTAAGTTTTATCAGGTGTTCTTAGACAAGTATATTCCTCGTACTTTGAGGTACCGTAGGCGTGATGAGTTTGGTAATATTGAGCAGGGTAATTTGTCAATGGCTGCTTATGAGGCTCGGTTCCGTTTGTTGTCTTGCTATGCCTCCACTTAGCTTCACCGAGGAAAGAGAGGTTAGGGAGATTTGGGAAGGGATTGAACACTACCCTTCCCGCCATCATCTCTTGAGCTTGCGGCAAATGATGCCTCTTTCGTAGAAGTAGTGGATCATGTTGACCGAAGTCGAGGAAAGTGTGAGCAGACAATTATAATAAATACACAAAAAAGAAGGATCGAAAGGGTGGCAATTTCAGTGGCTCTTTCTCAAAGGGCCAGGGTTCCCAGGTCTTTTCAGGACTCTTGTTCAGTCAAGTATGCAGGATATAGTTGGAGACCCGTGTGGGCTAGTCGGTTTGCTATTCCGGTCGGCCCAAGGGTTCGCACCGCAGCTCGCATTATGGTGGTTATTCGGCTTCGTCCGTTTCTCGTTCGACGCTCTGACGCTAGACTGCAGATGCTTCGAGTGTGCTGATACGAGGCATTTTAAGAGAAAGTGTCCGAGACTTAAGCAAGGTGGCCAGGGTACTCGCCGGTTTGAGTTCCCGCAGTTTCGATCGAGGTACGGGGGAGGATCTTGCTGGGCTAAACCCGCTCGGGGCGTGGAGGTCGCACGGTGGGGGCGGCAACCGACCCCTAATAGGCGAGTTTCGGCATCAGAGGTGGACATCGACCCGGCGAGAGCGGAGCCCGAACGGTGGTCGACGCGATCGGTTCACAAAGCACGGCGGACGGTTCATTGTAATGCTTTTCCCCAAGGTGACGAGAGGCTAAGGGCTCAGATGCCGTTATTACAGCTAACATCTCAGTCTCTCACTGGATGGCTTCTATATTGTTTGATCCGAGTTCTACATTTTGTTATGTGTTCACATATTTCTCTATGGGTCTTGATATGGTCTGTGGTTTACTTGATTCCCCTATACATGTATCTACTCCAGTTGGAGATTCTGTAGTTGTAGATAGAGTTTTTCGATCTTGTACTATCACACTTAATGGGGGTATGACACCTGGTTTGACTTAGTAATCTTAGACATAGTAGGTTTTGATGTCATCCTGGGTATGAGTTAGCTAGCTCCTTATCACGCAATCCTGAACTGTCATGCCAAGACAGTTACCTTAGCTATGCCCGAGGTGCCTAGACTTGAGTGGAAGGGTAACCTTACTCCCTCCTTGAAGAAAATCATTTCCTTTATTCGTGCAAAGAAATTAGTGGATAGAAGGTGTTTGGCTTATTTGGTACATATCCGTGATACCAGTGTTGATGGTCCATCTCTTGAGTCAATTCTTGTAGTGCGTGAGTTTGCAGAGGTGTTTCCCGTAAACTTGTCGGGCATGCCACTGGACCGTAAAATTGATTTTTGCATTGACTTAGAGCTAGGTACCCACCCTATTTCCATCCTGCTATATCGGATGGCACCAGCAGAGTTGAGGGAGTTAAAAGAACAACTCCTGGGTCTTCTTAGTAAGGGTTTTATTCGTCTGAGTGTCTCCCCGTGGGGAGCTCCTGTTTTATTTATGAAAAAGAAAGATGGGACTATGCGGATGTCCATTGATTACCGCCAATTGAATAAAGTCACCATATGGAATAAATATCCCATCCCCCGTATTGATGACTTGTTTGACTAGCTTCAGGGGGCTTCTGCGTTTTCAAAAATTGACTTAAGATCAGGATATCATCAGTTGAAAATTCGGGGGGAGGATATTCCTAAGACAGCTTTCCGGACCATGTATGGGCATTATGAGTTACTGGTTATGTCATTCGGGCTTACTAATGCTTGTTGACACCTAATTTTTGACCTTCCATAATTTGTTTTAAGTACTCGGAGTCCTTGGACAACAAGTAAAATCAGCCGCGCACCCTGAAAGGTCGGAATAACTTTTATGAAAATTATTTGGGGTAATATTTCACCCCTTTAAATTGATAAAGAGAATTTTCAGGATATCTTTCATTTTGTGGAAATTAATTGAGGTTTTTATGACATTTAGGAAATATTTTTGAAATTAATCAAGGGTAAAAACCATTTTGAATAATTATTTACTTAATTGATTAAATCAAGGAAAGTTAGAGTAATGGGTGATTTATTCTATTTATTGTCCAAGCTAATTTAAGCAATTAAAATAATTGACCATTTTACCCCTAAAACCTTGATTATGTGTGTTTGCGTAGTTGTTTAATTATTAAATTATCTGGTTAAATAATTTGGTAAATTATTGGGACCATTATCTGCAAAAATGATTTTTTAAAACATGTTTT
>NC_081351.1:61431973-61583087 GCF_029784015.1 Lycium ferocissimum
TTTCTTTATAGTCGAATCTCATTATTCCTTATCCTCCTCCCATGTCATTGATGTACTACCTCCCAGCTAGCTTTTGTTACATCTCGTAGAATTTTGTGTTGTTGCTCAGTAAATATACTGACCCGGGATAAGAAGTATATGATGTTTCTACAAGAAACAAGTATTACTCAACGGTTCTAATTAAGATTCCAAAGACGTTTGAGGCATGAGAAGAAAGTTCGTTGAAGAATGTCAAGCATAAGTCGTGTTTTGAAGAGGGGTTTGCAAAGTACCGAGCTAATGTGGATTTAATAATGTATTGAGGAAGAGTTATAACGCTTCTTAGATTGTTAATGAAGTGCTAAAAAAGTGCTAAGAAGGTTCCATAAGGATTGGAGACCAAACGAAACGACGAGATGAACTTCGGAAAATTGGAGTTATACGACCACTTATACGGTCCGTATAACCCCCAACAGGAAAGCAAAATCCCTGATGGTGAAATACGGTCACTTATACGGACCGTATAATATTATACGGACCGTATAAGGGTCCGTATAACACCCGACGGGCGGAGTATATTTCAAGTATAAAAACATGTTCCCATTTTTAAAATTTCATTCTTCCAACTTCTCCACTTCTCTCCAAGTCTCTAGAACATTCCATACAATTCATTTACAAGAATTCAAGGGAAATCAAAGATCAATATCATCAATTCAAGGGAATCAAGTGCAAGAAAGCTCTCTAGGGTTGCTAGAAGTTAAGAACTCTCTTTGAATTGAAGTTAGGGTTTTCTCCAAGTGAAGCAACTCTATCCAAAATCCATTCCTACACAATCAACAGTGAGTTTTATGACCATTTCATGTTATTTAGAATATTGAAGGGTTGAAAGACTTGGGTTATGGAAGAAAGTAGAATATGGAGCTCAAGTGTGAAATAATGGTGTTCTTGAATGATAGTTTCACATGAACCATAATTCTTGAGATATTATGAGTATAATATTGTTATAAATAACATTAAGAATGTTGGAGAAGCATTATATGTGGATGACTACAACATTGGGTGATGACCATGGTTATGGGTGACTTCGAGAGGGAATTGTAGGAATTGAATAATGTCGAACTTGGCAAAGTTATTGATTATGATATTATGAATGTTGTTATCGATGTTGGGAGTTGTTATAGCATGTGGAGGAAGTTGTAGAAACAAAGGAAATGCTGCCCAATTTTCTTTAGCTTTAGCTTAAGCTTAAGTATATTTCCGATTATCTAATCTTAGTACTAGTTCGAATTCCTCAATGTAGAATCGTGAACATTGGAGGAAAGTGCTTAATTGATAAAGTTAGAGCGACATCAAGGTATGTGAGGCTAGTCCCTTCTTTTTCTAAGGCATGATTCCCTTTATTTTTCCATGACCTTCTTACATTCCGGAAACTATGAGTCTATGTTTATGAAAAGCTTCTCATGAGATAAAGATAAGAGATATATTATGAATATGATAATGATGATGATGAGTCTAAGTTTAGAGCTTCTAAAGCTTATGATATGATATTCTATGAAGCTAATGATCCTCATACGATTCTTTGATATTATTTATTGTTGTTACACTCACCTTATAATGCTAGTTCCTTCAAGGTAAGTCATGATGATTATGACTACTCCATAATGGAATCGGGAGTTCTCGATCTTACATCACCCCGATAGAATCATAGTAACTAATTGATTCCTAATGCATGTTCTACGATAAGTGTATAATGATGAGATAACACCGCGCCTAGAGGGCCGGGCATGACACCGCGAAGGCGGGCGGCTTATGATTACACCGCGCCTAGAGGGACGGGCATGACACTACGAAGGCGGGCGGCTTATGATTACACCGTGCCTAGAGGGCCGGCCTTAAACCACTAGTGGGTGGCGTGTGATAGTGTCACGACCCGAACTACGGGCCGCGACGGGTATCCGGGGCTAACCACCAAACACCACTCACTTACCTGCTTATCTGCTATTATTCATACTATATGCTCATAATCATGTAAAACTGGAATTTTCTGAAATACATTTGCTTGTATAAGCATGCTCCTTCGGCTATCCGAAATAATATATACATGCATATAAATAAAAGCCATAGGGACCGTACTACCCACACCGCGTATCTAGGAGCCTCATCGGAATACTAGACATCCGGACGGACAGGACCCCGTCATGCCCAAAAAACATGAATATACGTATATATATATACCAAAAGAGAAATCGTGGCACTTCCGAATATGGAGTGCTCTCAAATCAACTCGCTAGCTCCTATGAGTTCGGGCCACCTCCTCGTTCACCCGTGGCATGAACACGAATGTCCGAAGAAAGGATGTCGCACGAATATTGTACCGAGTATGTGAAGCATAAACAATAATGAAGCATCAATAAACCGAGGAGGCATAAAACAAGGAGCAATCAGAATCGATCGAATCATAAGGATGATCATGCATGCCGACTTACTTTCGTACTCATCATCATATCATATATGCATAACCGTAATAACCGCCCGACCATATAGGTGCGGTGTAATAATCGATCATTAGCATCATCAATCGCGTCTGTGCATCCTGCGTCCAGGATATTACCTCATGCCGCCTACTAGTGGTGTCTGCCAATGCCATTTGGCCATGGTGTGTATAGCTGCCCGCCTTGGCGGTGACTGCCCGGCCATATAGGCGCGGTGTGACATCATCATATACTCATTACATCATGCTTATCATAACATGCTTATCATAGTATGCTTATCATAACTCATCATGGTATGCTTGACATCATATACTTATCACAATACATGCATAGGGACTCTTAGCTATTCATACTTTATCGGGGTGACGTAAGGTCGTGGACCCCCGATGTCATTATAAAGAGCATTCTTACGTATTCCGTCCCACCTTGAAGGAACAAGCATAAGGTGAGTGTGCACAATGATCAATATCATTAAATTACATAAATGTCATCATTAGCTTCTTAGAGGCATCATATCATAGACTATAGCATTTCTAGACTTTAGCTTGCTATCATCATTTTCGTATTCATCTTATATTTCTTATCTCGTGTAGCTATTCATGAGAGGACTCTTAACTTTCTTGGAGATGGAACATTCATAGTAAAAGAGGAAATTCATGCCGTAGGACTCATGCCTTAGAAGGAAAGGGATTAGCCTCACATACCTTTGTCGCTTAGCTACTCTATCGCTTGTTCGTTCTCCTTAATGCGCTTGTCTATACCTTCAATGGAATTCATATCGACATTAGCTATGTCATCGTAAAAACATACTTACTAAAGCTATAGAAATTTGGGCAGCGCTTCCTTTGTTTATACTACTTTCCGCCATATTCCATATCAACTCCCAACATTCATAATAATCATCACAATATGATTAACAACAATCATCATTCATTCATATGATTCACATTTCATAATTCACCTCAATTTCCCATAATCATGACTAAAAATCCATCGTCGTATTCTTTCATATCCAACACTCATTTCATGTCTATAGGTCATTTGTAACACATTTATATCATCAACATATTCGTTTCCATGACTCGAGCCAACTACTAACCAATAATGACATTATTCATCCATTGATGATTCACTTGTTATGCACTTCTACAATTCATGAGTCTCGACTCATAAATACTTCAAATAGCATGTAAATGTCATGAAACTTACCTTAAATAATAGAGGAACAAGCTTGGAGTGGTGATTCACCCTTAGCACCAAAACCCTAGTTTATCTCTCTTGGGATTTCTTGATGTGGATGACTTTTAATGGGTTTCCTTCACTTGATTCTCTTGATTTCTTGTTGATGATCTTTGATTTCTATAGATTTCTCATGGATGAAATGTTTGGAACTCTCTAGATATTTCTTGAAGTGTGGAGGTGAAGTATGGAAAATGAAATGAGAATGAAAAGGGTCCCTTATATTAATCACAAAAGCTGATTTTTAATGAACGATTCGGTGTACAGTGATCGTAAACCATGGTTTACGGACCGTATACTAGTTTACGGTCCTTCCTCCATGCACGTATTTAAGCTTAAGAAAAATAGAAAGTTGAGATTTTTGACTGCTTGGAGGACGATCGCACTATACGGTCCGTAAATCACTTTACGGGCCGTATTGTGCACTATACGACCACTGGCTGGGAAATTTTCACAACTTTATTATTTTCACAAAATTCATGATTGGCCATTCCCAACTTAACAACACATCATATACTCAAGCTCTTCATCGTTCTACTCGTCACTCAAGTACGGAAAAATTTCGGGGTGTCACATTCTTCCCCCCTTTTGGAACATTCGTCCTCGAATGTTCGACACTCGGGGATTCTAGAAATTTTTTGCCAGAGTTTCCTTTGCAATTGGACATTACCTCTTTGTTACAACAACCCACAATATCTTTGCCTCACAGGGCCATATCACGATATCAACACATCTATGGCCACACACGACCAAAAACACAAAACTAAAACATACATACCTCATAATCTCGATGTCTCATCATAGCTTTCTCCTGGGGAAATTTGAAATAAGTGCGGATATGTGGATCTCATTCTTTCTTCTCGCTTCCCACGTCATCTCTTCTCGATTGTTATTTCGCCATAAGACTTTGACTGATGCTATTTCCTTATTTCGAAGCCTTCGTACTTGTCTGTCTACTATCACCCATATAGAATCATACTTGCCTCGGGAACGGGGCAATCCCACAATGAAATCCATATTGATCACTTCCCATTTCCATGTAGGAATTTCCATTGCTTGTAATAACCCTCCTCGGCTTCGATGTTCTATCTTCACTTGCCGACAATTCGGGCATTTGGCCACAAATTCGCTATGTCTCTTTTCATGCCATCCCACCAATACATCGATTTAAGATCATGATACATTTTTGTCGCTCCGGGTGGATGGAATACCGGGAGCAATGAGCTTCTTCTAAGATTTGGCGACGAAATTCGCCACATCCGGACACATAGCCTATTCTCGTACCGAGAACCCCATCTCGTCGAAACTTCAAATGGTGACCTTTCTTTTGGAAATTTCACACCTTTATAATACTCTAATTTGGGATCATCGTATTGTCGCTCTTTTTTCCCGAATCCAAGGACGAAACTGGGATTATTGATTCTAACTCCCGCATCACCCGAATCAATTATTCGCACCCCTGTTAGCTAGGCGATGGAGCTCATGAACCATTTCTTTCTTTTCTCGGGAGGAACTTCACATGAACCGCCCATTGATCGGCGGTTAAGTGCATCGCCTACTACATTAGCTTTTCCGGGTGGCATGTAATATCAACATCATAGTCCTTCAATAATTCTAACCACCGCCTCTCGCGCATTCAACTCCTTTTGTTTGAAAATATATTGGAGGCTCTTGTGATCTGTATAGATATCCACATGCACACCATACAAGTAATGTCTCCACATTTTCAATGCATGAATAACTGCGGCCAATTCTAGATCATGAGTTGGGTAATTCTTTTCATGTTTCCGCAGCTGTCTCGAAGCATAAGCAATGACTTTTCCATGCTGCATTAATACACATCCCAACCCAACACCAGAAGCATCACAATACACCACATAGCCATCTGGCCCTTCTGGAAGCGTTAGAACTGGAGCTGAGGTGAGTCTGTTTTTCAACTCTTGGAAGCTACGCTCACAAAGGCCATTCCACCGAAATTTTATCGACTCTCCGGGTTAGCTTTGTCGCTGGGCCGAGATAGATGAAAAGCCCTCACAAATCTTCTATAATAGCCTGCCAATCCCAGAAAACTACGAACTTCTGTGGGCGTCGTAGGCCTTGGCCAAGTCTTCACAGCTTCTACTTTCTGAGTATCAACTCTAATGCTATCATCTGAAATCACATGGCCCAAGAATGTCACAGGATTTAGCCAAAACTCGCACTTTGAAAGTTTAGCATACAACTCCCGAGTTCGAAGAATTCCAAGAACAATTCGCAAGTGGTCTGCATGTTCTGATTCTTTGCGAGAGTACACCAGAATATCATCAATGAAGACTATCACAAACAGATCCAAGAGGGGAATTTCGAATACATTATTCATTAAATTCATAAACACCGCCGGAGCATTAGTCACCAACGACATCACTCGAATTCATAATGGCCATATCTTGTTCTAAAGGCACGTTGGGAATATCTTCTTCTCTCGACTCTTACTTGACGATAACCCGACCTCGCATCTATTTTTGAAAACCACTTGACACCCCGAAGCCGATCAAATAAATCATCTATTCTTGGGAGAGGATACTGTTCTTTATCGTCACTTTATTCAACCGCCTATAATCAATGCACATTCGCAGGAGCCATCTTTCTTTCTCACAAATAAGACCGGTGCTCCCACGGTGAAGAATCGGGTCTAATGAACCCCTTTTCCAAAGAAATCTTTCAACCGTGCCTTTAACTCTTTTAATTTCACCGAGCCATTCGATAAGGAGGAATAGATATAGGCTCGGTATCCGGCAACACATTAATGGCGAAGTCAATCTCCCTTTCGGAGGAAGGCCCGGAAGCTCATCGGAAATACGTCCGGAAACTCACTTACTACCGGAACGCATCGGAAAGTAGAGACTCGCTTCGTATCATGAACTCGAACTAAATGATAAATATAGCCCTTAGCTATCATCTTCCTTGCCTTGAGGTAGGAAATAAACCTACCTCTCGGTTGCCGTATTACCTTTCCATTCAAGCACGGGCTCTCCCGGGAATTGAAAGCGAACCAATTTCATTCGGCAGTCAACATTGGCATAATAGGAGGCCAACCAATCCATACCCATTATAACATCAAAGTCTAGCATCTCTAGCTCAACTAAATCAGCTTTGGTCTGACGATCACATATCACAATTATACAATCTTTATATACTTGCTTAGCTATCACGGGATCACCAACCGGAGTGGATACCTCAAAAGGTTTGATTGGCTCGGGTTTCACCCCAATACGATTAGCAACATATGGAGTAATATATGATAACGTAGATCCCGGATCTATCAATGCATACACATCATAAGAGAACACAGTCAATGTACCGCGACCACATCATCGGGGAGGACTCAAGATCTTGCCGTCCTGGCCATGCATATAAGCGGTGCCGTGTGGCACCCGGCAGATACTCCCCCCGGCTCTACCTCGGCCCGCCGGGGTCCGAGAAGTCCGCTCCGTAGGATGTACCGAAGAAGATCCCCGCTAATGATCCGTGGGTGGGCCCTAGCTTCCCGCCACTCGTCGACGGGGCAATCTCTCATCATGTGCCCTACCCGGCCGCAAGTATAACAAGCATCCGAACTCGGCGGCACCGTCCGTAATGTAATCTACCGCACCGACCGCATCGCGGTACCGGAGGTCTCCTTCGACCGTGATCACCCCCAAATTGTGAACACGGGCCCCGTCCCGATCGGAAAGAGCGATCAAATCTTTCGTCCGCATCTTTGGGAGGTGCACTAGTCGCTGACTGACCCGAGTGCCTAGAAAATGTCTGCCTCGATCCTCCTCTATAATCACGGCCTGTGCCCATAGATCTAGCTCTTTTGCTCGGCCCTCTATCAACATCACGTTCACCTCTTTGTGGAGGTTGTTGCCCTTCAAGATTTTGGGCATGTGCTTGAATTCAGAAAATGTCCATCCCGTCTTGTAATGAAGCCGTTAGGCAATCTTTGAATAAATGTGGCCCTAAGCCACTCACAAATCTATACACCCGGTCACCCATGTCGGCCATCATTGTCGGGGCATATCTAGCCAAAGAATTAAATTGAAGGCTATACTCCCGGGCGCTCATATTACCTT
Organism: Lycium ferocissimum; assembly: GCF_029784015.1. NCBI lineage: Eukaryota > Viridiplantae > Streptophyta > Magnoliopsida > Solanales > Solanaceae > Lycium > Lycium ferocissimum. The sequence goes on from NC_081351.1 coordinate 61,439,778, forward strand.
GCTTCAAATTCAAAAATCTATCCGCTCTAGCTCGGCGGACCTCGGGCGGCAAGTAATGGCGAATGAAGGCATCAACGAACTCTTGCCACACGGGAGGAGGCGCATTTTCTTGCCTTGATGCTATCCAATTGTTGTACCATAAAACTACCACATCTCGGAGTCTATATGATGCCAACTCTACTGACTCAGGCTCGGAAGAATGAATAATCCGCAATGTTCTTAGCATCTCATCTATGAAGCCTTGCGGATCTTCATCCGGCTTTGACCCAAAGAATTCGGGAGGATTTAGGCTCATAAAATCGCGGGCTCTCTTACTAGTCGAACGATCACTGGGGCCGTATTTTGCCGTCGTGCACCGAGCGGCAACCAACTCGTCAATAAATTAATAGCTTCGGTCACTTGTTGACCCGGCAAGCCGGTGGAGGAACCGGAATAGGAGCCCCTTCAGTACAAGGAGGAGTAGTGGAGGCATTGGATAAGGCCTCATGATGTGACTCTCCTTCATTAACATTCATAGGCGTTCTCTTTCGCCCGCCCTCTTTGTCGTAGTCTTGCCCTTTCCGGCGGCTTTAGCTTTTGGCGGCATTTCGAAATCACAACATACTCGTTAGGGAGGATTAAATCTTATACTCGCCTCTATCGCACGATTTCATATGAAGAAAGATGGTCATTTTTCCTAAATGCCCCGTAGCCTCACGTTTATTAGCGTGGCGCGCGAACACACCATAAACAAGACTCTACTAGACACGGCTCGTAGACACTTCCTAGGACCGAATCGTTCGATACCACTTCGTCACGACCCGAGCTACGGCCGCGACGGTATCCGGGGCTAACCACCGAACACCACTCACTTACACGCTTATCTCGCTATTATTCATACTATATGCTCATAATCATGTAAAATTGGAATTTTCTGAAATACATTTGCTTTTATAAGCATAAGCCCTTCGGCTATCCGAAATAATATATACATGCATATACATAAAAGCCATGGGACCAGACTACCCACACTGCGTATCTAGGAGCCTCTACTGGAATACTAGACATCTGGATGGGACAGGACCCCGTCATGCCCAAAAAAACATGAATATACAGATATATATATATACCAAAAGAGAAATCTGTGGCACTTCCGGAATATGGAGTGCTCTCAAATCAATCGCTAGCTCCTACGAGTCCGGGCCACTTTCGCTCTACCCGGCATGAACACAAAGCCGTCCGAAGAAAGGACGTCGGTACGAATATTGTACCGAGTATGTGAAGCATAAACAATAATGAAGCATCAATAAGGCCGAGGAGGCATAAAACAAGGAGCAATCTCAGAATCGATCGAATCATAAAGGATGATCATGCATACCGACTTACTTTCGTACTCATCATCATATATATACATAAATCGTAATAACTCGCCGACCATATAGGCGGTGTAATAATCGCATCATTAGCATCATCAATAGCTCGCGTCCGGCATCCCGCGCGTCCGGATATTACCTCATGCCGCCCACTAGTGGTGTCTGCTATGCCATTTGGCCATGGTGTGTATAGCTGCCCGCCTTGGCGGTGACTGCCCGGCCATATAGGCGCGGTGTGACATCATCATATACTCATTACATCATGCTTATCATAGTATGCTTATCATAACTCATCATGGTATGCTTGACATCATATACTTATCACAATACATGCATAGGGACTCTTAGCTATTCATACTTTATCTGGGTGACGTAAGGTCGGGACCCCGATGTCATTATGAGCATTCTTACGTATTCTGCCCCACCTTGAAGGAACAAGCATAAGGTGAGTGTGCACAATGATCAATATCATTAAATTACATAAATGTCATCATTGGCTTCTTAGAGGCATCATATCATAGACTATAGCATTTCTAGACTTTAGCTTGCTATCATCATTTTCGTATTCATCTTATATTTCTTATCTCGTGTAGCTATTCATGAGAGAGGACTCTTAACTTTCTTGGAGATGGAACATTCATAGTAAAAGAGGAAATTCATGCCTTAGAAGGAAAGGGATTAGCCTCACATACCTTTGTCGCTTAGCTACTCTATCGCTTGTTCGTTCTCCTTAATGCGCTTGTCTATACCTTCATGGAATTCATATCGACATTAGCTATGTCATCGTAAAAACATACTTACTAAAGCTATAGAAATTTGGGCAGCGCTTCCTTTGTTTATACTACTTTCCGCCATATTCCATATCAACTCCCAACATTCATAATAATCATCACAATATGATTAACAACAATCATCATTCATTCATATGATTCGCATTTCATAATTCACCTCAATTTCCCATAATCATGACTAAAAATCCATCGTCGTATTCTTTCGTATCCAACACTCATTTCATGTCTATAGGTCATTTATAACACATTTATATCATCAACATATTCATTTGCATGACTCGAGCCAACTACTAACCAATAATGACATTATTCATCCATTGATGATTCACTTGTTATGCACTTCTACAATTCATGAGTCTCGACTTATAAATACTTCAAATAGCATGTAAAGGTCATGAAACTTACCTTAAATAATAGAGGAACAAGCTTGGAGTGGTGATTCACCCTTAGCACCAAAACCCTAGTTTATCTCTCTTGGGATTTCTTGATGTGGATGACTTTTAATGCGTTTCCTTCACTTGATTCTCTTGATTTCTTGTTGATGATCTTTGATTTCTATAGATTTCTCATGGATGAAATGTTTGGAACTCTCTAGAGATTTCTTGAAGTGTGGAGGTGAAGTATGGAAAATGAAATGAAATGAAAAGGGTCCCTTATATTAATCACAAAAGTGATTTTTAATGAACGAATGGGCTGTACAGTGGTCGTAAACCACGGTTTACGGACCGTATACTAGTTTACCATCCGTCCTCCATGCACGTATTTAAGCTTAAGAAAAACAGAAAGTTGAGATTTTTGACTGCTTGGAGGACGATCGCACTATACGGTCCGTAAATCACTTTACGGGCCGTATTGTGCACTATACAACCACTGGCTGGGAAATTTTCGCAACTTTATTATTTTCACAAAATTCATGATTGGCCATTCCCAACTTACCAACACATCATATACTCAAGCTCTTCATCGTTCTACTCGTCACTCAAGTACGGAAAAATTTCGGGGTGTCACAGATAGTTACCCGGACGCGGGTCAACGATGATGGTATATATGATATGCATACATGTGTTTTCCTTTAAAGGTTAAGCAGGTTATATCTTCATCTTATGTTTCATTGTTTCTTTATTATGCTCTAACCATTCATGCCTTACATACTCAATGCACTTTTAGTACTGACGTCCTTTCTCTTTGGACGCTGTGTTCATGCCCATAGATAGACAGGGAGTCGGTGCAGATTCCTAGGAGCTACTCAGCAGAATTACAGCAGCACTCCACTATTCCGGAGGTGCCATTTTTGCTATGTTATCTTGTATGTATACATCTGGGCACGACGGGGTTTTGTCCTGTCCCTATGTCTTAGTACTCTAGTAGAGGCTCAGAGATACGTATGTGTGGGTAGTAGATGTCCCATGATAACTACATTGTATATTCTTGTATATCATTTTTGCAGCCGAGAGGGCTTATGTATATTTATATATTGCCTTGGAGTTTATATATGTTCAGGATGAGTATGATGATTAGCATAATGAGTGGTGCTCGGTAGTCAGCTCCGGGTACCCGTCATGGCCCCTAGTCGGATCGTGACAGCTTTGTTAGTTCATTATCCTCTCGCTTGTCCTTGGTGATTGCTCAATTTTTCTTCCTTTCGCTGATGCTATTGCATTCGGACTTTCCAACTCTAACCTGTGGTGAAAATATCATCAACTTACCTTGTAACATCTATCACTTGAACTTCGCTACCTGTTCGATTGATGCCTTGATATACCGCAACGTCGGTTCTTTAGGACACATATACCGGTTGGCGCGGCCCACATATGGGATGTCATACACACACACACACACACACACACACACACATATATATATACTGACACCTCGCTTACAAAGTACTTCCCAATACTATTTGAACTCATCCTAATTCTAGAGATGTGATGCACCTTCTTTCTCTTGCCCGGCTAGTCCGCCTCATCCTTCGCGATCTTTTGTGGTTTCCAACCACTCCGCATACTCCGATTTCCCTTAGGCTACTCTAGCTTCTCATCTGTCTCTTATATCTGAATTTGTAGGACTCTTAATATACTTCCCAGGGGGTCACCCATCCTAGTATTACACTCATCCCAGTACGCTTAACCTTGGGGTGCTAATGGGATCCGGTGCGTTGGTGCTGGTACGATCACATCCACCTTACTGCATGACCTTTACACATGACCTAGAATAAGTTGAAGTTCTAACGGGTCCCAATAAATTCTCGTAATGCATCTTCCTCCGGATTAAAAAGGATCTCTTACTCTTCCGACTAAGCAAATGTTATTTTGGCCTCAATAATCACCTTCAATCTGCATGTATGACTACTTTTCATCCTAACTTTCAAGATTCCCAATGGTGGCGAAAGCATCTTAATCGCAGTTACTTATAAATACTTTAGTTAATGGTCCCTTAAGGATTTCTGCTCGTCTTAAGTAATATTCAACAGTAAATGCACACACATAGGAAATTTCCATAAAAGACTCATATACCTGTAGTTGATTGGTCCTTAGCCTGATCTGGTGGGCTATAGAGTGAAGTGTGCTCTTCATCCTTGTCTTCCCACCATCTACTAGTCTGACCTAACATAATACTGAAACGTAGGGAAAATCTAGATGTGCCAGCTCGTACTTCCTCGGTTACGTCTTCGTCCACAGGACTCTCGTGAACCCTTAAATGGGTCTTTGTCATATGATTTCTCAGTCGGGTCTCCTCCTACTGGAGCCACATCCTCCGATGGGTCCGCCTCAATGGAATAGCTGATGCTCTTTCTTATACCTCTTGACATCCTCGATCCTGAGTCGACGGGTGATACAAGTCTCATGTCCCCCCGAGCCTCACTTACGCTCCCATTAACTGAACTTATCCTCTTCTCCAATAAAATCCTGCAATTTAACAAAAATCGTACCAAGAACTAGCTTTCCTATCATTGGCTCTACTGCACGATCAATGATTAGAAAGAAAGATGACATCCTAAATGTCCTGTAGCTTCCTATTTATAGATGTGGTGCACAACACACCGATAAACAAGACTCTACTAGACACGATCTGTAGACACTCCGAGGATGAACTGCTCTGATACCACTTTTGTCACGACACAAACCGATGGGCCATGACTAGTGCCCGAGTTGGACACTCGTATACAAACCTGTTAGATATAATCAGACTGATACTAAGGACAATGTGGAAATCTATAAAAGCATTCTGTAGACTCATAATGCCATATAACAGAATAAACTTATCTCCTGAGGAGTCACAGTTAACCAAACATCACAAAATATGCAAGCCGACAAGGCTGCCACTATACGTGGGAATATCCAAAATGAACTGCATCTGTATAGCTGACCAAACCATATATATACAACCCACATGTGTCTACAGACCTCTAAGAGTATAACAAAGTCTATGTCAAAGGAATCTGTACCAAAATGACTCAAGCTCCGGAACAATGGAGCTCTCCAAGAAGCTGAGCAGAAGTCCTAAGCCGGAGGATCACCAAACTGAGAATCTGTACCTGCGGGCATGAAACGCAGCCCCCGAAGAAAGGGGGTCAGTACGAATAATGTACTGAGTATGTAAGGCATAAATAACAACATTTATGGATATGAAAGGTAACATGGAATGGGAGGGATAACTTGTACATCTTAAAATCATATGTACACAAGCACCTATTTATATATATACACATATAATATAAATATTAGTGTTGCGAAACGTGCAACCCGATCCATAAATACCATGTTCATATACATAATGTAAATAGTATGCAAGAAAGCTCATGTGAAAGCTACAACTTTATCGGAGTGAAGTAAGGTCGGTAACCTCCGATTCATATTACGGAGCAACCATTATCGCAATATCTCACCTCGAAGGAACAATTCATAAGGTGAGATTAACAATAATGAATAGAATCGAGAAAATCATGAAGTAGCTCAACATCTTCATATTATCGTTGAAATCATAACTTGAAACTTTTAAACATAAAATCATCATCATCGTAATCCTCATAAAAACATTCTCATCTTTAACATCATAAGAAGCTTTAAGAGTCATAAACTTCTAGCTCCTGTAAACAAGGTGGTTATGGAAACATGTACGAGATCATAACATAAGAATCATGCCTTTGAAAGAAAGGGACGAGCCTTAACATACCTGTTCAGCCTCCAATTATCTACACTTATTCGTCCGAGCTCACAAGTCTACATTTAAGAGGATTCACACTATCGTTAGACTCATTGTTGTATACTTGTACTAAGTTTTCAAATCAAACTATTTTATATCCTGCCGAAAATCGGGCAGCATCTGCCCTGTTTATATGCCTAGCTCGAAATCTCAATTCAGCAACCAACAACAACAAAAACAATACCAACATCAATAACATCATTTCCAACACTAATATGTACCAAAAAACAGCCCACACGCTGTTTTCCAACTTCCATAACTAACCAACTTACCACACAATTATTTAACGACATTGCCTCCGAGAATAAGCCTTAAATAATACCAAAAGAGAAAGATTCATACCTTTTTCTTGTCCAAACGATAATATCTTCAAGATTCCACCTTGAATCCAAGCCAAATCCAAAGCAAGACAATTCTAGAATCACAACCATGCGTTATCCGGGCTTGATTAACGCTTCGCCACTTGAAAATCACTCAAACCCTCACTTTTTTATGACGAAATTGCCCTTAGTGTTGCTGCTCCCAATCTGATTTTTTTTTTGTTAAAAAAATGGGTTTTACCCCTTTTATAAGGTTCAAATTCGGGTCGGGTCTCTGTAGCATTTTACTGTAGAAGTACTATTACTGTAGCAATACTGTAGAACGCATTTCTGCTTTGTCAGCCGAACTTGTAACGTCCATAATTGTCTACTCCAATATCCTATCGATGAGCGGTTTATTGCGTTGGAAACTAGAGTCGACGAACTTCATTTTAGGCTTTTGTTTCACTTCAAAAACCTTCATATGCTAAGATATGTCCTTCCTTCAAGTTGAACCAAAATTTTCACACGAAACTTTACGCATCCTTTCTCCAAAGTCGTACTACTCCATTTCTTCCACTCATTTCCTTATAAAACCTTCCGTTATACCGTATATACATTCTTCACTCATTAAATATACTTAATACTGCTTGATCCTTATTTTCCAAAGTGGTTTTACTTAACCATAACTCAACGTACTTGTGTTTCAAATTTGATAAGTGCTCTTCGAAGATACGGGGTGTAACAGTTCAGCTCCAGTTGTGCGCTCGGGTTCTCGGTCTTTTGTGAAAAGCCCACTCTAGTAAAACTTGGATAGAATTAAGCCAAATCCCTACTAAAAGAGAGCATTCATACCTAGATGAGCTTTGGGTATCTCAGACCTACCTAAAGCTCATTAAGAGAGACCACCTTGTGTTCGGACGGTTTATGACCCGATGAACACCACATCTTATTTATGTGCTTTGTGGAAGCATATTTTGTGCCTATGTGATGAACCATTGACTCTGTGGGGATGGGGAAATCTTAACTGTGTTATGTTTTGTAGATGGAAGGCCGCATCCATTTTGACATAGTCATCGAGGCTCCAAGAGTTTGGTGGGAGTGGTTAGGTGATACTCATAAAAAGATAATTAGCTGCACTCTAGGTCACCTACCAGCTAGCATGACAATGAAGGGTCGTCCAGAACTAATAGAGGTGTTAGCCGGACATTGGGACGATAAGGAAATGTTGTTCCACTTCGTTGAAATTGAGATGACTCCGACATTAGAGGAGATAGGGATCCATAGACAGCAATGGAACCTGTCTAAGAAGACGACACAAACTAGATCACCACCTGTTATTTCCACAGAGGCCCACAGTCAGCCAAATTAAGAAGTTTCTTGCACTGACTGAGGCGCCTTGGGCGCGAGGACCCACTGTAGCCTTTAGGGATCTGTATCGGAAATTTGGGGATGTCACCGGGTATACTCTGTATCAGAGGGAGTTCAAGAGTGGAGAAGAGTGGGAAGCTGTTAGACTTTTGGCGTTCGCCATAGCGTTGCTAGGCACTATGGTGTTTCCACAGGACGAATCGTTGGCCATAGACACCCGAATGATCTACTTAGCCCACGCTATCTTCTATGGTATGACCAAGGATCAGGAAACGAGGTATTTTGACCTAGAGCCCATTATCCTGGAAGACATTTTTCGGGCTTTAGACAAGTGCTGGAATCGCTTCCGATACTTCCAAGGATGTAGCATGTTGCTACAATGGTGGATTATCAAACACATCAACATGGCTAAGGAAGTCTAGTATCTGAGCAATCACAACAGGATAGACCGCCTTACAAATTATTGCCCGAACCTTGGTTATATGTACAAAGAGGCGTGGGCCCACTTCTTTGAGAAATTGACTAAAGATAGCATCCAGTTGATGTTTCCGAACATCATATAAAAATTATGGTGGTTCGGTGTAAGAATTGTCCCTTTGTGCCATTACCAGGGGTTTGAGGAATCCATCCATATTATCCAATCGGGTTTTGAGGCAATTTGGTATGAGGCAAGTGATACCTCAGGTAGGAAATCCTGAGCACTTAATCATTGAGCACATAGAGCAGAAGATCATGAACGCTAGGGTGATCCTTAGAGAATGGAATGGTCGTGTGAGTTGGGGTCCAGATATTTTAGCTCCAGACAGGTTTGAGGCTCGGTGTGACCCAGGGTATCATGAATGGCTATAGGGACACCTGGCCTGTGCATCCATCCCAAGGCCCACACTTCCTCACGATGCCTAAGAAGAAGAGCATCTGAAGGAATGTTTGGAAAGCACAGATGAGCACTTAGCCAAGATTTTAGAAGAAACAGATCCGGTGATAATCAGGATGGAGATGTACCAAGCACGACTTCAGATTCAGACCACCCTTCAGAGGGTCAAGAAGGCCAAGACAAGCCAGGCCTCGACGTCAGCCGCTGGAGGAGAACCTTGCTGATTTACTGCTTTATATCAAGCCCCATGTCGGCTTCATTATCTTTGTAATCCCTTCGGGGAAGATATTTTTACTTTTTAACAAATGATGATTTTTCGGGGCAATGGTTCACTATCTCAAATGGCACTTGCATGTTTCAATCAATTAAGAGAGACTTAACTCAAAAAGGATTTAGGAACGTGAATTGTATAAATATCTGCAAATCACATGAATGCTTGCTATGTGCTTCACATGCCTGTTTGCTATGTGTGTTGTCATATATCAAGGATTGAATACATTTGATCCAATGATCTAAAACTACATACCAAAAGAAAAACCCAAAGTTTAAACTTACCCAAATTTATCTCCATTAAAAGGTTGACTTACAATGGCAAACTAAGGAGAACAAGAAACGCGGACCCTGGGAGAGACAGGTGAGATGTTGAGAGACAAGGTGCTAAAGATGGAGAAGCACCTCCAAGAAATAGGGAGGAAAGTTGCGGAAGTGGACAGATTGCTAGAGATGGTCGGGAACTCGCCAGAGGGCATACCCCAAGAACAATACTATGGGAATGTCCTAGAAGGAGTAAGGGATTTGGTGCTAAATTATATACCATTAGAGAGAAGGCCTATGACACCTAGAGAGGGAACTCCAGGAGGAGTGAACGAATATCAAGGAGCTAGATCAAACCTATGGTTGACAGAATCAGACTAGTAAAAGGAGTCGGAGCCTCAACAGAAAGTCTCCTAACCCGTTGAGGAAGGGGAACCAGAAGAGGGAGAGGAAGAGCCTAAGGATATGGAGAAGGAGGAATTAGAGCCCATTGACATAGAGGCTGATCAAGAGGAAGACCATTTGAGATGTTTCCTGAGTTTTGCAAAGGAGGAGAATGACGCCAATGAGGAATCTGACTACTATGCCCCAACCAACGAGGGATCTGACTTGTATGCACCCTCACCTATGTTGGCACCTGAAACCTCCGCTATGGCGTCAGAGAATTTTGGAAGGGTGAGCCCTTCTGAACCCTCCTGGTAGGGCGTAGCTTTCAAATCCCATTCCTCCCCATTCAAAGTGGCTCCGCGGCCCGTCACCTGTAAGGATGTATACGAAAGGATGGTTGCCACAAGAGTGTCTTGCACTGCTAGGGCTAGGTTGCCGCTGCCCGAGTTAGTGTACGCATACAAAAGGTTCTCGTTTCACCGCAACCAGGCTGGTCATACCCTGAATAAGTGTCTGGGGTTGAGGAGAAGAATTTATAGCCTGATTGATGATAGGATCATTCGGACTTTGTGGGGGCCACACACCCTACTAGTCCATGACCCTATTATCCCTGGAGAAGGAGTCACTGCTAGTACTCAGATCTGGCGGTATGATTTCACGATCTTCGAGGAATCATATGCCCGCATATTCTCAACTCTAGCTAGTCTAAGAAAGATTAGACCCGTGGAACCTTCCCACGAGCCCGTGCCATTGGGGCCCAACAGGAATAAGTTTTGCCTGTATCATACAGGAGATAGAAGAGTACCACACATTCAAGCTTAAACTCTAGCACAAGATCAGTACAAGAGAAATCCTGGTCATTTTACCACCACAGTATTGAGATGGAAGGGAAATGAGAGAGCGAGTTCGTAAGGACAGCGACTGACGGAACTATATTTTTGGGTAGAAATTTGGTGTCCCCATTTTTTCACATAAAAATTTACTCCCTTCCCCATAAATATTATGAGGAACTGCACCGACCTGACATCCCTATAGAGGGATACGCGGGAAGCCCTAGCTGAGCCCGGTCTGGGGATGTCTTTAGCTAGGTTTAGCCCAAAGTATATCTAGTAAAGATATATATCCTTCTTTTGTAAAACGAACTACGATAGGGCCTGGCTTCCCCTGGTGGGATACGTAGGCAGTCTATGTAAGACTCGGCCCCTACATAATATAAATTACAATTCCCCCGCCCCCACTTCTTTGTTTGATTTCTGTAACAAAGAAGAGTTTGCCAACTATGTCAACCATAAAAGCCACCAAGCTCCACCCAAACATCAAAGGCCCATAAACGTCTGAACTTTTAGAACAAAGGATCAAAAGTGGTCAAGCTTAATATATGACTTTGTGTGTCATGTGCGCTTTAAATATCAATGTGTGATATCTTGCCTTTATATTTTTGATAAGTAACTAACTTTGTTTACCGTTGAGTTATTCTTGTCTTATAGAACGAGGCCGATTAGTAAAGTACTGAAAGCTGGCATACTTCACAAGATCCAAAGCCGTGTTAGCATCCCTCACAGACAAAGGCAAAGAGAAGATGATTGGTACCCCCGATAACAAAAATGAGCTCGCTCTTCGTGACAGAGATGCCCAAGACCCATAAGAAGTATCATCTCAAGAAGATGTGATTGCAACATTACTGACTGCCGTTACAGCTCTCCAAGGAAAGGTAGCTAGGAATGAGGCAACAAATACGGACAAGGACGCCTCGACAGAGGAAAGAAAGCTCCTCCTCCGTTCCCTTTGTTGTGCTCACCAATGCCTGATCACTTCCCTATATACTCACCAGGAACCATCCCACCTTCACTAAGCTCCACCAACCCAAACCATGCTGGTCCTTCTTATCGCACACCTCTACCAGCAATATACATTCAAATTCTAGGAACCACTCACTCAGTCCCTTCTTACCAAGTTCCTCAGTCTGTTTTCATTAATCCAACAAGCCAATTATGTGCTCTAGCTCCACCAAATGGGCAGACCACCACTGCCCCGCTCAACCATACCACCCACTAAGTCTCATTCTTCACTTCTAACATCCCAAATGAATTCTCCCCAGGGCATAAAGAGCTAGATTATTATGAAGAAACGAACAAGGCCTGGAGGGCCGAATAGGATAAGCGTGAAAAAGATATGGAGAAAAAGATGGAGGAATTATTGGAGAAATCCAAGAGGTCCGCAAGAAAGGCTACAGGCCTAAGATATGATAACCTGTGCATGCATCCGGATCTGGACCTGCCAAAAGGGTTCAAAATCCCAAAAATTTGAGATGTTCAATGGGACAGGGAATTCCAAGGAACACCTCCGATATTACTGCAACCAATTGGTCAGAGTGAAGAAAAATGAACCTCTAATCATGCGACTATTCAGTCGTAGTCTCACCGGAGAAGCCGCTGAGTGGTTCGTAACTGAAGAAATGCGTCAATGGCACACCTGGGAGGACATGGAAGAATCTTTCATGGAAAGATTTCGCTTTAATGTCGAAATATTACCAGACCGATATTACCTTGAAAGGGTCGAGTAGAAATCAACAGAAAACTACAGGGAGTTTGCCAGCAGGTAAAGGGCCGAGGTAGCCCATATGCAGCCACCAATGTGTGAAGGAGAGCTAGTCTTTATGTTCATCAGATCCCAAGAGCCTAATTTCTGTGACAGAATACTGTCCTTGGCTAGAAAACCATTTGCTGAATTAGTCAAAATGGGAGAGGCTATAGAAGATGGTCTTAAATCTGGGAAAATAGTTAGTGTCTTTAATAAGGCATCTGGAAAAGCTACTGCAGGAATCTTCTGTAAGAAGAAAGAGGACGTGGCAAGTATATCCCACATTCCAAACCCAAGCCCAAAAGAACCGCAATCCTCCCACATAACTATGCCCGTCATAAACTACTCCGCACCTGCCTATAATCCAACACCTGTGTATTACGCACAACCAAGCTTCACCACCACTGTACCGGCTTACACGGCCCCGCCTAGTGTCCATGTGTCCGCTCCCACTTACCAAGCACCACCTCAATAAAATTATCGCCCATTACTAAATAACCCACCACAAGCATATCAACCACTTGAGAATTACAAAAATCAACCGCCACCCCCAACATACAATGCTTCACGTCCTGCTTTTAGGAAGAGGCCAGTAAGAGAATTCACAACGCTCCTCGAGCCTAAGGCTCGGCTCTTCGAAAGGCTATTGGCCACAGGCTTGATTCAGAAGGTCCCCTCAAAGCCAGTGCAGCCGGGGAATAGATTTTATAGGGCTGATCAGACTTGTGCCTACCACTCAGGAGGAAATGGGTACAACACAGAGGACTACATAAATCTCAAGAACAAAATCCAAGATCTGATCGACAAAAGGGAAATCATTTTGGAAATCGCAGCTCCCAATGTGAACACAAACCTGTTATCTAATCATGGGAACAACGGAGTCCATATGATTGAGAGGAATGGGGACTGGGAAGCCTGCAAAACATTGGTCCCCAAAGTAATCGAGTCCCTGGAACACACAGTAGCCTCCCTCATACTGCAGGAGCGCCCTAATTTCAAGGTTCTGGTCCCAGCACCAGGAGCCATGAAAGCTACATCGAGGTTTAGAGTCTTGATTCCAACGCTCGTGGTAGCACGGACAGCACAACAAATTTCTCTCACAGCCAAAAAGACAATCACTGTACAAGCAGCCATGGCTCAAGGCATGACCCACTCAGGGAGGTGTTACACTCCTGAAGAGTTAGCTCAGAATGCTACAAGGAAAGAAAGCACCCAAAAGAGGGCAATAACTGAAGGAAAAGCTGAGGATTTCTGGTGGCGCATGCAGCTATAAGACTACTCCATTGTTAAGCATTTGAAGAAAACACCAGCACAAATACCAGTGTTGTCATTACTAGCCAGCTCCCCATCACACAGGCAGACACTCATAAGAGTGTTAGATGATGCACATGTGCCAGCTGGTACAAGCAGCGAAGATTTGGCTGGGTTGGTAGCCCACATCATCGGAGAACACAAAATCTGCTTCTCAAAAGAGGAGTTGCTAGCAGAAGGGACCTCTCACAATAGGGCTCTTAACATCACTATGGAATGCGGAGGCAAGGTAATAGGGAGAGTGCTTGTGGACAATGGATCAGGCCTCAATATCTGCCCCATCACCACATTAACACAGCTCAGCTACGATATGAGCAAAATCAGCCAGAGTAGGACAAACGTTAGGGGGTTTGATGGATCCCAAAGTGACTCCCTGGAAGAAGTAGACCTGCAGATCCAAGTTGGACCTGCCTCTTTCACAGCAGAATTCCAAGTCATGACAATCACTGCTAACTACAATATGCTCTTGGGAAGGCCCTGGATACACTCCGCCGGCACAATCCATCAACTCTGCACCAGGCTATAAAATTTGAATGGCAGGGACAGGAAATCATAGTGGCAGCTGAGAAGGATATTCAGAAGTATCCTTACAACATCATTCTGTGATGAAGGGAGTCCTCACTTACAAAACTTTCATATGGTGGAATACGTTAGGGCCACTCATACGGAGGAGGAGGTCGATAAATCTATGCCAGTAGTCTACAAGATGATTGCCTCTACTATGCTGAGGAATGGTTTTGAAAAAAGAAAGGGCCTGGGAAGGGATCTCGAAGGGATAACAGAGCCTGTGCCAATTCCAAAAGAAAATTACCACTTTGGTCTAGGGTATGCTCCTAGCGAAGACGAGCTCAAAAAGGCTAATAGGAGAGAGCCCAGAGCAAAGAATTTACCTCTTCCTATTCCGAGTCTATACCAGTCATTCCCCATAAAGATGCCAACGCTAAATAAAGAAAAAACTGGCGAGGGTCTCGAATCGCTATTCCAAGAAGAAGGATGCTACATGATTACTGAAAAAAGCCAGGAGATGCTCGCCATATGAAGTCTGAGATCGGGAAAGCGCCTGAACAATTGGACATTTACCCCCCTCTTGGCTCTTCGGTAGAGAGATGGATTTTCCTTAAAACTTTTGGCAAAAAGCGGTGACATCGGCTGAGGCCCGAATGATCGCCTTTTCTAAATTACTTTGTGATGTTTAAAAATGAAAATGGTCCGACGTTGTTCCGAACCAAGACCACCGTTGTAATCTATTACTCTTTAATTAATGAAAAGCCTCGATCTACATAAAACTGTAATTCTTATCAGATAATAATAATGAATTTTTTAAAATTAACTACGCATAACGAACAATAATAAACCTAACTTTACTTTGCCTCGCCTTTTTAGTAGTAACCATAATAAAACAACTAAAAATGTCATGATGTGTCGTGAAACGAACGAGGAAAACAGACAATAGGAATACGAGGAGTACGATGAATCGACAATGATGCCGCAGGAACTAATAGAAGAATTGGAAGAATTAGAAGAAAAGAAGAAGCTGAATATGGATGAAAATGAGGTGGTCAACCTCGGTGACGAAGAGGATGTCAAGAAGACATGAATCAACGCTCACTTGGGAGCACCACAGAAAGAAGAGCTCATAGCTCTGTTAAAGGAATATGCAGACATTTTTGGCTGGTCATATGCGGATATGCTAGGATTAAGCAGTAAAATAGTGGCCCACATATTACTTATGAAGGAAGGCTTTGCTCTGGTCAAGCAAAAGACCCGGACATTTAAGCCAGACATGAGTATCAAGATAAAGGACGAAGTATAGAAACAAACGAAGTCTGGAATAGTGGAGGTGATTGTTGACACCTAAGTTTTGACCTTCCGTAATTTATTTTAAGTATTCGGAGTCCTTGGACAATAAGTAAAATCAGTTGCGCACCCTAAAAGGTTTGAATAATTTTTATGAAAATTATTTGGGATAATGTTTCACCCCTTTAAATTGATAAAGAAAATTTTGGGATGTTATGAATTATGTGAAAATTAATTGGGGTTTTTATGACATTTAGGGAATATTTTATTGAAATTAATCAACGGCAAAATAATTCTGAATAATTGTTTACTTAATTGATTGGGAAAAGTGTTCAAAACACACTCTAACTTTGGCCGAAATTGCTATAACACACTCCAACTTTGCGGGAGTCCTATGACCCCCCTGGACTATTTTTTTGTGTATTATTGAGGGTATTATTGGTGACGTGGACTCAATAATACCCAATATTGAGGGACTCACTTTTTTGTCCACGTCACCCAATAATACCCTCAATAATACACAAAAAAATAGTCCGGGGGGGTCATAGGACTCCCGCAAAGTTGGAGTGTGTTATAGCAATTTTGGCCAAAGTTGGAGTGTGTTTTGAATACTTCTCCCTAATTGATTAAATCAAGGAAAATCAGATTAAGGGGGGTGATTTATTCTATTTATTGTCCGAGGTAACTTGAATAATTAAAGGAATTGACCATTTTACCCATCAAACCTTGATTCTGTGTGTTTGCATAGTTTTTTAATTAACAAATTATCTATATAATTAATTTGGTAAATTATTGGGATAATTTTATGCAAAAATGATTTTTAATAAGTCATGTTTTAAAATTAATTAAGTCCTAATAGGCTAATACTTGGTTTTTATTTTTTGAATATTCATCCTCGGCCCTTCGTATATATATACATACACACACACACACGCCATGTATATACAAATATACATTATGCATACATATATATGTAAATTATATACAATGGCCCATCATTTTTTAAAAAAAGAAAAGGGACCTGGCCCAGTCCATAATGGAACAGATCCCGTCCACTAAGGATTAAAATAGGGATAATATTACTCCCCCCCCCCCCACCCAATCATTTTATTTCAGACCCTAGGGTCTCTTATGCAAAGAGGAAAAGGGGGAGGCGGCTAGGGGTAAAATCCTACCACCTCCCCACTGCCACGCTCCCCTCGCCTGTTTTTGGTCACGTCCCATTGCGTATTTGAATGTCTGGCCAAACAACCCCTAAAGGTAAGAATTAAACCCTTTCTTTGCAATTTTCGCTGATTGCAGTAGTGTTGAAGTGATTTGAGCCATTGATTTCATTTTTACTTTAAATTTGGGCCGTGTGTTGAAGTTTTCAAGTGAAGACTTGTGTAAATCCACAAGTCCCACATCGGGGTTTTTGAGTTCTAAGATGAGTTCTGAGGTTCTATAAATAGAACTGCATTTGTTCAGAGAAAGAAAAAAGAGAGGGAGAGGAGGTTGGAATTGAGACAGGCTTGAAATTATGATTTTTTCAAAGTTTAAGCTCCATCAGTCATTTTTAATCTTTAGCCGAAAGGTTTAAGTTTTCTTTAGTTCTAAAAATTTCTATATTTTATTTGGTTTTGGTTTTAGTGGCTAAGTCTGGCATTGGAAGCATAGAAAGCATCCAAGTCCACTGCTTGCCCCGGTTGCACTTGGAAAAGGTAAATACTTATTAGGTTATTGCTTCCATTTAAATTTCTGTCTATATTAATATAGTTTAATGTGGTTAAGAGTCTTATGTGTGGTTTAAAATGTAGTTCAAACTAATATGCTTGTTTGATAAGTGCATAATGAGTCTTGTGTTTTGAGCTATGATTAAGGGGTCTATTATGTATCATGCTTGGCTTAATCCTGTGTGTTCCATGTAACAGTGCTTGGTTTAGAGGTTAGCTTAAGGTTACAGGACCTTTAAGTTATTTATTTGGCTTAAATTCTTAGTTTTCCCATTTAGAAGTATGTTTGGCTTAAAGGTTAATTCAAAAAAGGGTTAAAGGTATGTTAAAATGAGGTGTTTGATTTGGTTCCGAGTAATCTATTTGATAGTGTGTTTGGTTTGGAGATTATTTAAAGGTTGAAGATTTGTTATGTATGGACTTAGTCTGATTCTGCTTGTCCTACTTAATCATGTGTTTGGTTGGAAGGTTGAAGGTTTGTTATGTATTGTACCTAGTCTAATTCTGCTTGTCCTACTTAGTAGTATGTTTGGTTTGAAGATTGAAGGTTTGTTATGTGCCCTGTCTGATTGTGCTTGGCCTATTTGGTAATGTGTTTGGCTTTAAGGGTGTTTAATGGCTATAGGTGGGTTAAGTTGGCCTGATTCTTGTTTGTTCCATTTAGTAATATATTTGGTTGAAAGGTTGGTCTGAGGTTTTTAAAAAAACTTATTATTTTGTATCACATTAGTAATATGTTGAGATAGAGACTTTAAATAATGGTTCTAGGGGGAAGGGGTTTGAACCTGGTCAAAAAATATTCACTTAGCTTGTATTTGTCTGATTGCTTTTTGCTTGTAGCAAGCTTTGGAACTTGTTGAACCAACCTCTGAGTGGACCCTGTAGAATATGTATATGCTTGGGATGATTTTAAAAGGTCTTTGATACTGCTATAATAAACTGAATTCAAGGCAGCCTTGAGATAATCTTTGTTTGGTAAAAAATGGTCAATCAATTAGTTAAATAGGATTTTTAAGGTTATAATTGTCATGTTTGCTTTAACCTAGTAATGAGATGTATTTACTCTGAAAATGGCATTAAAAATAAAAGAGCTTAGTGGTTGGTAGCTTGACAGGAAATATATGTGTATGTGTAAGTCTGTTTTGATCCACCATGTGTAAAAATGTCCATGAATGTGTTGTGTAATCTTGTTTTTTAAGACTGATCACATAATCTATGATAACTATAAAGATAAGAGATAAAAAGGGGAGGGGCAATGGGAAACCTTGATACAAGTCTGCCTATCTTGTCTTTGTGAAGCTGTTTTGGATGCTTTTCTTTTCCCATTGCTTTTGTCTTTTTCTCTTTCTTTCCCTCTAAATGTAGTGGATTGAATTCTTTAAAGGGATAAGTAACTAAGGCTGAGAAGGGGTTAAGGATAGTGTCTCAAAACTTGGCTAAGGCTAGAGTAATTATGATTTGAGTTTGTTTCTGCTTCTCTCTGTGTGAATTGGTCTCAATAGAAGGAAAATGCGTGTTTTCTTTAAGATACAATGTGGTATTAAGAGCAAAGATCCTTTCATGATTATAACCTTGGTTTGAATTTGCTTATGAACATTAGCCTGTTATTATTGTTAAAATGATTATGGTGGGTCTGTTCTTAGTGCTCATATTTGAAACTTGGCAACAAAAGCCTTTAAAAGGTTGGACATAGTTTCATAAGTCAACTGTGGAAGTTGTGATAGGGTTAGGTTGTTTTGAACCTGCCTATGCCCTTTAGTGTTGTCACTGGAAAATAGGATAAGGCCATAGGATGGGGGAAGAGTCTTAGGAGAGGAAAAGGTGAGCCTGGGCATGAACTGGAGGTAGTGACCAGTGGAGCCCAGGATCCCTTTTTGCTGAAAGGAGACTCAGGAAAAGGAGATGGGGAGGTGATGACCCCACCCTATCCTGTTTCCCTTTTAGGAGCCTGAGACTATTTTCTCATCCTTTTGACCTCCTCCTCATGATCCTGGGACACACGAGGTCTCGGAGTAGATTAGAATAACTTAGTTATATCCTAAAAACGGGGGGGGGAGGGGGGAGGGGGGGGGGGGACACACCTAAAGTTAAATGAACTGCTGTCAATATTTTGAAATTCTAAGTGTTGTATGATTTTCACCATGTCTCCTAAAGGTTTGTTTCTTTTTCTTTATCTTGGGAGTTTTCCTGTTTGAGTTTTATTGTTTAAACTAGTTTTGTGTAAAGAAGTGGGATTGATAAGTGTATTGTACTGGTCTGAGTCCACATCATAATAAACTAGCTGTCAACTTTGTTGCTTCCCATTTGCTCCTATTTGTGATCATGTGTCTTTATCCCCCTTTGGTTTGTCCATGACTTGTATTTGGGAATCGCCTTGGTTTGTTGTTGTGTGTTTCCTAATGGTGATTGTATCCTCTTGTTTACCAAAACCATGACTATGCCATAAACCTATCTCTTGCTTCTTTCCTTTTTTTTTCCTTGAGAAAAGATTCTGATTAGACCAAGTATTTGAAAGGTCATTACTAAGGGCCAAAATTGTTTTAAGGCTGTATTGACTAAGTGCCAACATAACTTGCTTATTAAAATCTCTTTTATTTAATAAAGGTATACAGAGTTCATTCATTTGTTAACAGTAATCCCAATTAGTTAACATGTTTGCTATATGCTTGGATGATAAAAAAGAGGTAGGTTTAAAAGCTGCCAGTTTAAATGTGTGCTCTAAAGTCATAGACTCTGTCAAACCTTCCCTTACCTGAAATAAGTAATACTGTCTAAAGTCTTGATTGCTTGTGGTGTCTTCCTTAGGCCTTTTTGCACCTTTTGATCGGGGGTCCTAGTGATTTGCCTATGTGGTTGGTGTCATCCCTTGCTTAGCTTGGACACCAGGCCCTTGTGAGGGTGCTATGTCTGCTTTGTTACTAATTTGGTTATATGTACCCTTGGGGTTAGTTTGGATGAGACTTATGCCATGATTTGAATCTATGAGGAGTATAGACCTATCTGGGATGAGAATGGGATGCCAAGGGAGACTGAATAGTTTGTATTGGTATAACCTGATCTTGCCATCACTTGAATTAGTTCAGTTGTCCTGGGTTTTTTTTTAGGAAATGGCCCTGGCCTTAGTATAAATGGATAGGTCTTTTTGGTTTGAGCATGTGCATTTGGAACCTTTTCATATTGAGTTCTAGGCTAAATAACTTTGAAAGATACAAACCTCTATGTGATCATAGAGAAGGCTGGAAACAAACCAAAGCTACATGACTTTTGAAAGGCCTTTTAAAGGGGCCTTGGGAAAGGAGAAGAGGAAAGACAGGCCCCGCCTTGTTCATAACACTCTCGTTCAGATAAAATGTCCCATGGCACCTCTGGTTTTGTGGGGCGGATGTTCATTGCCAAGAATTTTGGAAACTATATAGATTTTGCCCTCTTAGGCTTAGTGAGACCCCCCTCCCAACTTAGAGTTAGCTTGTCCTAGTAAGATTGATTTTAGCTTTGACCAAATGAAGAATAATTGTGCACTTGAGTTCAAGTTAGAAACAAAAAATGGAAGGTTAGGCAAAGTGCGAAAAAGGCTCGGTTTCATTTTTCTTTACCTCGGTCTTGTTTACTTGTCCTTAAGGGTACATTAGTTTCCCCCTAGTTGACTTCAGGTTTGGTGCATAAGGCTCAGATCTGGGAAGACCCCAGTCTTGCTCCTCTTTCCTGCCATGGCCATATCCTTTGTTTGGCTCTATATGCTCCTCTCACTGGCAAGATACAAAGATGCTCTAGTTTATTTCATGGTAGCATATTTTAATACTAATTTGTCTCCTTTGTGTGTCACAGTTTGTGTGCCTTTTCATTGATTATGTGTCTTTGATTTATCCTCTAAGGTCATTCCATATCTGATATTGTTGCTATGTTATTTTTCCTCTCTATGACTATGTTGTTTTGTGCTTGTCCCATTTATAAATTTATAGGCTGCAGTTGTGTCACCTCTATGACTGTGGGCTTGGTTTTTATTTCTTTGATTCATTCAGTCTGTTTTGGGCCTCTCTCATAAGCGTGTATGATCATATTTTGCTACTCCAAGTCCATGAATTTATTTGCTTTGTTTTTCTTGAATTGCATTGTGTGGTGAATCTGGGCAGCTGTGTAGTGTCTTATCTTGGGATCTTCTTATGTTTTTTTTGGCTAAATTGGTGTGGGACAAGGTAATTTGGGGTGGGGTCTAGTCTTAGCCTTCCCCGGTGACCAGCCATGCCTGGGGTTTGAAAAACCCCTTGGAACTTATGCGGCATCGGGAATATGGGGCAGCGACTTACCCTTCCTCCTCATTGCCAAAGACTAGCCAACAAGCCTTGTGGCATTCACACATAAGCCTTGGCACAACTGCCTTACTTCCTTGACTTGTAGAATTTGTGTTGATAAACATGTATATGTTTGATGTGTATTGCTCTTTTCTTAGTATAATCGTGATAGTTGAGTTTGTTTTGGTATATATATGTATATGTTTGATGTACATTATTTTTTTCTTAGTATAATCGTGACAAGTTCAAAAATTATAAACTAACCGGTTTCCCCTTTTCTTTTCTCTCTCACCACGAGGCCCACTAAGGGAAATTCTTTCCTCGAAGATATTGAGTCCGCAAAGATGAAGGGCGTGCGAAAAGGTCCATCCATAGGTGAAAATGGGGGCTAGGGGGCTACGCCCCTAACAATTCTTTCCTCAAAGATAAACTTAAAAACTCATGTCATAGTGGAATCCTTATGGTGTGAACTAGACTTAGGACAACGGTAATGATTTTTGATAAGTCCCCAAACCTTTTTCTTTCAAAAAACCAGATTTAGCGTAACGATTTTGACATAACTAATTAAAAACTATTTGACATAGTTTTGAATTTTAAAACTAGAAATGAAATGAGTATTTTTAAAGCCATGAGTATTGCAAATGTGTTAAGAAAAACAGAGTGATTTTCCGAAGCCAAAACTGAGTTTTGTTTTTCACTAAAGGATGAAATAGATAAGTGTTTTATGACTAATTTGGTATAAATTGGGGCCAAACCCCAATGATTTTAGCAAAAAAAAAATGAACAGGGCTGGGAACGGCCAAAACAAAAAGGATTTTTCAGGCCAAAGGCTCATTTGCAAAATAAAAGGAGACAATATAAACATCCCAAAACCTTTAAAATAAACTCATTTGGGCCCAAAAATAGGCAGATCTCTTTCAAAAAATCACAAATGTTAGTTACAAAAACGGGACCAATTTCGAAATTCGCATTTCCTAAAATAAATACATTCGTATATATAAGTTACTGGACAAGGTGTTCCAAACGTGTTATACGGATCAAACCAAATAAAGTATGAGTTAAGCATAGACAAAATGGGACATTTCAAAACATAATAAGTTTATATTTCTCTAAACGACATGTATAAAGACGACAACTTTATACTCATTTTCCAAACGAAATACATCACCCTTACATACAAGAAGGGGGAATTATGTTACCCGGATATCATAAATCTGAATCTACGTACCCTATATATAAAGGGAACATATTCTAATTCTTTTTTCTCTAAATGATATGCAAGTGACAAGATTTTTTGCGAGGATAAAAACTAAATAGACAGTTCATGCAAATACTCATACGTTGGAATTTGAAGGTCAACTGTATAGTACGGATCCTTAATATTGTGGTGTCTAACACCTTTGCCAGGGGATCATCAGAACCCTTACCTAGAACTACGATTACGAATGATTTTTCACTGTATTTGAATAAACTCTTCACCCCCGATTTTCCTAATTTCCTTAAAATTAGGTGGCGACTCTTTTCAAAAATAAGTCCAAAAGAGCACCAACGAGTTCGTAGTAGCTTTTACGCCTTAAACCCGCATAAAAAGCAAACCGTTCTCCCCCAACTATTTTTATGGATTTGATGAATGGCATTTAAGCCACACTTGGACTCTTTTGTGATAGTGTTTATTGATGACATCTTCGTTTGTTCGAAGAGTAAAGAAGATCATGAAAAACACTTGAGAGTTGTCCTTGGGTTGCTGAGAGACAAGGAGTTGTACGCCAAGTTCTCTAAGTGTGAGCTATGGCTTGCATCTGTGTCCTTCTTGGGGCATGTGGTTTCGAAAGAGGGGATTATGGCGGTGAGGGATTGGGCCAGGCCCACTTCCGTGATAGAGATCCACAGTTTCATGGGTTTGGCTAGTTACTATTGTCGGTTCGTGAAGGGGTTTGCCTCTATTGCTTCGTATTTGACCTGTTTGACTCAAACAGAGGTACCTTTTTAGTGGTCCGACGAGTGTGAGGAGAGCTTCCAAAAGCTTAAGACCTTGTTAACTACAGCTCTTATTCTATCTTTGCCCGTGGAGGGCAAGGACTTTGTAGTTTATTGTGATGTGTCTCGTTCTGGTTTGGGTGCTGTTTTGATGTAGGAAAAGAAAGTGATTGCTTATGCTTCCAGACAACTGAAGATCCATGCAAAGAACTATCCTACTCATGACTTAGAGTTGGCAGCTGTGGTTTTTGCATTGAAAATTTGGAGGCACTATCTCTATAGTGCTCGTTGCAAGGTATTTACTGATCATCGTAGTCTTCAGCATGTGTTTAGTCAGAGGGATCTTAATTCTAGGCAGTGGAGATGGATGGAATTGCTTAAGGACTATGATATTACTATTTTGTATCATCCTGGCAAGGCAAATGTGGTAGCAGATACTTTGAGCAGGAAATCAACTAGTATAGAGAGTTTGGCTCGTTTGATTGCGTCAGAGTGTCCGTTGGCCGGGGAGGCTTAGACTCTGGTTAACAGCTTCATGAGGCTTGATGTGTCTGGTTTGGGCAGAGTATTGGCTTGTATTGAGGCGAGATCATCATTTCTGGAGCAGATTAAGGCCAGACAGTTCGAGGATGCGAGTCTGAGTAGGATTTGCGATAAAGTCCTGCGTGGTGAGGCCAAGGAGTCCGTGATTGATGATGAAGGTTTCTTGAGAATCAAGGGGCGTGTATGTGTTCCCCGTGTTGATGATTTGATCAAGATAATTTTAATGGAGGCTCACAGTTCTAGATATTTCATTCATCTTGGTGCTACCAAGATGTACCGTGACTTGAGGCAGCACTACTAGTGGGCTAGGATGAAGCATGACATTGTTGATTTCGCTCCACAGTGCTTGAATTTCCAGCAGGTGAAGTACGAGCACCAAAGACCCAAGGGTACATTTCAGAGGATGCCCATTCCAAAGTAGAAGTGGGAGAGGATAGCGATGGACTTTGTGGTTGGTCTTCCAAAGACCTTGGGTAAGTTTGATTCGATTTGGGTCATTGTTGATAGATTGACCAAGTCTGCTCATTTTATACCGGTTCAGATTACCCGTACGATTCAAAAGTTGGTGTAGATTTATATCCGAGAGATTGTTTGCTTTCATGGGGTTCCTATTTCTATCATATTCGATAGAGGCACGACGTTTACATCCCAGTTCTGGAAGAATTTGTATTTGGAATTGGGTACTAGATTGGACCTTAGTACAGCTTTCCACCCTCAGACAGATGGCCAGTCTGAGTGGACTATTCAGGTCCTAGAGGATATGCTCTGAGCCCGTGTTATTGACTTCAGTGGCCATTAGGATCAGTTCTTACCATTGCCTGAGTTTGCTTATAACAATAGTTACCACTCGAGCATTGACATGGCCCCGTTTAAAGCTCTTTATGGGAGGACATGTAGGTCTCCCATCAGGTGTTTTGATGATTTCGAGGTAAGGTCGTGGGGTACATATCTTTTGAGGGAGGCATTAGATAAAGTCAAGGTGATTCAGGAAAAGCTCTCGCTCAGAGTAGACAGAAAAATTAAGAGAATCAAAAGGTTTGAGATCTTGAGTTCTTGGCTGGGGAACAAGTCTTGGTGTAGGTCTAACCCATGAAGGGTGTGATGAGGTTTGGGAAGAAAGGTAAGCTTAGTCCCAGATTCATTGGTTCATTTGAGATTCTCAATCGTGTAGGGACGTAGCCAATGAGTTGGCTTTACCCCCAGGTTTGTCAGCCGTTCATCCAGTGTTCCATGTCTCTATATTGAAGAGATATCATGGGGATGGTTCGTTTATCATTCGTTGGGATTCTATCTTGTTGGATGAGAATCTATCCTATGAGGAAGAGCCTATTACTATTCTATATAAAGAGGTTCGCAAGTTGAGGTCGAAAGAAATAGCATCAGTGAAGGTTCAGTGGAAGAACCATCTTGTTAAGGAAGCTACTTGGGAGATAGCATTCGATATGCAAAAGAATTATCCCCAGCTTTTTACTGAGTCAGGTATTTTTTTCCCTTGTGTCTCTTCTTTGTCCGTGCGGGGATGAACAGGTGTTTAATTAGTATCTGATGTAACGATCTACTAGGTCGTTATGGGGGGTGACTTAGAAAACTAGACCTCCGTTCGTAATTCCAAGGCCGCGAGTGAGTCCGTAGCATGTTTTTATGTATATGTGCATGTTTAGTTTGCATCAATAGGGCCTCAGATTGGTGATGGGATTTTTGGGTGAAAAACTGGTGGAAAAACTGAGCTACTGGTCAAAATGGACCGCTGCAGCGGGTAAGGTATTGTTGTAGCGCGTCCGTCGTAGCGATTATAGGCTAGTTGTTATAGGGAGCCGGGGATTAATGAGGTCCGCCATAGCTAGAGGGTTCCTGCTGCAGCGAGGTTTTGACCGCTACAGCGGTCGATGGGAGGGAGAATCCATGTTTTGTATCCTTTATTCCGTACCCATTCCCCACAAAACTCCAAAATAGTTTCCAAGAATTCCTGTGGCGAAATTCAAAGGCTAGGGCTAAGTACTTTTAAAAGGTAAGTCTCAACCCTTGACTTTGTTCATTTCATCATTATGTTAGATTCCGCGATTAGTTAAAGGTCCGTTAATGGTGAATGGAAGGGCTAAAACCCTAGAACTTAAGAAACCCTTGATTAATGAATGGGTTATTGCTTTTATTGCTGTTTAATCATCTAGGAGTATAGATTATCACTTCCTAGGATAAGAATTGATTATTACATGATGGGAATGATGTATTGAGACTTAGGGTTTCATAAAGATGATAAATTTGGCATAAAAACTGCTTGTAAAAGGGTTGGAATGATTAGAAAACCCATGAACGGATAGAATATGATTGTTGGGGTTGATATTATGGTGAATTCACGCTTAGTGAACTGTCACCCATTTAAAAAGGGTAGAAGTAGTTGGGTTCTTTTCCCCAAATTGTTGTATTGATTGAATAGATGATTCGAATACTTATGTAGCACTATATTTCTAGACTTTGAACGTTTAGAAGCCTTGCGAAAGGGGAAAGCTATCGTGGACTGATTGCATTGTCCCAGTTCTTCTTTGAGGTAGGTTATGGTCTACTTGAGTTAGACTTTGATTAGTTGTTTGCATATTTTATGAAATTGATAGGAGAAACATGATTAGGGATTCAGACATAAAGTGTGGTTGGAAATTCCTTAATTGACATTGGTTGACTTATTTTGTGATTAACTATCATGAAATGATAAATAATGAGTTAATGAATACTCTTCTTGTTGATTTGAAGTAATCCGCTATTCATGCTATTGATGAATTGATTCGTGAGTCTTGATATGACTTGTGGCATGGTGACTTGTGTTCCTTGATATTGACTTAATTGATTGTGGAACGAAAATACACTGTGATGAGAAAGATAATATAATTATGAAAAGGCACATTTGACATTTTTTTCTTGGTGAGGATGTGGCCTAGTGATGGGCTTGTGATCCGAGATCAGTTTCGGAGCGAGTGATACATGGACACCAAGAGTCCCTTGCAATTCATGAGTATCTGGGGAAAACAATACCATTTAGCATGTGTGTACACGGTGAAGATACTTCTATTATTTATTTTATTGCATCGGCTCATGGCTATTTGGGCAAACATTACCATTTCGCATGTGTGTACAGATATGTGACGGAGTTGAGATAATTCGTGAGATACAGTTGTGTTGGTGATCACATGAATTGAGTTACTTTTATTGATTGTTGGTTGCATGGCTTATCTTAATTCAATGGGATGATTCTTGTTGATAACTTTTTGTGGTTATGTACTATTGTGCCTATCTGTTATTTTATTGATCTTGTGGTCTATGTATGATACTAATCTTAGTCAGCCTATGATATCTACCGGTACATAGTGTTTGTACTGATACTACCTTGTTGCATTCTTTTGAGTGCAGATTATGATCCAGAGACATCTACGAGACCTCATATTTAGCGTGAGGCCAGTTTCCGACAGATTCTAGGGTGAGCTCCTATCCATGCCAGACCGCCTAAAGATCTTTCTTATTTTAGATGTCTACTTCACTTCAGACATTTATGTTTATTTCAGACAGTTGTTCATTCTTTAGACAGTATGTTTTAAAGTCCTTATACGATGACTTTCGAATTTTGGGGTTGTAATAGTTAGACTTCCGCACCTTTATTTATTTGTGGCATGACTAGACATTTGAATGATTATTACTTTGTTAGATTAATGGCTAGGTAATTGGTAATCATTGGATGGTTGATTAAGAGGAATAATTCACCCTCTAGGTGAATTAGTGTGGGTGCCACTCACGGCTATTTGGGTCGTGATAGGTTCATGGGTTTGTATCTGCGCTTGTGATCCCGTCTTTGTCAAACCAGCATCCGAATAATGTGAGTTATTTTGCTTGTTCCCTATAGAATTTTCTTCTCCCACATTAGCATCCAAGTCTTTGATTTGGTATGTCAAGCTTTGTATTTTTTATTCAACATACTATCGCTTCTCTGCTGCAATAGTCGGAGTCAGCTCTATCATTGCCAAACTCAAATACATATAAAGACCTACTGATAAATGAACTAGTCCACAAATCATGCTAATAACTAAGTAGGCATCAAAACAAACAAACAAACAAACAGTTAGAAGCAGTGTTCAACTACATCATCTTATAGGCATGACACTAATCATAATTAGATCACATTTGGAGGCCCCATAACATGCTGATGGTTGGGTTAGTCAAAACTAAACAAAGATTAGGATAAATCAACAACAAACTACAGGTCAATATAGCATATACTCATTTGCGCAACATGTTTTATGACAAGAATGGACTAGTGAATGAACAGGTTAGCCATTGAGACTATTCAAATAGGATGAATAATGCAACTCAAAGCATAATGCATCTATCAGTGGTCAGATCAACCTATCAAGCCTACAAATGGGTAGTATTCAAATTTGAACGATATATTAGTGAACTGCCACAAGTTAACTTATCCATATGATTAGACCAACACATACCACATGCATAGCATTAAAATGGATCCTCTAATTAAAATATTGCTAAATTAAACTAAACTGAAATTAGCAAATAAACACAGGCATGAATATAATTAAACTAGGATAAACACATAAGCTATAGACTAAACTGGGAATTATCCTAATTGAATAAATAAAGCCTTACCACTAATCTACTAAGCCTACTAGTAACTAAACAAAACAAACATACTAGCAGTTAAACTAACACATAATTAAACCAAAATACACAAACACGAACAAATTAAACAAATTGAACAAAAATAACTGAAAGGAAGAACAATTATCTTTTTCAAGTGCAGCCTCTAGTCGAGATTCGAATTGAAGACTTATGCTTCTCACCCGAACTCAGCCACAAAGAAAAAGGATAAACTTTTAGACTTTAACCTAATTATGTAAAGGTTTCAGCAAATATGCTAAATCCCTAGTTAAATGAGGTATTTTTCGGATTTCAGAATTGTAAGCTGGGTGTAAATGTGAAAGATGGGGTTCTTTTTATAGAACCCCCAAAACCCTAGCTTTTGGTTGAATATCAATGTGGGACTTGGAGATTTTCAAGGATTTCTCTTTGAATCCTGCCTAAATCTTGTGGAATCAACAAGAATCGACGATTTCAAACTCGATTAAGACAAAATCCATTAATGTTTATCCTTGCTTTGGACAGAAAAGCAATAGAGAGAGAAAATAAGGGTTTTACCTCTTTTATGGTTGAACCACGGTTGCGTGGAGGAGATAGGGTGAGAGTAATTAATGATCTTACCCCAAATAATTGAACATTGACTGTGAAAAGGAGGTCTTCGCCCGATTTTTTTCCATTCTCGACCGCGCCCTTTCTAGATTTTTTTCTATTACATTAGGAAAAACATCTATATAATAGATTAGATTGGTACTAGATTTTGCTATGTTTTTGGTATGTGTAGATATAGAATTCAACTTAATTTATTGATCATTACATATAATTCAATTAAGATATTGTATGTGTTATATCCCGTATTTTGAACAACGGGACGACTTGAGTGAATTATGAGAAGTTAGGGACAAGGCTGTCCCGAGAGACGTTCGTTTGTTTTAAAGACATGAGTTGTGTATGATTTTAGTGTCATGTAAATGTTAAGGAAGCATTTGGAGGCAATTTCCATTTTTAGTAAGTGTGCTAATTTTGGAAAATTGGAAATAATTTTGGTTTGTAAGAAATAAGGTAAGGATTGATCTTATTTAGCACATGAGTTGTTTATGGAAGAATATTAGTGTGGAAGTGTCGAGGAAGGCTAAGGGAAAAATGGGAATTTTGGAGATTAGTTTCGGGAATTTTAAAATGTGACCAATAAGTCATTGGGCTCAAAAAAATGATGAAAATTTTAGGCCCAAGTGCATGTGGTGGCCGGCCACATGGCCAAGCCCACCCAAGAAAATTAAATATTTTCCATGTGCTAAATTAATTATAAAGGGATCATTTATCCCTTAGAAACTTCATGAAATAAGAAGAGCAAGACAAAGAAAATCAAGAACAAAAAAAAAGGGCATTCGGCCCCTATGTTCCCACAAATCACTTTCAAAAATCTTGTTCCAAAAATTATTTCCTTGTTATATTCCTACTAATTCAAGGTCCCTCTACAACTTGGTGCAATTGTTTTGGAAGATTGAGCATTGGTTTCATCAATCTCACACTTTGGACAAGTGAAGAAGATAGAAGAAAAAGGTAAGAATTAATCTCTTGTTATTATGTATGAAGGTTGGTTTGTGTTGTAGTATATGGAAATGAGTAGAAACTATGGAAATATGGAAGTTTGCAAAGTGGGTGTGGATATGTATGTGTGGCCGTGTGTGTTAGTGTATGAGTGTGATGAGTTGAATTTTTATATTGTATTCTAGTTGTGGTTATTGTGGAAATTGTATTGGAATTGAAAGAAGAATAAAAATTGGTTGAAGTTGGAAAGGAGTGTTGGCCGTGTGGTGCCTAGTGAGGAAATGGGAATGAATTAATTTTGCCTAATATGTTAGTTGTGTTGTTGTGATCCTTATAATGTAAATGAAGGTAAAATGGTTTAAGTTGGCATTAAAACGGAATGTGGAAGGTTATGTCATTTTAGAATGATTTTATGATATTGTGGAAATGAAGTTGTTAATGTGCAAATAATGATTATTGTTGATGAAATTGGAAGATGGAAATGTATTATGAATACGTATGTTGAGAATTAGAAGTTTCGGATGAATTATGGTTTCGGTGGAAAATTTGTATATTTTGTATATTTTGTGAATATCTTGTAAAATGATATGAAAACGCTTCCTAATTATGTTGGAATGATCTTGGCTAATATAGAACCATGAAAATATTGACCTTGACTTGAAAATGCAAAGTTAGATTGGGAGATGTTGCGTTATGTGGAAAAGAAGACAATATATGTTAGAATATGTTTCAATTCAATTGTTGATGTTGTTGGAATTGTTGATGGTTTGGTTGTTGATATTTGGGCTGAATTGAATCTCGGGGATGTTGTATGTATAGGGGAGATGCTGCCCAAATTTCTGTAGACAAGTATTGACTAAGATTGAATTCTTGAAGCTTTATGATTAATATTTGGTAAATATGACCAATTGTAGATTTTGGACGAAACGGGATTTGAATTTGGAGAAGCGTAAGGAGCGAATAAGGTATGTAAGGCTTACCCTATCTTTCTCTTGGCATGTCCTAGATATACTAGGCTTGAATTTGAACCTTGGGGGCAACTCTAATTCTAATCTACGTCTAGAAACGCCACTTTTCATTCAGTAGAATTGAATGGGTTATTGCGCGAATAGTTAGAAAAATTGTTTTAACCTTTAAAACTTGTGCAAATGAAATCCGATTGCCTTAAAATATTCACAAATGACGTTATGAAGTTTGACATGCGTAATTTACGTACACCACCTCGACTTGACCCGAGGTGGGCCCCTAGTCTCCGAGATTTTTCTATGTTGACTTAATTGACTTATTTTGAGCGTTATGCAAGTACGACTTTTGACTAACTTCCGATTGTTAAAAAGTGATCGTTTTGATTATTCCATTGATTCTATGATATATTTGGCCATGTACAAACGATCCCCAAGGTTTTGTCTTTGACGTAATTTTGACAAATCGAAAGGTATGATTTATGGCTATTGTACTTCGATTTCTTTTAAATGATCTACCGTCGGATTGGTCTTTAAAAATCTTGGCAAACATGGTATGTTTTACATTGCATATGGTTTCTCACTACTACTCGCTCGTGCGAGTTGTTGCTATTCTTTCACCGCGTCCGGGCCGGCATGTATTCGTGCAATTCCACTTTGCATTGTTCACCGCGTCCCTCACTAGAGGGCGGGCATGTTATATATATATATATATATATATATATATGATGATGTGATGACGGGGAGGTGGCCGGATGGCACGTGATGATTCCTTCACCGCGTCCCTTACTAGAGGGCGGGGCATGTTACATGTGCATATATATGATGATTTTACTTACCGCGTCCCTCGTTGGGGCGGGGCACGTTATGTAAACATATGCTCATGATGTTTTCTTTAATTATGATACTCGGTCCATTAACGATTTTGAAAAACATAATTTACGTTCAAGGTAAGTTTTATGAGATCCGGTCAACTGTACTACTTTTACGTCCTCTTTATTTCCGTATGATTCGGTTATTGTGTTCTTTTGCCTTACATACTCGGTACATATTTCGTACCGACCCCTTTTCTTCGAAGTGCGTTTCATGCGCGCAGGGTGCGGATACCCGTTTGAGTGAGCGCGGCTTAGGGTCCTGTTCAGCTATCTTGAAGAGCTCCTTTGTCGGAGCCCCGGATTTTGGTCGTACTTTTATTATATTCATGTATATTTGTTCGGGGTACGGCGGGGCCTGTCCGTCATATGACTTTGTTACTGCGTAGTAGAGGCACGCAGACATGTACGTGGGTGTGGCTATATCTGTACAGCTATATGCACATATTGTATGTTTGGGCGGCTTATTCACCGCGGCAGCCTTGTCGGCTCGCCTATATATGCGTATATGGATATGTTGGCCCTGTGTGGCCTTTGTTGGTATTTTCTGCGTGCAGGTTAATTTTGGTTAGTAAGAAAAACGGGCCTCTGCCCAAATTTTTCTAAATAATTGAGTTTCTATTTTTGGCTTTTGGTACGTACGGGTGCCCAGTTCGGGCGCTAGTCACGGCCTACGGGGTTGGGTCGTGACAAAAGTGGTATCAGAGCGGTTAGTCCTCGGAATGTCTACAGGCCGTGTCTAGTAGAGTCTTGTTTATCGGTGTGTTGTGCACCACGTCTATAAACGGGAGGCTACGAGGACATTTAGGATGTTACCTTTTCTTGATCTTTGATCGTGCGATAGAGCGGTATTATCGGGATGACTTCCTCTGTATGACTTCAGTTATGTTTTCGAGCGATACCTCCAAGAAAGGCGACGGTTGCCCGAGAAGGGCAAGTCTCTCGCCGGAGAGACTAGTCGGGGCCGAGAGAGTGACCGGGGCCCATGCTCGGCCCGGCCGGATATTGTGCCCCGGTCGGCGGTTCGCCGCCCCCGTCGCCGTCCCAGGGAGCACGGAAGCGGCGGCGGTGCGGCACGAGAGCGGCCCCACGCGCGCGCCACCGAGATTCGGTGCCGAGCCTCCGGCTCTCGGCTTGGGGGGAGGGACGGGGGCTATGAGGGACGGCTTGTTCGGTGACCGACGGAGGACGGGCGCGGGCGGTCCGGAGACGAGGGGGGCGGAGATGACTATCTTGGATGGACGTGACGACGAGAGGGGCTCGATATTTCTTGACTTGTAATCCGCCGGGGTTCTTCGGGTCAAAAGCCGAGGAGGACCCTCGGGATTTCATTAGAAGATGCGGCGTGCGTTGCGACTTATCAAGGCCTCGAGGGCGAGTCGGTGGAGGGCGGCGTCGTATCGAGCCGCGATATAGCGACGGTGGTTTGAGTCGTGGGAGCTATCCAGGGGCGAGGGTGCCCCTCCGGCAGTATGGGATGAGTTCACTGAGGCTTTTCTTGCCCATTTTCTACCTCCCGAGACCAGACGCGCTAGGATTCACAGGTTTATACATCTGAGGCAGGGTGGTAGGAGCGTTCGGGAGTACAGTCTGGAGTTCGATTCCTTGGCTAGATACGCTCCTCATATTGTAGCAGACATGGCCGACAGAGTACATCAGTATGTTATGGGGCTGGATGATTATTTGATTGACAGCTGTATGTCGATGGGCGCTCGATGCGGCATGGACATTGCGGTACGAGCATATGCCCGGGCATGGAGGAGCGACACGAGGGCGCCCGGTCCGACGGGGATCACGGTAGGGGCCGGCCCAAGAGGGCTAGATCGGCGGGGTATTCGGGGGGGAGTTTCGAGGTGGGGGCCTCGGCGGCGTGCGGGGGTATTCGTCCCGGCCGGCCACGGTGCACCCCCGCGGTTCCGGGTAGAAAGGTTTGACGGTGCGGGGTGTTCGGAAGCCGGTCGAGGTTCCCGAGCCTCGGGGTCACCCAGTCGGCGAGGGGTCCGAGGTCGGACGAGGCCATCTATGCCTCGGTGCCCTCGGTGCGGCGGCGCCATCGGGAGGGGTGCGTCGCGGCACTTCGGTGCTGTTTTCTTGCGGCCGTTACGGCCGTGTTGTGAGGATTGCCCGCGTCGGGATGGTTCGGGTGGTATAGCCCGGCCCTGCGGGTCGGTCGGCGGTTCGTCCTCCTCGCGGTTATGCGCCTACGGGCGGGGGTACGCGGCACCAGCGGGCCGTGGTAGAGGTCGCGGCGGAGCCTCTAGTTTTGGCGGTCCATCGAACCGCCTATACGCGTTGGCTAGTAGACATGATCAGGAGGCATTACCAGATGCGGCTACAGGTACATAAATCCTCCCTAGAATTTATATTTTTATGTGTGCATATTTATTGTATTACGGTTGTTACACGATAGCGGTAGATGGAAAACTGAGGGTTAGTAACCAAGTAATTGTGAACAACGGTAATTAAGGTGTGTTTATTGTTATTACGGACCGGGAGTTTAGGATGAAAAGTGGAAATATCTATAAGGGACGGTGAATAGGAAAAAAAAATCGAGAGAGGGGCAAAACGGTAATTGTCTTTGCGAGGGCGTCGGAAATGCATCAAGACCTTATTTTACTCCAAAGTGCGTGACGAAGGTCACATGAGTCGGTGAACGCGATTGTGCTAACGTTAGAGCATCGTATTTCGTTGTAGTTCGAAGTTAAGCGTGCTAGAGTAAGGGAAATTCCGGGATGGGTGACCCCCGCAGGAAGTTTACGAAAAGTATCACAACTTTAGTCATAAGAAGTAATGGAAAGCTAGAGTAGTCTAAAGGGATCTAGAATATCCTGAGTAGGCGGAAATCTTAAGAGGTCGCGTAGGCCGGAGCGGACTAGACCGGGTAAAGGAAAAGAAGGTGCATCCCGGCATTAGAGTTGGGGCTAGTTTGAGTAGTGTTTGGGGGATCTTTGGTGAGTGAGATGTTGGCAATTATACATATGCACCGAAGGCGTGTGACACTCCATGCATGGCTATGTTAGCGGGTGAACGTATTCCGGCCATTAATGTGACGGTATACGGAGGTCATTAAACGGACAGAACAACAGAGTTCAAGTGAAAAGAAAATAAATGGCATGAATGTCATAAGGTAATTTGGTATCGTTTCAGCTATAGGGTAAACTTGAGAAGTACTGGCATAGTGATATGGAAAGGAGAAAGAAAGTGAGCGGATAAATAGTAAAAAGGATCGGAACATCGAAACAGAAGTGCGGCCTGACCGAGAGAGAAAAATGCAGGCGTGAGGCGAATATGATCAGACGATAATATGAGTACACCCCTAAAGGGGGGAAACGGATACGAGAAATGTAAGTGCTGGATAGAGACCATTTAATACCACAATGTAGTTGGCACGGACGCTCAGTATACTGATAAGGTTCCCTATTGAGATAAGAAAGGTGACTAAGTAAGGCGTAGGGAGGAATACCATCGGTAAATGAGGTTGTATACTATGACAATAAAGGAAAACCCCTGAGATCCCTATCCGACTCTATAAGACTAATTGAACATTCGAGGACGAATGTTCTAAAGGGGGGGAGGATGTTATATCCCGTATTTTGAGTAACGGGACAACTAGAGTGAATTATGAGAAGTTAGGGACAAGGCTCTCCCGAGAGACTTCTGTGTGTCTTAAAGACTTGAGTTGTGTATGATTTTAGTGTCATGTAAATGTTAAGGAAGCATTTGGAGGCAATTTCCATTTTTAGTAAGTGTGCTAATTTTGGAAAATTGGAAATAATTTTGGTTTGTAAGAAATAAGGTAAGGATTGATCTTATTTAGCACATGAGTTGTTTATGGAAGAATATTAGTGTGGAAGTGTCGAGGAAGGCTAAGGGAAAAATGGGAATTTTTGGAGATTAGTTTAGGGAATTTTTAAAATGTGACCAATAAGTCATTGGGCTCAAAAAAATGATGAAAATTTTAGGCCCAAGTGCATGTGGTGGCCGGCCACATGGCCAAGCCACCCAAAAAAATTAAATATTTTCCATGTGCTAAATTAATTATAAAGGGATCATTTATCCCTTAAACTTCATGAAATAAGAGCAAGACAAAGAAAATCAAGAACAAAAAAAAAGGGCATTCGGGTTCCCTATGTTCCCCAAATCACTTTCAAAAATCTTGTTCCAAAATTATTTCCTTGTTATATTCCTACTAATTCAAGGTCCCTCTACAACTTGGTGCAATTGTTTTGGAAGATTGAGCATTGGTTTCATCAATCTCACACACTTTGGACAAGTGAAGAAGATAGAAGAAAAGGTAAAAATTAATCTCTTGTTATTATGTATGAAGGTTGGTTTGTGTTGTAGTATATGGAAATGAGTAGAAACTATGGAAATATGGAAGTTTGCAAAGTGGGTGTGGATATGTATGTGTGGCCGTGTGTGTTAGTGTATGAGGTGTGATGAGTTGAATTTTTATATTGTATTCTAGTTGTGGTTATTGTGGAAATTGTATTGGAATTGAAAGAAGAATAAAAATTGGTTGAAGTTGGAAAGGGAGTGTTGGCGTGTGGTGCCTAGTGAGGAAATGGGAATGAATTAATTTTGCCTAATATGTTAGTTGTGTTGTTGTGATCCTTATAATGTAAATGAAGGTAAAATGGTTTAAGTTGGCATTAAAACGGAATGTGGAAGGTTATGTCATTTTAGAATGATTTTATGATATTGTGGAAATGAAGTTGTTAATGTGCAAATAATGATTATTGTTGATGAAATTGGAAGATGGAAATGTATTATGAATACGTATGTTGAGAATTAGAAGTTTCGGATGAATTATGGTTTCGGTGGAAAATTTGTATATTTTGTATATTTTGTGAATATCTTGTAAAATGATATGAAAACGCTTCCTAATTATGTTGGAATGATCTTGGCTAATATAGAACCATGAAAATATTGACCTTGACTTGAAAATGCAAAGTTAGATTGGGAGATGTTGCGTTATGTGGAAAAGAAGACAATATATGTTAGAATATGTTTCAATTCAATTGTTGATGTTGTTGGAATTGTTGATGGTTTGGTTGTTGATATTTGGGCTGAATTGAATCTGGGGATGTTGTATGTATATAGGGGAGATCTTGCCGCTTTTGTAGACAAGTATTGACTAAGATTGAATTCTTGAAGCTTTATGATTAATATTTGGTAAATATGACCAATTGTAGATTTTGGGCTCGAAACGGATTTGAATTTGGAGAAGCGTAAGGAGCGAATAAGGTATGTAAGGCTTACCCTATCTTTCTCTTGGCATGTCCTAGATATACTAGGCTTGAATTTGAACCTTTGGGGGCAACTCTGCTCTTCGGAATCTACGTCTAGAAACGCCACTTTTCATTCAGTAGAATTGAATGGGTTATTGCGCGAATAGTTAGAAAAATTGTTTTAACCTTTAAAACTTGTGCAAATGAAATCCGATTGCCTTAAAATATTCACAAATGACGTTATGAAGTTTGACATGCGTAATTTACGTACACCACCTCGACTTGACCCGAGGTGGGCCCCCAATCTCAGATTTTTCTATGTTGACTTAATTGACTTATTTTGAGCGTTATGCAAGTACGACTTTTGACTAACTTCCGATTGTTAAAAAGTGATCGTTTTGATTATTCCATTGAGTTCTATGATATATTTGGCCATGTACAAACGATCCCCAAGGTTTTGTCTTTGACGTAATTCGTCGCAACTCCGAAAGGTATGATTTATGGCTATTGTCGATTTCTTTTAAATGATCTACCGTACGGATTGGTCTTTCGAGTCTTGGCAAACATGGTATGTTTTACATTGCATATGGTTTCTCACTACTCTGCTCGTGCGATTGTTGCTATTCTTTCACTGCGTCCGGGCCGGTATGTATTCGTGCAATTCCCCGCATTGTTCGCCGTCCCTCACTAGAGGGTCGGGCATGTTATATATATATATATATATATATATATATATATGATGATGTGATGACGGGGAGGTGGCCGGATGGCACGTGATGATTCCCCTTCACCGCGTCCCTTACTAGAGGGCGGGGCATGTTGCATGTGCATATATATGATGATTTTACTTACCGCGTCCCTCATTGGGAGGGCCGGGCACGTTATGTAAACATATGCTCATGATGTTTTCTTCAATTATGATACTCGACCATTAACGATTTTGAAAAACATAATTTACGTTCAAGGTAAGTTTTATGAGATCCGGTCAACGTACTACTTTTTCTCTCTCTTTATTTCCGTATGATTCGGTTATTGTGTTTCTTGCCCTTACATACTCGGTACATATTTAAATGCGGCACCCCTTTTCTTCGGGGGGCTCATGCCGCGTGTGTGCGATACCGTTTAGTCGACTTGACTTAGGGTCCCCGTTCGGCTATCTTGAAGAGCTCCTTTGTCCGAGCCAGATTTTTGGTACGGACTTTTATTATATTCATGTATATTTGTTCGGGGTACGGCGGGGCCTGTCCGGTGCCATATGACTTTGTTACTGCAGAGGCACACGTAGACATGTACGTGGGTGTGGCTATGTACGTACGTATATACACATATTGTATGTTTGGGCGGCTTATTCACCGCGAAATTGTCGGCTCGCCTATATATGCGTATATGGATATGTTGGCCCCGTGTGGCCTTTGTTGGTATTTTACCCGTGCGAGTTAATTTTGGTTAGTAAGAAAAACGAGAGGAAACTTCTGCCCAAATTTTTCTAAATAATTGAGTTTCTATTTTTGGCTTTTGGTACGTACGGGTGCCCAGTTCGGGCGCTAGTCACGGCCTACGGGGTTGGGTCGTGACAGTATGAAAATATGATTTTTTTCGATTCTCCTCTCGGCCACGATGACAAAGGTAAAAGAGGAGGGGGCCCTAGGGTTTCATAATGAAACCCTTGTTGAATCTCACAATAAGACCTTATGAGGTCTGTGTATGTAAATGTGTTCGTGGGCAGGGTCAGTCCGATTAGATTGGGCCCGGTCATTTTAAAAAAAAAAAAAAAAAAGGAAGCCCAAGTTCACGTATATACCTCTATATAAGAGGGGTAATTTTGTCAAAATGCGGCTACCAATTAATTAAACCAACAACCAAAATTAAAATTATGACAATTAATTAACCATTTTAGTTATAGCCAAATTAAAATAGAAACTAACTAACCCTTTTCAAATGTGACCAAATGCATAAGATAAATTGGTTATTTCAATTATAGCCTTCATTAACTCATAGCAAATAATTGGATTTTTCAATTATAGCCACAATTATCTTATGCAATCAACAGAAATTCAATTGTAATCAATTCTAGGCAATAATTGCAATTGTAGCTAAATCAATCATACAATTGAGATGTAATTGATTATCTATTAATTAATCAATTTTCTTGACTTAACGGAGTAAAATACTTGTCAATTTTAGTAGTAATTATTAAAACAATTAATTAAATAATTATTTTAAACTATTGGAATTAATTTTGACAAATACACTTAATATTTACGGGAAAATATGAAAAAAATACTTATAATGAACTACAATATATATTTGAAACTATTTTTCCAAATGACATGGCAAAATTTTATCAAAATAATTTTGTAAAAATCATTGTGGTTTGTAAAATGTATATTTCACTTCGTTTGACTTCAAGAACTCTGAGTAATTAAATAAAATTATTGGAGGGCCAAAATTAGGCGTTAATGGTGCGTATGTGATTCGTTTAAGGTTTAAACTTCATTATTCCAATCTCTCATTGACGCTGAGGACAAGCTCTCGGATTCGCTCATGAACAGCTGGATGCAACGTCGTATAGTGTGGTAAGAGATGTGACAACATGAGGAGGACACATAACCAGATTCAGATTACAGCTATGACTCAAAAACTTGTCGATCATGCTAGAAGAATATTTGATGAGTTTATGAAGAGAAGTTTAGAAAGCATATAAACATGAGAGATGACCTTTTGCGATAAGGTATGAGGAACAAGGACTTTATATTAGGGCGCGTGTGGAGAGTCTTTAGTTACTTGACAGAATCAGGACACAATGAAAGGAATCTGAATGGATCATTCTCAGTTATAAGATGAGCACAAGTGGTGGATGTGCTCGTCTAACAAAAAATTACTATGGATGATTAACTCTTGTTGGAATAGCCAGGTGTAATCTTTTGGTAAAGGTCATGTTTGTAAGTTTGCTTGATATCTCGGGGGTATGGTGATAAGAAGGATTCATTTTGAGCTATGAGCTTGTTGAATTTGTGAGAATACTCTGTTTATGAAATGAATGGTAAGGGAACATGAATTGATCGGTAAGTTTGATTACATCGTAGGCTTCTGGGCGAAAACAATGACCGACTACTAGAATTGACTCTAGCGATGGACGAGTGTAAAATTTAATTAATTAAAGAGTTATCAGTTGTTACAACTAATTTGGAAAATAAATATGGATATTGTATATGTGTTGCATTTGGCTTAGAGGAATGTTCAGTTTTAAGGTTCAAGTGAGGCAAGACAAACTTTCAGACGCTCAAGATTGTGTTTTACTACTATCTCCATGATTGGCTAAGCTATTTTAAATGATGTACGATACTTTGATTTACCCCACGTGTGGGTTTGAGTGATTTTTGGTTGATGTTGATCAAAAGTGATTTTGAATGGAATGTGGAAACTGAAGAATTTAGAAAAAGGCATCTTACTATCGGGTTTTGGAGGATTAGGATTCGTGAGACTTGAATTTGGAGCAGCGTGACTACTTTAATCATGTGGTTGTGGTGGCGTTATATTATATCATTCACATAGAATGTAGAAGTGATAAGTATGATTGAGAAAGGAAGTCTATGGACAACTTGACTTGGTGTGTAGCAAGTGCCAACGAGACTTTGCGATGGAAGATTGATAAGAATGTAACTTGTGATATGTCAAGATTGGTAATTTTATGGCATCCTTGAATGGACGATCTAGAGTTGATTGATAAGAATGAATCTCTACAATTAAAAGTTGAAGTCATAAGTTTGAGGTAAAACTATGTCAGTAGTAGTAATTTATGTTGAAGTAATAGTTAGATAGTATGTGGAGTATTTCGAATATGAATAAGTTATTGCACCCTAAGATTTCATGGGTGTGAAGGGTGAGGTACAAGGCTATAGGCCTTGCGTTGGAGTGTTCGAAGTGATGAACGAGTTTAGTGAAAGTACAAAGAGGAGAGTTCGATGCAATTAGATTACATGAAGTTATCGTATTTGGGTGACCAGTGTGAGTTTACGAACATGAAGAATGAAAGTCATACGGTACAGTTCATCGGTACTCGGTTGACAACTTGGGCAAATTTTATCTTTTAGGTTGGGGATGACAGAACGAGATTGAGGATTTTAGAATAGCAGATTATAATGTGTCAACACAGACTTATGAGAGGCTTACTATTTATTTTATTAAGATCTGGAAATAGTTCTAGTGATTATTGGTGACATTCAAGGAATGGCGCATTTTAACTAGGTCATATTTGATCATTTAAAGCTGGTTGGCTTATGGATATATTACTATAAAGACTTATGGCTATTCTAGTAACCTATATCTGAAGAATTGATAGATTTTGGTTCGGGATAAGGTATGGCAGATTTATCGAGCATTATTGGAGTTTTACAAGGAGATTTGATAATATTATGTTGATGGAAGTTTTACGAACAATTCTAATGGTCTACCCGGCTACTTAGTGATGTTTTGAGGAGGTATAAATGGATATAGGAAGTCTTGGGGTGATCAGTTGATTTTTAGATATTTGGCCAGCATGATAATCACTGGGATGATGCGCATAGTATGTTATTTGAAGGATTAAGAAGAATTGGATGATGATTGTTGACTCAGTAGTTTCATCTCATCGAAACGAAACAAAGGGATTTGAAATTCGCCAATCGGCCTTGGATAAGGTCAGCTTTTGAGGAAAATGCTTAGAATTGGCTTAGTACAGGCACAAATTCTTTTCTAGTCAGTGGGAGTCATGATTTAGACTTGCGGTGTGTGACAACATGTTTTTTTTAAAGGATCTTGGTACTAAAGACGAATTTAGAAGGTGTGGAAGATAGATAAGTAGAATCGGAGTACTTTATGGGTACAGTTTGACAATGGGTTACGGCCCGAAAGAGGGCGTGGAAATTATAATGATAATTATGGAATCAACCAATTGTATTCAGAGTCATGGTTATAATCAAAATTAGGTATTTCAAGTGGGCTGGATCAAATGTGTGAGAATCAGACTAATGAGCTAAGTTAAAAAGAAGATTTAGTGGATTAAGTGAGCGATAGAATTGCTATGGACTTTATGGTAGGATTAGCACAGACTTTGGAAAAATTTGGTGCTATTTGGGTCATTGTGTACCGTTTGACTAAGTTAGCTCTTTCCATATTGGATCAGACTGCTCACAACTCGGGTGGAGTTTACACTTCATTTCACCCTTAGATAGATGGCTAGTTCGAGTAGGCTATTTAGATCCTTAAAGGGATGTTGTGGGCCTATATCTTTGACCTTGGTGGTCATTGGGATCGGTTCTTGCCTTTGGCAGAATTTTCTTACAAGGGTAGTTACCATTCGAGGAATTGTATGGTAGGAGATGTAGTTTTCCACTTGGTTGGTTCGATGAATTTGAGGTTAGGCCTTGGGGTACAAACTTGCTAGAGGATTTTTTAGACAAGGTTAAATTGATTCAAGAGAGGCTTCTCATAGCTCAGAGTAGGTAGAAGATTTATGCGGATCGAAACATTTGTGATTTGGACTTCATGGTTGGTGAGCGGGTTTTGTTAAATGTGTCACCCATGAAGGATGTAATGAGGTTCAGAAAGAAGGACAAGTGGAGACTGAGGTATATTGGTCCCTTTGAGACTGTTCATCATATTAGCGATGTGGCCTATGAGTTAGCTTTGTGTAACGACCCGCTTGGTCATTATGGAAACTTTCTGTGGGCCACAGTCATAGAATGTTAAAAGGCCAGGTTTGCTTAGAATTATTGTGTGAAATCAGAATCATGATCAAAACTAGGTAGATTAAAATTTTGTGGGCCTGGGTATAAAAGGTTCACTGCAGCGGACCCGTGACCGTTGCAGTGGGCTCGTTGCAGAGAGAAACCCTTCGCTGCAACGAAGCGAGCTAAAATCAGAAAAATAGTTCAAATAGCCCAATTTCGGAGTTTGTCCTACTTTTCTTCTCAAACCCTATTCTAGACCGCCCTTGGAGATACTTGGATAGGACCTTCGGAGGCTTCATCAAAGTAAGCCCTCAACCATCGTTATTGCTAAAAAAAAACAAAAATCATAAAGACAATCCCTCCTGCAGTAAGTTTTCCCTCAGGATTAATAAAAGAAGAATTGGCTGTAAATGACATAGAAGCATTAATCACCATCGAGTCTAGATTCTTGATTTTGACTCTTGTTCTCGGGTTCGT
Source organism: Lycium ferocissimum (assembly GCF_029784015.1). Classification (NCBI taxonomy): domain Eukaryota; kingdom Viridiplantae; phylum Streptophyta; class Magnoliopsida; order Solanales; family Solanaceae; genus Lycium; species Lycium ferocissimum. Next base: position 61,483,234 of record NC_081351.1, read on the forward strand.
GAAATTCTTAGAATTTGCTGTCAAGGCCTGGGTTCGGGAAGGCGACAGGAGGAGACCCCACAACGCTCGTGATAGCTGGCATCGAGGTAGGTTATGGTTTACTTGAGTTAGTGTAACAACCCGTCCGATCGTTATTTAATATTTTGCGAACCCACGCCCAATCTAGGTTTATGATCGTAAATAGTAAGCCCCATGGGGTGTTTTAATGATTAATAGTGGGAAAAATTAGTTTCGGAGAGAGTTAAAACTTACAGGCCCGGGGCAGGAAGCGGACCGCTATAGCGACCAAGGGACTGCCGCAGCGGTCCCGGTATAGCGAGACCCCGTCCGCCGCAGCGGACGAGGCGAGGCAGTGATGCATTTTTTTTTTTGGTTACTCAGTTAAATTTCACCCTCCCTTTCAATAAAAGACTCTCCAAGGCTGCTATTAGGTTTTCACAAAAAGAAAAACCCTTGACACCAAGAGAAAAGTTTTTTCGCAACATTCTCCATATCCTTCCCCACAACTATCATCTCCCATGGATTCGGATAAAAGCTAGGAAGGCGAGCAATTTGTGGAAACTCAAATAGTTATTCGTCATCAAGGTAGGTTATGGTTTACTTGAGTTAGACTTTGATTAGTGAATCGTATATACATTTAGAGTTGATGGGAGATTGCATGATTAGTTCTTCGGACACGGAGTTTGGATGGATATATTCAAAAACTTAACGAAAACTATGTGTAAGTAGTAGCTAGTGTAACAATGAATATTTATTTGAGTGTTGAGCACTACCATCGTTGAGAGGTATGTATTATGGAATGGAAATTGATTATTCATCATGGCTAGAAAGGGGTATTTCGTTGTTTAGAATATGTATTCCTAGGAGTATTTGATTTCCATCTTTAATTCCAAGTACATTGAAATATTCATATGATTGTCATTCTTGTTAACAAGAGGTTTGTATTGGGAGGACTGAAGGAAATCATGATAGTGCTACACTCATCAAGGGCATGATTTATGACTTGTTTTATTCATTCGCATCATTGCATACATTGCATGTGGTTATGAGCAAATACATGGAGCAGGAAGTCTGAGTATGTGTCAGTTGTGTTATCTGATCTTATGGCCGAGTTGAGATGAATATGAGGTACTATCTGTCAACCAATCATTGGCAGTAGTGTAACGGTGAGTAATCTATATGATGTGAATTCGCGTCCGAGATTCTTTCCGAAGCGGAGGATTTATGGCTCGGGTCCGATGAGTATCCGGAATGAGTGGCACATGGACACCATGGGTCCCCTGCATATCATGACTACTAAGCAATGACATCAGCTAGCATGTATGTATAGCGTGGTTGGGCCCTTGCATCGCATCTGCATTGCATTACATTTCATGCTGCTATGTCCTTATGTTTGTGTACTGTCAGTCTGTTATATTACATCGTGCATCTCTTATGATTTTATTGAGGCTGTATGAAGTGGTGGCTATTATGAAGGTAAGTGTAAGAGCGGATTCCAAATGGTAAGTTGTTCCCTGGGTGCATCTCATCGTAGTAAGAGAATTGGGTAGACAAACTCTACGACTAAAAGTTAGGAATTAAAGGTTAGGGTAAATGTGGAGACGAGATTTAATTAAATCGATTAAGGGAAGGGGACTGTAATGATTAATTAAAAAACAAGTATTTCTTTGGGGATGAAAGAAGTGAATAGCTGGGAGTAGAAAGGTAAGATAGAGAAAGTGAAGGAACATATATTGAGAGTCTTGAGGGCCTTTGACTTATCAGCTTATCTTATTGACTTTATATTGTGATGCGTGAACTAATCTTATTCGACCTATGACACTTTCCAGTGCGTGTGGTGTACTGATACTACTCTTCCTATATCCTTTTGGATATAGGTATATTGCAGGTTAAGTTGAAGTTTCTTCGTGTGGATTATCAGGAATTCTCCTATAGCCTCGCTCATCTCACTGCAGGCAGAGGATGGGTCATTTATTTTGCTTCCCTTGTATAATAAGAGCTCTTGTACCGGTCTAGACTAGGTCCCGGGAAGTTCTTTTTAGTGTTCTTGTATTTAAAACAGAGTCTGTATGAGCTTTTACTTTCAATCTTTGTGATTTTTAAGAAATTGTTTATTATAAAATGGATGAATATTGGGTTGGTTGGTAAGGGTTCGCCTACTAGTTAGTAATATGTAGGTGCCCGCACGACTAGCCAGGTGGGCTTATGACAGTTAGACTTTGATTAGTAAAACGTATATATGACGTAGAATTGACGGGAGAAAGCATAATTTGGTCTTCGGACAAGAATTTTGGTTGGACATACGATAGGTTGACATGCTTAGCATTAAAAAGGGCTTGTAGTAGCGAGAAACTTAGCTAATTGTTCAAAGAGGGATATTAGTGTTGTATGAGAATCATGGAAGGTCTAGAGGGTTGGTCTTGATGCGGTTGTAAATTGGTCTTAGTATAGGTTGGATTATGACATGCTAGGTGGTGCGTACTTTGCTATAGTAATTTCTGTTGTAGGTATGCATGATTAACATCGAGTTCTAGTACGAATTGTGGTAATTCGATTGGTACATCACCGATTCTGGCATCACTTCATGTTTATGATTTGATTATGTTCGAATAAGACATTATGGATAATAGCTTGTAATGGAAATTACTGATAAATATATTGTGATGGATAATGTTGATAATAATTGAAGATGGAACATATACATCTACGTAAGGCACATTTGACAGGGGGTGACGATGTGGCCTTGTTGTGAACTTGTGGTCCAAGGTTCATTCCGGAACGAGTGGTACATGGACACCATGGGTCCCACGGTCACGGCTATTTGGGGAAAAACATTACCATTGAGCGTGTGTGTACATGGTTGGTGAGAGACAACATTTATTTCATTGTACTTCCATAATGATTTCCTTTCTCTCTCTCTCTCTGTGTATATATATATATATATGTCCTGCTTGGTGGTGTTCGCGAGCCTTATGGTATTATAACAAGGTATGACTCACTTTCGTGAATTTATGAGTTGAATCCTTTCGTAGTAAAGAAGTGGTGGTTTTTCATGCATTTAATGTCTACGTCAGGAAGGGCTAAGAATGAAATACGCGAATTGGGTGTTCTGTTTTTCATGGGTTGTAGATATTTATGGTAAGGAATAATTAATAGGTAGATAGCAGCTGAGGATTGTCTAGAGTCGTTACACTATGTGTCGGTCCGTTAATTAGTAAGTTCGCTATATTGTGGGAATAAGGGGGGAATATTAATCAGTTTCCGATAGGACGAAGTGGTATGAAGAGCTGTTCCAATTTCTTATTTCGAGATATGAATGTCGGTGAGTCTGCGAAATAAACGAGGCTATTGGGTTATGTTATTCCTTATCATGCGATTATGTAAGTGATAGTAATAGAGGGGCTCCGAGTTTTGTTACTTAGTGGGAATAGCTAATAAGTGTAATGGTTAATTAACATATATATATTTATCATGTTTAATTTTATATTATATTACGTGAGCTAATTTTAGTCGGCCTATGATGCTTACCAGTACGTGTGGTGTACTGATACTACTCTTGATACATTCCTTTTAGGGTGTAGATGTGTTTTCAGGTTATTGCTTGGAGGTTTCAGTGTGTCGCAGCGGCAGATAATCCTCCGACAACTTTTGTGTATCCTCTTCTAGACAGAAGCTGTGTCATTATTTTATTTTATTTGACCATCCTTAAATGTCATAAAAGCTCTTGTACACGTCTAGACTAGGTCCGAGAAATTTGTATTGTTAAAATTGTAAGGTGTGAATTTACTAGAAAGGCATTTTATTTACTTATTTATTTCAATATTGTTGGCCTTAATTGTTAAATCGATTTTATGAAGGAAGTATTGGGTAAGGGTTCGCCTGCCAGGTGGGATAAGGTAGGTGCCCGCACGATCCGTGAAATGGGGTCGTGAAACTTTGCCACCTGGTTTGTCGGGTGTTCACCCCATATTTAATATTTTGATGCTCTAGGAGTACCATTTGGATGATGCTCATGTGATTCAATTGGTTTCAGTGTTGCTTCTTCAAAATTTGACTTATGAGAAAGAGTTTGTAGCCACTTTGGATAGGAAGATTCAGAAGTGAGATCCAAAGAGTTAGTTTCAGTGAAGGTTCAATAGAGACATCGTCTGGTCGAGAAGGGATACTTAGGAAACTGAATCGTACATGCGTTATGGATATCCCCGACTTTTTGATAGTTCAGATACCTTCTTTCTCTTTATCTTCGAGGACGATCATGTGTTTAAGTGGTGGATGATGTAACGACCCGGTTGGTCATTTTGAGAACCGATGCTCTGTTTTTGCGTGTCATCTATTCCAGAAACTCTGTATTAATTATTTTGACTTGTTTGCAAAATTTGAAGTCAAACGGATACCATTTGGTTCACTTTGGGAGAAGGTTTCATTTTGGAAATCCCGATATTTAATAATTTGGATTAATTGCTCATTTTGGGAAAACGTACTCTGATCAGCGATCTGATTATTTTTTCAGATTTGTAATATTATTTATGACCCTTAAAAATTGACGCAGCTAATTTTAGAGTTTGTTTGTTGGTTTTTGACAATTAAGTCGGTTTTAGTATTTAATATGCCTATTTATGGTGAAAAGATGGTCACGAAAAGAAATAAGACCCGGATTGGAAATTTGTTGGTTCCATTAGATTTGTATTGATGTTTATGACTTGCGGGGATGGGTGCAGCGCTTCCCGACGCTTTCGGATGAGTTTTGTGTAAGAAAAGGATATTTTGGAAATCCTTAAGTTAAGAAATGAAAAAGTTTGACCAAAGTCAATGTTGCGGGTAAATGAGTTTTTTTTTGAAGTTTTGTCGATTCTATTAGATCCAAAATGTGATTTATGACTTAGTTGAGTCGTTGGTTCGGTTCCCGAGAGGTTCAGGTGTGATTTTGGTGGTTGGTTGGGAAACTAGCTTTTGAGATGATTTGAAGTTGACCACGGTCAACATCTGATCAAGACAACCCATTTTGATATTTTAAGAGTTCGAGCAGGTTTGTATGATGATTTTGGACTTGTCCACAAATTTTAGTTAGATTCCAATGAGTTTCAGATGGGTTTGGATTGTATGGTATTTATTTTTTGTTTCGATGTCGTTTTGATCATAAAGGGTATCATATTGAGCAAACGAGCTTTGAGTTTTGTTCCGATTGAACTGTTAGATCTGTAGCGTAATTTCAAAACTATAACAACAAGAATCGTCGCAGTTGACATCGTATGGCCATTATTCTTCGAAATTGCATTGCTGGTTTTTGGTGTAAAAAAAAGGTCATTACAATTGTGACACATGGCAGGTCCCCATCGCGAAGAAGGAAATACGCCTGGACAATGTATAAATCAGACACATCCGAAATATTAAGTATTTTGAGCATGTTTTGGGTATCGGAGCTCCGTTTGAGGTGATTTTCGTGGTTATGTTCTCGTCTCAACATGGGGGGGGAGGGCCGGGGGTAAGTATCCAACCTTTATTTTGATATTTCCGTTGTTTATCATTTTTATCCGTGTTTGGTTGGGAAAATTGGGGTTTTGAATCCAAAATTTGAAAAGCGGTAAATCATAGATTTGAGGATCAAGATGATGGCTTATTGAATAGGTTTTTACGGATTTAGACTAATCAAGTCATGGATAAATCAATTTTGAAATAAAATTCCAGTTTTGTCCTCACGGGCTCAGGGTTACCTTTTTGGGTTCTGAATCATAGTATAGCAATATGGGTATCATTGGACTCGTTAAACTCATAGACTTCTGTTTTAAATATGTTGGACCTGATTTTGTAATGTAATTCCAATTTTTTCCTTGGGGCTCGTTTTGACAATTTTGGGTTCGTTTTGGGGTTCTGGATAGAAGTATATTACTAGACTTTAGGTCAATCTAGTACCAATATATTTCTTTGTTCCATACTTGTTATATACTAGTCAATTAAATTATGGATATCGTTAGACTCGTTTAAACCCGTAGAGTACTATTTTGACTAGATTAAACTCGTTTGATGATTATGGATGCGGTAGAGCTTCGGGAAGACTTAATCTTCGCTCGGATCGATATTTGGAGCATTTTATGGCGATTTGGGAAGGAAAGGCTCGGACTTGACGGTTCGTTGCACCTGTTGAGATTTCAAGGTAGGTTACGATTTACTCTTTTAGACTCCAATTGGAAAGCATATTTAGTCCATAGATATTGAAGGGGTATTGGGCGTGAAAGGGGGTCCAACCTTAGTGTTTGCGGTGAACATTTGGGTGGTACTAGTATATTTATTCGGGAAATTATTACAAAGTATATTCTTGTGAAGGAAAGCATGGTTAAGCCTATGGGCATTGGTTGTGGTGATAAATCCACTAATGTTGGTACGGTTGTTGCTTATTTTGGCTATGATGGCCATGTTTGACTATTATGTGTACAATTTGATCCATTAGCATTCATCACTCCACATTTGGTCTAAATCATAAAAATGGCATCCTTCTTGATATTAGTTGATATTATGTGATTCGTCATTGGTACATGAGATCCCTTGCTTATTGTTTCTATGCTTATTAGCGGTCTTACTTGTGATTATGTGTTCTCATCAGTCTGAAATACTCATTTAAAAGTGAAAAGAGCTAAAGGTTGAGTCTTATTTGCTTAGCTTGATTACTTATTGTTGTGCATGTCATATTCATGCTTTAAATGGTATCTCATGCATATTTTGAAGGTACCTATGTAAAGTCCGATGGGAAATAGTTCCAGCGGGAGTGATGCTGATAATATGAGCTGAATCGGCTAGAGACAGGTAATGTGAGCCCACGGGCTGAGTATGATGATTTTGGAAGCTTAAAGAGGCTAAGAACCCGAAGGGAAATGATTCCGAGTATGATGACAAAAGTTGCTCGGATATGATATAATATGGTTCTCAGCCAGTACGAAGGTACATGCCGAATTCAGTTGAGAAATATATGGACTTGGCGATTCCCCTGTGGTTTATGACTAGATCGAATGACCGCTAGCATGTGTGTACGGGGAAGTGTTATTGTGTGCATTTCATTGCATTCATGCATTTATCATATTTTATTTGAACAAGTTTTCTTATCTGTTGATACTTCTAAAGATGTGATTCCTTTTCCTTGTACTTATAACTACCTAGTCTTATAAGTGTTATATATTCAGTCTTTATATGCTAAATGTGTGTTTTCGATCGTACTTACGGGGTACTAGTGGTTCTACTCATACTACACTTGTTGCACTCTTTGTGGTGAAGATTAGGTTCCAGAATAAGTAGGACCTGCAGAGCTATTTTTGAGTTTGAGACTGTGACTTCAGAAGATCGTGGTGAGCTGTTCGCCTGATCCGTAACACCTTTCAACCTCTATCTTTTATTTACTCTTGTCATTCATTTGTACCCAGATAGTGTATAATGGATTTCTACCTTGTATTGTATTCGTAGTGGCTCTTGTACACATGACACCAGTCTTGGGTGGCATTTGTATTTCCCCACTTGCTCCTTAATGAAAGACTTAGTATTTGGGTATTTGATTTATCTCTTACTTTTCGCATATCTAAGTTAATTGCTTTATTAAATGGTTGGGTTGGCTTACCTATCCGGTGGGAATAGGTGCTATCACGACTTCAGATTTTGGGTATTAGTATCGGAGTTTTAGGTTCACAGGTCTCATGAGTACAAGAGCAATATCTAGTAGAGTCTTACGGATTGGTACGTAGACATTCCTACCCATTCTAAAGAGGCTATAGGACATTTAGAAAACTTCCGTTCTTTCATTCTTTATCATGCGTATGTGATTCGTTTAAGGTCTAAACTTCATCATTCCAATATCTTATTGACAGTGAGGACAAGGTTTCGGATTCACTCATGAGCAGCTGGATGCAACGTCGTATGGTGTGGTAAGAGATGTGACAACATGAGGAGGACGCATGACCAGATTCAGATTATAGCTATGACTCGAAGAACTTATTGATCGTGCCAGAAAAATATTTGATGAGTCTATAAAGAGAAATTTGAAAAGCATATAAACATGAGAGAGGACTTTTTGTGATAAGGTATGAGGAACAAGGACTTTGTATTGGGATGTGTGTGGAGACTATTCAGTTACTTGATAGGATAAAGACGCAGTGAAAGGACTTTGAATGGATCATTCTCAGTTATAGGATGAGCAAAAGTGGTGGATGTGCTCGTCTAGCAAAAAGTTACTATGGATGATTGACTCCTGTTGGAATAGTGGGGTGTACTCTTTTGGTAAAGGTCATTTTTGTAAGTTTGCTTGATATCTCGGGGGTATGGTGATAAGAAGGAATCATTTTAAGCTACGAGCTTGTAGAATTTGTGAGAATACTCTGTTTATAAAGTGAATGCTAAGGGAACATGAATTGATCGATAAGTTTGATTACATTGTAGGCTTCTGGGGGAAAACAATGATCGACTACTTGAATTCACTCTAGCGATAGATGAGTGTGAAATTTAATTACTTAAAGAGTTATCGGTTGTTACAACTAATTTTGAGAATAAATGTGGAAATTTTATAGGTGTTGCATTTGGCTTAGAGGAATGTTCAGTTTTAAGGTTCGAGTGAGGCACGAAAAACTTTCAGACGTTCAAAATTGTTCTTTACTACTACCTCCATGATTGGCTAAGCTATTTTAAATGATGTATGATACTTTGATTCACCCCACGTGTGGATTTGAGTGATTTTTGGTTGATGTTGATAAAAGTGATTTTGAATGGAATGTGAAAATTGAAGAATTTAGATAAAGGCATCTTACCATCGGGTTTGGAGGATTAAGGTTCGTGAGACTTGAATGTGGAGCAGCTTGACTACTTTAACCATGTGTTTGTGGTGGCGTTATATTATATCATTCACATAGGGTGTAGAAGTGATTAGTATGACTGAGGAAGGAAGTCTATGGACAATTTGACTTGGTGTGTAGCAAGTGCCAACAAGACTTTGCGACGGAAGATGGAAGAGAATGTAACTTGTGTAGTGCCAAGATGGGTAATTTTATGGCATCCTTGAATGGACGAGTAGAGTTGATTGATAAGAAGGAATCTCTACAGTTAAAAGTTGAAGTCATAATTTTGAGGTAAGACTATGTCAGTAGTAGTAGTTTGTGTCGAAGTAACGGTTAGATAGTGTGTAGAGTATTTCGGATATGAATGACTTGAGAGTATTTGTGCGTGGTAAGGAACTTGAATTGTAAGATTTGATACTTTTGGATTTGCTAAAGGTGTAATAAGGTATTGCACCCCGAGATTTTATGGGTGTGAAGGGTGAAGTACGAGGCCTTATGTTGGAGTGTTCAAGGTGATGAACGAGTTTATTTTAAGCATTGTAGCAGGAGCTAAAGGATTCAATTTTATGAGATTGTGAAGAAGCTATTAACAAAGAATGAATTGTGTACTGAACATCTAATTTTCGTAAGGATAAGTCATGACAAAACCTAGTGGTTTAAGTCACAGTAAAACCTGTCGTGCTAAGTCACTGTGAAAAAAGGAACCAATATAGCTCTAATGAGTGCAATTATCTTATTGTGAGTGTGGATTTGACACTTGACTTAAGTTAGACGTGGAATATAGAAGTTGAGACCTAAAAAAAGAGGAAATAGTGAAATAAGGGTCTAGTTACGGAATTAAGGACCTTGTGAAGTCTACGAATTATTAGTGGAGTATGACGATGGACTTACGCCTAAGTGGGGAGAGTCGGGAAAATAAAGTCAAATTGAGGTGATGATGTTGTAAGAATGTCACGACCCAAATAGCCGTGAGTGACACCCACATAAATCTCCTACTGGGCGAACCATCCCTTTACCTAGTTAACAAACCATTTAAACAATTATAAATCAATAACCAGAATTAAATCATATATTTGTCTAGTCATGCCATAAATAAATAAAGGTGCGGAAATCTAACTATGACAACCCCAAAGATCCGAAAATCATCATAGAGCCTGTTTGGATGGGCTTATGCCTATAAGCTGTTTGCAGCTTATAAGCTAAAAAATAAGTTGGGGTAGTCTAACTTATTTTTTTTGGCTTATAAGGTGTTTTTCAGCTTATAAGTACTTTAGATAAGCTAAGTCAAATGGGCCCAATTATTTTTGAGCTTATTTTAAGCACAAAATGACTTTAAGTGGCCACCAAACACTCAAAAAAGCTTAAAACAGCTTATAAGCAACTTATAAGCAACTTATAAGCCAATCCAAACGGGCTCATACAAGGACTCTAAGCATAACTGTCTAAAGAATGAACAACTGTCTATAATGTAAATAATGTCTAGAATGAAAGTATACATCAAATAAGAAATATCTTCAGGCGGCATGGCATGAATAGGAGCTCACCCTCTGATCTGAAAGGGAAATAGCCTCAAGCTAGATGTGAGGTCTAGAAGATGTCTCTGGCACACAATCTGCACTCAAATAAAAAGGTGCAGCAAGGTAGTATCAGTACAAACACTATGTACTGGAAGATATCATAGGCCGACTAAAATTAGTATAATCCATACATTCATAAAATTAACAAGATAGGCAGATAGGTACAACAACACATAACCAAATAATGTCATCAACAGGAATTCAGCCAACATAGGAATAAGATAAATTCGGCCACAACCATCAACAGGAATAATACAAGTCCAATGCTATGCAACACAACAATAATACTATCTCAACCATGTACACATATTCCAACTGGAAATGTTTGACCAATTAGCCATGACCTGCAGGGGACGCATGGTGTCCATGTAACACTCGCTCTGGAACTGACCTAGGATCACGAGCCCATAACTAGGCCACAACCGCACCCTCTGTCAAATGTGCCTTTCTATATGCATTCTTTCTGTATCTCATTATAATATGAATCTCAACGTATTTCCAGTCCAACGGTCACAATGGAATATGATCAGCCAACAATATCATATCATATCACGAATTACAAGGCATCAAGCCACAAGTCATATTTAGACTCAAGTAAAGTAAATCATCACATAGTGAATATGTAATCGTCTCAAATCAACAAGAAGGGTATATATGAACTCCTTCCTTCTTATAACACAACAATTACACCTCAGGTTTTCAATACATAAAGTAATGGTAACAAGCCTACATAATCAACCAATCACCAACCTAGGAATTTTCAACCAGACTTCATGTTTGAAAACCTATACATGCTTTCTCCCATCAATTCTATTACGTATACATTCAACTAATCAAAGTCTAACTCAAGTAGACCATAACCTACCTCAGATGCAGAAGGCGGAACAATGCAATCTACTCGCAATAGCTTTTCCCTTTCTTAAAGCTTAAGAACGTTCAAAGTCTAGAAATATAATGCTAAGTAAGCAATGGATCATTGACTCTAACAAGAACGACAATTAGGAAAGAAAACCCAATTACTTCTACCCTTTTCAAATGGTGAGACCATCATTTAGTGATGAACTTATCATAATTTCAACCCCAACAATCATACTATTCCAATTCATGGGCTTCTACTCGATTCAACCCCTTTTCAAGTTGTTTTTATTCTAAAGTTCTCATTTTTATTAGAACCCTAAGTCTCAATATGCAATTTTCACCAAAATCAACAACCCATTCATTATTCAAGGGTTTGCTAATTCTAGGGTTCCAATCTTTCATTCACCATTAGAGGACCTTAGACTAATCATAGAACTTAAAGATGATAATGGAATTAACAACAAAGGTTTAAGTCTTACCTCCAAAGGGGAGTTTCACCCGAGCCTTAGAAAATTGACTCTACCTATTCTTGGGAACTGTTTTGGTGTTATGTGGGCAATGGCTTCGAAATTTGTGATATAAAAGTCAGTTTCTGCCTCCCGTCGACTGCTGCAGCGGTCAATGTTTTGTTGTTGTGGTATCGTTACAGCGGGACTTCTCCCGCTATGACGGACCACATTAATTTCCCAACTCCCATGGCGGTGGTCTTACTACAGCAGTATAACACTCGCTGCAGCGGTCCCAATCGACCAGTAAGCTCTGATTTTTCACCAATGTTTTACCCAAAATCCCAACATCAAACCGAGGCCCTACAGATGCAAACCAAATATGCATATCAATGTAAAACATTCTACGAACTCACCCGTGACCTTGGAATGCCCAACGGAGGTCAAAATTTACTAGGTCACCCCCAACAGAAATAAGCCAAGTTTTTAAACAAGTGCACAAATACCATCAAAGGCCTTTATTTCAGAATCCTAGCTCCTTAAGTTATCACTAGACTCGCTCCTAGCCTCGAAAAGGAACTAGCAGGGGTAAAAATGGTCAAAATGCCCATAACGGCCTAGCGGGTCATTACAAAAACAAGGATTGTACCCATCAATAAATGGAAAAGACAAAGAAAAACCATTAATAACCCCCCTGAGTTAAATGGGAACACGTGTTGATAGCTAATATGAAGATATTGTGGGATTACATCCAACTTAGGTGATAAGCGATCTAAGTTCCCTAACAATGGGGAAGCTCACAGTCACCTGTTACAATGAAAAGGTAAGGTCAGACATGGAATGCTATGATTGAATCTTCCACGTGCAAGCGTTTAGTCTGAAATAAATCGAGATGTTTTAAATCTTTGATGCATCTTAAATTAGGTTCGCGTTAAATGCTTTGATAAATTAAACTGTTTATATAATTTATCTCTCAAGCACTCGATATTTTCTTTATATATAAGTATAACCCTTGTCCCATCATGGGCGATGTCTATGACACATATCTCAGTATTTCAATACTCAAACATTATTTGTTCAAGTGTTTTTAGGTCTAGCAGGCGGTCAGGTGCAGGGTGGTCCATTATACCCCATACTTTCCTTAAGTCTCTTCATTAGTTGGTTGCTATAGATTCGGAGAGCAGATTTATCGTTGAGGTTATATGAGATTAGACGTGTTCATCTTAAGTATACGAGGTTTAAGTTCATGTTTGGCAAGTGTTGGAAGGATTAGAGGATGAACAAATCGAAGAGAATACATTTCGTCGGAATTGATTTTGGCAATGAAATATACAGACCGTACCTTGGAAATACGGATCATATTTTTAAATACATACCGTATTTCCTTTGGCAGAGTAAATGATTTTTAGCCTAAGAATTACGGTCCAAGATACATATCATATTTAAAAATACGGTCCGTACTTGTGGACATATTTTTAAATCGGCTACAGTTGTTTATATATATATATATATATATATATATATATATATATATATTTTTTTTTTTTTTTGTATGCTTATCATTTTGGTTCATTTTGTCCACTTTCCCTGATCTCCAACATTCTAGAAAATTCTCTCCAACATATCTAATCAATTCCTAACAAAAATCAAAGATCAAAAGAGAAGATCAAGTGTTTAAATGTTCTAAAGTGAGTATGGAAGCATGTTTATCCTCTTGTTAGTGGTTTTGGAGGATATTTCAAGCTGAAGCACTCTTGGAATCGATGTGTTCTTGAATTTTTGAGGTAAGATTCTATCTTAGCTCCATGTTTATGAGTTTATATAATGGTTATGCTAGGTTCAAATATGAATTTGAGGTTATGTTGAGATGTAATTTAACTTAAGTCATATTGTAAATATGTTTTTAAGTTAAAACTATAAGGACCCGATTGGTCGTTATAGTGCTAATGATCATTTTACCCTTGTTGACCCTTTCCTGAGGTTACCAGGCGGGTTTTGGAGTGACATTTAGAGGTTTGAGCCTCGAAGTGGAATTCGTTTGACCCAAAGTTGACTTTTGAGTAAACGAATCTTTTTCAGAATTTCGTCGATTCGGAGAGGTCCGGATGGTCATTTATGACTTCGTAGGGTATTCAGTTCGATTCCTAATACAATTGGAGTGTTTTGGATCTTGGGTTGGAAACTTGGCTTTAGGCCATTGGGGGTTGACTTGGTCAAATAGACCTCCGTTGGAAAATCTGAGGCCACGGGTGAGTTCGTAGCGCGTTTTTATGTGTTCGCATAGTTGTTTTGTATCTGTAGGGCCTCGGGTAATAGTCATATTTCGAGTTGAGATTGGTCAAAACTAGATCTTTGTGATATCTTGTGTATGCGCTATAGCGGCACTAGAAATCGTCATAGCATTCCCGCTATAGCGCTGGACCGATGGCGATAGTGGACTGGGTGTTTTGGTGACCAACTGCCGTAGTGGTATCCTTGCCACTATAGCGGCCTGTGTAATTTTTGTGATGACCACCGTAGAGGGCCATGTGGGTGCCATAGCGCGTGCACCACAACGGTTCCCCTGACCGCTACAGCCGTTATCGGGCAAAATTATTTCTTTTTTCTCAAGTTAAAACCCTTAAACCCGATCACATCTTTTCATCACTTTTCTAAGCACTCTTTGGGAGAATAGAGCAACTTGTGGGCTGAATCTTCTTGGAGATAAGATCTATGACCCTAGACTTCATCATTTACCTTCCTAGATCCCTAATCCATGCTTAGAATCACTAGAATCAAAATAGAGAAGATGAGTCTCGTGTTAAATTTCTTGAAATGGGTTTAGACTTCTAAAATGGAAATTGATGGTGAAATTAACTATTATAACCATAGAATTTGATGAATTCCTTGTTATTAAGATTATTTCTTCCACTATTAGTGGTTAAATTAAGGATTGAAGAATTAGGGTTCATACCTAAATTTGGGAGTTTTACTTTAAATGCAATTAGGCTTAATCTTGAGTTGTTTTAGCAATTGATTAGTGGGTTTGATGTTACACCTCGAAAAATTTCCCATTGATGCACAGTGAATAGACTAATGAAGGGCACGAAGTATACGATGTTTCAATAAGCAAGAAATAGTGTTTAATGACTCTAATTGAGATTTCAAAGGCATTCGAGGTAAGAGAAGAAAGTTCGTCAAGAAAGGCGAGGTATACATTGTGTATCGGAAAGGATTTACAAAGTACCAAGTTAACGATAGCTTAATGATGTCTTAGAAGAAGAGTTATAATGCCCCTTAGATTTCTAATGAGGTGTTAAGCAAGTGTTAAGAAGGTTCCATAAGGATTAGATATCAAACGAGTCGACGAGAACAAGTTTCGAAAAGCTGAGCATTATACGGTCCAACATACCGGCCGTATAAAATGTACTGGCCGTATGTTAGGCCGTATATTCTACCCAAAATGGGAACCTTCACTGGACCAAAGATACGGTCACACATACGGTCCATATAAATTATACGGACCGTATGTTAATCCGTGAAACCGAGTCGGGACAGATTTTAAGTTGATAAAAAGGGGACCCAAGCTCATTTAATTCATTTCATTTTTCATTCCACACTTCAAGAACTCTCTAGAACACTCTCTACACTTCTCCCATAATATTTCAAGAGAAACTAATGATCAACTTCATCAAACCAAGAGAATCAAGTGCAAGAAACTCATTAAGGTTCATCCAAAACAAGAAATCTCATTGGAAGTGGAACTAGGGTTTTGCTGAAGTGAAGAGTTTCCACCCCAAAACTCATTTCCACACTATTTAAGGTAATTTTTATGATCATTCCATGTTATTTAAAGTATTGAGAAGTTGAAAGACTTGGATTATGAAAGGAAGTAGAAGATGGGTCATAAATGTAAGAATAGTAACAATTTTGAGTAGTAGCTTAGAATGAATCATGATTCTTGACATGTTGTGATTATAAATATGTTATAAATGACATTAAGAACATGGGGGAAACATTATATGGGGATGAAAGTAATATTGTACTATGACCATGGTTATGGATGATTTGAAGTGAAATCGGGAAATGTGGATAATGTAGGTGAATGAAGATTATTGCTTATGATGTTGTGAATGTTATTATAGACATTTGGGAGTTGATATATGATATGGAGAAAATTTGTATAAACAAAGGAGATGCTGCCCAAATTCCTCTAGCTTTAGTTAAGCATGTTTATGTTACCGATTAGCTAATGTTATACGAACTCTCTTGAAGGTAGAAACGTGAGCATTGGAAGAGAACGTTTAAGCGATAGATTAGCTAAACAAAAAAGGTATGTGAGGCTAGTCCCTTCTTTCTAAGGCATGACTCCCATGGCATGAATCCTCCTATTTTCCCCATGACTTTCTTACATCCCGGAAATTATGAGTCTATGATTATAAAGAGCTTTACATAAGATAAAGAAATGAGATATGTTATGAGCATGACAGTGGTGATGATGAGTTCAGTCTAATGATTCTAAAGCTAACGATCCTAATTACGATTCATTGATGTTGATTATTATATACACTCACCTTATGTGCTAATTCCTGCAAGGTGAGGCAGAATGCTTATGAATGCTCCATAATGGAATCGGGGGTTCACGACCTTACGTCACCCCGATAGAATATAGTTGTATTTGAGTTTCTATGAATGATTCATGATAAGCATATGATGATGATATTACACCGTGCCTATATGGCCGGGCAGACACCACTAAGGCGGGCAGCGTATACACCATGTCCAGATGGCATGGGCAGACACCAGTAGTGGGCGGCATGAGATGGTTACCCCGGATGCGGGAGGCCCGGACGCGCGGGCTAATGATGATCACACGATACCTATATGGTCGGGCGACTATATATATATATATATATATATATATATATATATATATATATATATATATATATATACATGATGATGTTTATGAAGTAAGCTAGCATTCATTATTTCTATCAAAATTGACGATCGATTCTGAGTTGATCGCACTTGATGTCTCCCTATTTCATTGATGTATTATTATTGTTTATGCCTTACATACTCAGTACAATGCTCGTACTGATGTCCTTTTCTTTGGACGCGGTGTTCATGCCCATAGGTAGACAGGGAGGTGATCCAGATTCGTAGGAGTTATCAGCAGACTTTGAGAGTACTCTATTGTTCCGGAGGTGCCATTGAATTATTATTTTGTGTATATACATGTTTTGGGCACGACGGGGTCCTGTCCCGTCCATATGTCTAGTACTCTAGTAGAGGCTAGTAGATACGTATGTGTGAGTAGTATGGTCTCACGATTTCCTCATTGTATATATTATTTTGATAGCCGAAGGGCTCATGTATATAAAGGTAAATATGTTTCAAAGTGAAGATGATTTTCCCTATGATTAGAAGCATGAAAATAATGAATGAACGCAGGATGAGTATGATGAGTTGTAGAATGAGTGGTGCTCGGTGGTCAGCTCCAGGTACCCGTCATGGCCCCTAGTCGGGTCGTGACATTTGATCACCTAGAGCTTGAATTGCATGTTTCATCTTTCAATTTTTTGTTTTACCCTTGTGGGCCCGTTTTCTCAAAATTCCTTGGGTTAGAATTTGACCTGACTAGAAGAATAGCAATATGGGTGTTGTTATTCGTGGTTTTTAATATAGAATTTGATTATAAATAGACTGTGAGTACTTGAAGGCGCTACGAAAGGGCAAGGCCAAGGTTGACAGTTCGTGGCTCCTATTCGGCTTTCCAGGTAGGTTATGACTTACCTTTTTTATTAGACTTCGGTTAGCGGATCATATGTAGAGTTAGTGATTGTGGGAGAAAGCATATAAACCTTCGGATATGAAGTTGGGATGGAATACTTAGATTGGTATTATTGTTGATTATGATTTGTCGCCTTATTGTGTTCTATAGAGTTGTTGCGTATTTGTGAGTTGTTGGCTTGTCGCCACGTGATTGATTCTAGAGAGTTGATGCTTAATGATTACTTGCGGGTCGGAAAGCAAGTTATCATGATTGAGGTTATTGGGAAGGAAAGAAAGGTTATGATATGGATATCATGAGTGAGATTTAGGTCCATGTGCGGCACCAATGATTGATATATTCGTATTGGCGTTGTTATCATGCATTCACTCATTT
Organism: Lycium ferocissimum; assembly: GCF_029784015.1. Taxonomy (NCBI): domain Eukaryota; kingdom Viridiplantae; phylum Streptophyta; class Magnoliopsida; order Solanales; family Solanaceae; genus Lycium; species Lycium ferocissimum. The sequence continues at coordinate 61,501,073 of NC_081351.1, forward strand.
ATACATATTTTGGGATCGGGTTGCACGCTGCAACACTTACTTGAATCGGGTTGTACATACCGCAACACTGACTGGATCGGGTTGCACATTCCACAAAATTAACTATTAGATCGAGTTGTGCGTTCCGCAGCAGGTACATGGACTTAGCGGTCCCCCATGGGGTCATGACTGTCGAGGCGACGAGATATTTCGCCCCAAGCATGTGCGTATCATTACATTTGCATTGCATGCATCTCATATTTACTTCCAGCATTGTATTGGACTTGTTGGTTGATCTTTGTTGATACGTGTACTTGTTAGTGGTTCTTAAGATTATGCTTCGGACTTATTGTGGAATTTGAGGTGATATACTAGACTTGGTGGTTTGGTACTGGATTCAATTTTTGGACTGTGTTGAGTTTCTCTGGTAGTAAGAATACCTATCTTTTTTAGTCTCTTTCTTACATATATATGATTGTCTAACTGTTGTCGGCCTATGATGCCAACTTAGTACTGTGGTTTTGTACTAATACCACTTTGCTATACTCTTTCTATGAGTGCAGAGTACGTTGTTGGAGAGTCGTCTATTCCTCAAGGCTGATCCCGAGGCTTCCTGTCAGAGTTTTTAGGGTGAGCTTGCTTTATGGATTCTGCAACCCGAAGATTTTTCTCCTTACTTGTCTTTTCTATTTTCGAGACAATATTTCTATTTGGAGACATGTTGACTATTCCAGATTTGTATTATTAGTAGCTCTTGTACCATTCAGACCAGATTTGGGATTGATGTATTTCTGCACTTGTAGTATTTCCTATTTATGCTAGACCTATTATGTTATTATTCTTGGGTGTTGAATTTACTGTATTGCTATTGGTTGTTGATTAAGAGACGAGTTCGCCTACCGAGGTGGGAAATGGTAGGTGCCCGCACGTTCCCCAAGTTGGGGCATGACAGAAACCTTGTTGTAAGGATAGTAGTTGGTGTTGTGATTGTATTGAGGGTGTTATACTTGGTATAATTGGAAGAAAAAAGTGTATAAGTGTGGTATACAAAGCGTATATTGGGCTGTTTTGATGTATATCTTGGGGTGAGTAGTGATGTGGAATTAAAGAGACTTATAGCTGGTAATTAGTAGCTACGAACTGCTAATACCTAAACTATAGCTATATTATGTTAGGGCCCGACAAACAATAGCTATTTATGTACGTTACTTTTATTTTATCCTGTGTTTGATTACTGGCACTAATTAATCCCAGAATTATTTTTATCCCATCATTTGAATACAATGTGATTAGTTTTGCTGGGATCTTATCTACCATTTGATTTGGTGTATTAAGAGCAGTTCTGTCTTTAACCATGCTTATTCATATATTAATAACCCTTGTATTGCTAATACCATAATTTGTTGTGCATAGGAATAATACTGAATAGGTTGTATAACTAATTACATAGGTTGATAAACACTACCGACCAAGAGATTAATAATATCAAAATTAATACTCCCTCCGTTTCAATTTACGTGAACCTTTTTGAAGTACGAGGGTCAAATTTTATAACTTTAACCGTAAATTTTGACACAGATTTTTCAAGTTTGTATAAATAGAATTTATACATTTAGAAACTATATAAAAAGTATTATAAGTCATGATAATTTATAATTCAAATAATTTAGAAAAATGGTAAAGAAAAAATGGTCAAAGAACCACCTAGTAGACTCCTCAAATAATATGTAATAGGTTCACATAAACTAAAACACAGAGAGTATGCATTTTATTTTCTCTAATATATCATATCAAACGACCCCATAATCTTTTAGGCATCTTCTCATAAACTTACAAGTTTAACACGCATTAAAACTAAAGAACTCTTATATAGTAAAGTTGCAAAGTACGCCTTTCAAAAAAAAAAAAAATTGCAAAGTACAGTAGTGTTGCTTCTTTAGATTTTCTTTATATGGATCTTTCTTCTTCCCTTTTTGCATGTTTATATCACATCATGCAAGCAAATTTGTTTAGATAGCATGCTAAATTTGTTGACGTTAGTCGTTGGATGATACACACAAGACATATTTCCTTTCCTTTAATAGCATCTTGTTTCGGATTATCATAAATCATCACCACTAACTGATTTTCACACATCAAATCAATTCTTTTTAGACGATAGTGATAAAAAAAATTAGAGAAAAGGCCATAAATAGTCCCTTATCTATGGGAGTAGGTCTAAAATGGTCCCTTAACTATATACTTACCAATTTTAGTCCTTTAACTATCCAAAAACTTATCAAATTTGGTCTCCATCTTTTTTATACAAACGGCACAACTCATAAACGCATGGAGATTAATCGTTAAACCATTCGCCGACACTATATTTCTCTCTCTCCCTGTTCTTTTCCTCAAGTTCATTCTTTAACCTCAAATTTTTTTCCTCAAGTTCTCTCTCGCGTTTCGTAACCGACGGATTTGCGTCGATTAAAACCGACCAGGTCGTCGGTTTGTTAAAAAAAAAATTAAAAAAAAGCGGCGGTCTCACGTCGGTTTTTTTTTTTTTTAAATTAAAGAATGAAATCTAGGAACTTGAGTCAAACCCGGTATGTTCCTTGGCATTAAAGGGCTTTACCACTAGACCACTGATTTTTTTGTTCATATACTTACATTGATTTAATTTATACTGTTTTTTCGCTCTAAAAACTGACAGACTCCGTCTCTGTCGGTTTTTTATAAAAAAATAAAAAACCGACGGACTCCATCGATTTATTTTAGAAAATAATATAACAAATAATTATATTTTTTTGCGCATTTTTGTGCAAAAAATAATCGACGTAGTCCGTCGGTTTTCTTAAAAAAAAAAAGATTTAAAAAAATTATTGAAAAAGCGAGAGTGCGTCGATCTTTCGTCGGTTTTTTCCATCGATTTTTTTCCGTCGGTTTGCCGAGCTTTTTAGTAGTGTTTGAGAAGAATGGTTACGAAATTTTGTCTTTGAGTTTTTCTTTTCGAATTTTAGAGACTCGAGAGCGACACCAGTGCTAGAATGCTCCTTTTTTTTTTTTTTTCTTAACAAGAGGAACTTGAGGAAAAAGAAGCAGGGGGAGAGAAATATAGGTCTGAGGAATGGTTTAATGATTAATCTCACAAAGGTTTATGAGTTTGTACGCTGTTTGTATAAAAAAAATAGAGGAGACCAAATTTGATAAGTTTTTATATAGTTAAAGGACTAAAACCGGTAAGTGTATAATTAAGGGACCATTTTAGACCTACTCCCATAGATAAGGGACTATTTATGGCCTTTTCTCAAAAAAATTAGCTTGTCGTACGCTTCAATTAATTTATTGGATGTGTTACTCCCTCCATTACAGTCAGAGCCGGACCCAGGATTTGTGCGCAACGGGAAAACCATTATCTTTTGGTACGCCAATTACTAGCGACAAAGTTAGGCGTGCAACTCTTAAAATATTGAAATAAAGATTTCATTAATTTTAAGAGTCAATCAAGAATACAACTAAAATAATATTCTCAATAGGGGAATCACACCTCTCTCAAAAACAAAAACAAAAAAAATATAAATAATAGGAAAATCACACTCCATCCATCAATTGCAAAAAAAAAAAAAAAAAAAAAGGGGGGGGGGGGGGGGGTGGTGTGGGATCACACGCCTACCATCAATAACAAAAATGAAAACACATAATAGGGCAATCACACCCCATTCCTTATTTTATTATAACTATATTGTATTTCATACCAAAAAAAAAATAAAAAATTGAAAGAATACTTACCGATTCGCGAAAAGATAACGTTGAGATAACTTAGTGATTTGTGAGAAACTTGGTAATGGAAGAATGGAAGAAGGATTTGAGAATGGAGAGAGCCAAAGAGTTTCTTTTTGCTTATTACTTGGGAAAAGATGAGTGGGAAGTGGAAAAAATCTTTTGGATTTGGAGCTTTGGGTGGGAAAAGAATTTAATGAAAAAGTAAAATGGAAGGGGGCTAAACAATAAAAAGATAAAAAAGAAAAAAAAAAAAAAAGAGCAATAAAACTGCACAAATTTTAAAAAAAAAATTGTGTTGGAGCCGAGATTCGATCTTGGGTGGCTACTTAAGGCCACTTAAGATGGAGGAAATACAAATTTGAGTCACTTTTATAAAGTTAAGGGCATATATAGATAGAAGTATAATAAAGAGTAATATTAAACATTTATTAATTGTAGAGGGGCAAATATTACATAATATATTCTATTACTTACTCGGACTCAAATTGTATGCTATTTTGAGCTTTTATATTTTATCCAAAATAAATAAATTTTTATATAATCAAGAATGTATTAATTTTTTTTCTAGGTTTATTCTTATTTAGATAAATAAATTTTTACATAATTAAAAAAATTATATATTAAATAGGTATTATCTAACTAAAGAGAATTTAATAATAACTCTTAGTAGGTATTTTATCATAAGACACCAATTCATCACTTGGTTGGCTATTAATGGGAGGTTGGCCGTTGTGAACAGACTTGAAAAATTGGGAATTCATTTCTTCAAAGACCGTGTGTTATGCAATGGAGGGGCAGATGAATCGTTGGAACATTTTTTCTTTGACTGCTTATATGCTTAACAGATCTGGAAATCCTTATTCAAATGGATAGGGGAAGGTAAGATGATAACTTATTGGAGTACAAAAGTTGCTTGGCTGGCTAAATGAGTGGAGAACGATGGAGTAAAGGTAAACATTTTGAAGTTCTTGTTCTCAGCATCAGTATATTATATTTGGATTAAGTGTAATGCCAGAAGATTTCAGCACAAACAGAGAGATGACATGGATAGAGTTCGAGAGATTGTTGTCCAGTTACACTTCAGGGGCAGTCGAAAAAATAGGTGGAAGAAGATTTTAGGACAGTTAAATAATTATTCTAGCTTGATTTTAGATTTATGTTATTTTGCTGTTTTTTTGTTTTAGTGCAGTAAGAGGATAATTTTGAGGACCAGCTCTAGAGTACAAAGAACTGGAAGCATTGTAAATATTTACTTGATTAAAATAAAGAATTTCCACTATGACCAAAAAAAAGTATTTGATCGTAGGATTTGGAACCCCAATTTCAATTTTGATTTGAAATTTGCGTTTGATTATGAAATCTGCACAAAATTTCAACTTCAATTTCAAATTCCACATTCTCTGGAAAGTAGGATTTCAAATTTCAAGTTGTGATTTCAAAATAAACGTAAAACCTGACCTATAAGTTTATATATACATTTTTAAAAAGACCATCATTTTAAATTTTGTAAGAAAAAGACTCATGCTCAATGTGAAGAATTGTTCGTACCGTGTGCAAATATTATATTAAAGAGTTGCTAGTTATTACTATTGTTGATTTTTTGGACCAATAGATCTTCGTATAATTATGTGTATTTAAAACTTCGTAATAGCATGTAACTACAAGTATTTATTTATAAAAGGAGCATGAAGATATGTGATTTATTAAGAGAAAATTATGTGATAAGTCACGATACAAGAAATAAGAACACAAATAGCAGAACTTTTCATATTCTTCAAGAACAACATTGTTTAATACATATATGACACATTAAAAGAAGTATGTGACGAATGGAAATATCCTTAAAATCGGGGGTTCAGTCATATCTTTTAGGCTTTATTTTCATTTATCCATCATTTAAGAGATAAACACATCATTATCTCTTTGATATAAGATAAACATCTATCAACGTATCAATCTTCTTCAACCAATGCATCTCCTATTACTCATCCCTCCATTCTTTCATTTTCCATTCTTAGTTAATAGAGTTACAGAGAAATTATACAAGGTATATTAAGTTTATTATACAAGGTATAATAAAATTATACGAGGTATATAAACTTATTATAAATGTATAATAAAATTATACGAGGTATATAAACTTATCATAAAGGCATAATAAAATTATACAAGGTATATTAAGTATGTTATATAAGGTGTAAACAAAATTATACAAATGATATTTTATGTATAACTATTTTATTATACTACTCGTTTCCCATCGTGTTGAATCAACACTATAATTTTATTCTACTGAACAATAAAATTAGGCTAGGGAAGTAGAAAAGGAGACTAAAATGCTGCCAACATTAGACTGGGGAGGAAGAAGAAAGGGAGAAACGTGTAGAAAACAGTTATAGAAAATACTTATGAGCTAAAACATAGGAAGATAATGAGCAAAAAAGTAGGAAGATAATGTAATGGGTATTAGTGACGTGATTAATATCTGGATAATTTCCTTACTTTTAGCAATCTGTTATAATTCTTTATCTGCCATTGAATAATTATTGTATTTACCTGCTAAAAGAGTGTATATTGGATACTTACGTTTTCCCCCCTATTATTTAGGGATAGAATGAATTTTTTAAGAATTATAGGGAGTAAGACTTTAGACCACTCATGACCTACGTCAACGACAACAATGGTAAAAAGAAGCAAGGTAAATGAGTCATAGAGGATTTAGGAGTCCACCAATTATCCAAAATCTCTCGCATTCCTATTTATAACGCAACTCTCTCATCTCAATATAATATAATAATAACAGTATCAAAACGTCTTGTCTAACTCTTTATCTAATCCTTTTTCTTTTGGTTTCGGTATATTCTAGTTAATTCTTCATCCGATTTCTGTATATTCCTTGTTAATTCTTGGTCGTTGCAAAATTAGATGGCTAGGCACGAGGAATTACCAATTCCAGTATTCAGTGATGTTGAGCCAGTTTATGGCAGTGGATCACAGCTTGAAGAAGCTCAACTGCGATTCAAGAATTTGAAGGCTAAGTTCATTGACTTCTTTGGCCAACCCCCTCATGTTTACGCTCGATCCCCAGGTCAATTCCACCTTCAAAATCATTACTTTCTTTGTTGGTTTATGTTCAAAATCTCAATTTTCCTAGTGTTTTACGTTCAAAATCTCAACTTCCTTTGTCGGTTGTGTTCTAAATCTCAACTTTCATAATGATTTATGTTAAAAATCTCCACTTTCTTTGTCGGTTATGTTCAAAATTTGAACTTTGGTAGTAGGTTAGATTGAAATGTCAACTTTCTTAGTGGGTTAGGTTGAAGAGGTTAAATTGAATGTTTGAATTATGCAGGGAGAGTGAACTTGATTGGAGAACACATAGACTATGAGGGGTACTCTGTGTTGCCTATGGCAATTAGGCAAGACACAATTGTGGCGATTCGGAAACACGACTCTAATGAGGCTGAGAAGCTTCTTCGAATTGCCAATGTGAATAGTGACAAGTACTCTTTGTGCACTTACCCTGCTGATCCTCTCCAGGTATCATAACATTGATGTTAACCATATCATCCCCTGTGTGTTATCTGCCAAACTTCATTTCAATTGAGAAGATCCTGCAGGGTTTTTACTGTTTCTTGTGTGGCTGAAATTTCGGGTGGTTCTTCATATGTGTATAATTCTTAAAAGTTTGTTTGGGAAAGACAAATTCTCAAGTCTAATAGCTTATTTTGAGAAGTGTTTCTTAAAGCAGTACTTTTGGTGAGAAGCAGTTTGTTAAGCACTTTTGAGCGGCAATTAGTGTTTTGGCCAAGCTTTCTAATTGTATTTTCTAAAGAGAAGTTTTTTTTCAGCTTTTCAAAAACAACTTCTGCTTCTATCCAAAATCACTTCTTTTTTTTTTTTCCTCCTAAAAGTTTTGGCCAAACACCTCAACTTTGGAAAAAAGCACATTTTATAAATTGCTGACGAAAAAGAAAAAAAAGGAGAATCAGAAAAAAGGGAAAATAAATAGAGAACTGAATCTTTGTTACTGGTGCAGCAATTCAAGTTTCTTTTTGTCAATAACCTTACGTCTAACTTTTGCAGGAGGTTGATCTGAAGAATCACAGATGGGGTCATTATTTCATTTGTGGGTAAGACCTTACTTTCTTGATTTCTTCATCCAAAATCCAGAGAATCAGATAGTATTGGGTGTTGGTGTTGCATGAACTATAAGTTTACATACACTAAATTTTACTTCCTTCATACATGTTGAAACTATTGTGTGTGCAGGTACAAGGGGTTCTATGAGTATGCCAATTTGAAAGGGATAGATGTTGGTGAACCCGTTGGGCTTGATGTTATTGTTGATGGTACAGTTCCAACAGGTATATGTTGAATATTGTCTGGTACTAAGTAACTAGTCACTTTTTTATGGCTTATTTCATGGTTTTCATGTTCGCTGGCTATAGGTTCTGGACTTTCGAGCTCTGCAGCATTTGTTTGCTCTTCCACGATTGCTATAATGGCTTCAATTGGTGTTAACCTGCCCAAGGTAGTATCCTAACCATATTCTATTCTAGGTGCTGGAAGATTAAATAAAAGACATTTTCAACTGAACCCGCTTGGTTGAAAAGTTTCACTATTTGTGTGTTTGAAATATTCTTCAATATGCAAATTATCATATATTTGTAATTCAAAGGTCCGATGTTCAAATATGGCGCCCACATTTCATGCATCTGCCTTTCCCCTTTTTCTTCGCTAAAAGGAGTTCCGTTTTAACAAAAGAAAAAAATCAGATGAATATGGAACATTTTGGTCATCATTCTAAGGCTTTGGTCTAGTGTTAAGAGTGTAGCGTGTGATGTATGGGTTAGGTGCACTTTACGAGTTCAAACCTAACCCATTATCCACAGAGTTTTGAACCGTGTGCCACTGTCCCTCAGGGATTACTTGGTTATCTAAAAAAATTTGGTTCCCCCCCACACCCCCAACCAACAAGTTAATGTTATGTTAATCCGATGTTTTCAGATGCTTCAATTAAACTTTTTGAAGTAAACAGATATTTCGTTAAAGTCTTATTTCAACTTTTTTAAATAAATGAATAGCGTCAAAATATCATTGAAAGAACAGCGAGCAAAACCTGCTTGTCATGGTTGACCCTCCGTACTCGTACTGCCTCTTTCGTAAAGATTCTGCATCGAACGTGCTTGAGGAGAAACCTGGGTCCGCCACTACTGTAGCATCTATTGCTGTTTGACCGGTGTCCACCCTGAACATTTTGTTTGGATCTGATTTCTGTTCCTCTTTAGAAATTTCTTTGTCAGGAGTATCCTCATCTAAGATGAATGAATTTGTCATGACTGATTTCTTTCCTAACCTCTTGTAACTATCTTCCTTTTCATTTGCTTGAGTTTTCAAATTTTGAATCTGTTGGTAGGGTTAGCTGTACCTCTGTTTTGACCTAGAAGTGATAATTTTTTCTCTGCAGAAAGAAATTGCTCAACTCACATGTGAATGTGAAAGGCATATTGGGACTCAGTCTGGTGGAATGGATCAGGTAATGCAATCTAACACTAAATCTTGATCACTTAGTTACAGCTGGATCAATGCAAAGGGCAGTATACAAATTAGTGTTGTCCTAAATATTGATGGTTTTCTTATTCTTCTCCTAAAAATGAATGTAATGTGTCTCTTTGCTAATTCAATATTGCAATACAGACAGCCTTGACTTAATATTTTGATTTTTTCCCCCTTTTTTTTTAATCTAAAACCACCAGGTTGGCGGGAATCTTAATATTTTTATTCTTAAAGGCCATCAATCGATTTGTTTTGTGCAGGCCATCTCTGTTATGGCACAACCTGGGTTTGCGGAGCTGATTGATTTCAATCCTATACGTGCAACTGATGTACAACTCCCTGCTGGTGGAACTTTTGTGATAGCCCATTCATTAGCGGAATCACAAAAAGCAGTTACCGCTGCAGTTAACTACAATAATCGGGTTGTTGAATGCCGACTAGCTGCTGTAAGATTTAGCCCTTTGTTTGATCAATTTCTAGTGTTAGAGCAAAGGGGGTGATTTTCTTGCATCTCTTGTCATAATGGTTCTAATTAGTATCTGTTTCCCAATTGGTTTCTTGAGTATTTTAAACTTCTTATTACATCTCATTTCAGTATCTTGAAACTCAAAGCTAAATACTTAGTCGAGCTGTGGACAAGCTGGTCCAGACGTCACGGTATAAAAAATAAAAATAAAATGGCCTAGCTTTTTGACTTATTCCTTAAATCTACAGTTTGCTTAGTGGCTCATTATTATCTTTTACAAACTCAATGTCTTTAAGAGACTGTAGTCCTTGGGATAATGTAGAGTTATATCCATGGCATTAATTCTGAGTTCTAAATGATTTAGATGGAAAGTCAAATTTTGCATTCTGCGTGTAGTTGTTTGATTTTTGTGCAGTATTAATAAAGATGCAAAATGCTTCTACTATCTGCTGCCTCCTGCATGTGCTTATTTAGCCTTATCAATTCAGCCCTTGTGAATCTTTGCTTCGTGGTCTATTAACTGTTTTGTGGTCAATTTTTGACCTGATAAGTCAGTAACTTTCACTCTCTTGTTCACTTTTATATTTACATAGATAGATATTATATTGCCTCTGAATAAGAGTTGCAAGAATAACCTACTTGGATATGCTAGGTTTCCGCCTTTGATTCTGATTTGATATTTTGCAGATTGTACTGGGCATTAAGCTGGGGATGGAACCTCAGGAGGCAATATCTAGTGTAAAAACTCTTTCTGATGTTGAAGGGTTGTGTATAACATTCGCTGGTAGACACGGTTCTTCTGACCCTGTCCTTGCTGTCAAGGTATATACTCTTCATTTCTCTCCTGCCTGACATCTGTCTTTCTGACTCACAGTCATTAATTTAGGGTCTAGTTGGGATTATTTGTGATTACCATTTTCTTCAAGTTGAATAATCATGTGTAGGTGGATATTGTGATTGTGTTTTGAGTTAATTTTCCTTTCTCTTTCTATCAATATCAGCTTTTCGTTGTAGTCCATGTTATGGTCCTATCCAAAGAGGGGTTTGTGCTTTTACTCCTGTTCTTGTTTGTCTAATTTACATGCATCTGTAACAATTCCCACCACTGCTGCAGGAGCTATTGCATGAGGAACCATATACCATCAAAGACATTGAGAATATCACTAAGGAAAAGCTGGAAACAATCTTTGCTGCTTCACCGACTTCTTTGGATGTACATCGTGCTGCTAAGTATTACAAGTTGCATCAGGTCAGTATGTGCTTTCTTTCTTCTTTCTTTGCCTTTCCATCTTCACTGAGCCTTCACCTTTTAAATTGATTTTTCTTCAAATTCTTCAAATTGGAGTTCCTTTATCAATTTTATTCCTTAGAAAGATAACAACAACAATGACATACCCAGTTTATTCCTTAGAAAGATGTTGACAATTAATAGGTTCTCTTCCATGGGCCTTTTATTCCCGGAGGATTGTAGATGTTTGTTCCTTCAGTCATACTGCTTATATTGATATATGATCAAATAGTCATATCTTATTACATAATATCAGTACTTTTTGCTCCATTTGAATTTTCACAAACTAGTGCTCTTCTTTTGCCTTTCAGAGAGCTGCCCATGTATATTCTGAAGCCAAACGTGTGCACGCTTTTAAAGACACCGTATCGTCAGAATTAAGGTCTGTCATGTTCAAGCCCATGCATGCAAAATCGGTTTTTTCCCAGATTTTCTTTTTGAAATACTTTAACTGTAACAAATTGGTCATTGTAGTGACGAAGCTATGCTGAAGAAGTTAGGTGACCTTATGAACGAGAGTCACCATAGCTGCAGCGTTCTTTATGAGTGCAGGTAGAACTACAGCTTTACTGTTGGACCTTATAACATGGAACTATGTGGCTATCACAGTCCAAAGATTACCCAAAAAAAAATATATATATTAAACTAGATGTAGAAGAAAGTTCTGTTTATAATATGATCCCATGGCATCTTTGATTTTAGCATCTGGATTGAAATGTCCTAGTTGATGAGTTTCAATTATTTGTTGCAATCAGCTGTCCAGAATTAGAAGAACTTACGAAGATTTGCCGAGATAATGGTGCTCTTGGAGCTAGGCTTACAGGAGCTGGATGGGGTGGTTGTGCAGTGGCTTTGGTGAAAGAGAGCCTTGTTCCACAGTTTATACTTAATTTGAAGGTTGATTTCATTCGTTACCTCTATTTAACAACTCGTAAATATTTTAATTGTCTCAACATTGTGCACTCCTAATACTAACCAATATGGTGGTTTCTTATGCTTCAGGAGCAATTCTATCAATCAAGGATTGACAAAGGAACAATCAGTAAGAATGATCTTGGCTTGTACATTTTTGCATCCAAGCCCTCAAGTGGTGCTGCCATTTTCAAATTTTAGGACTTGTTACACTAGTTAATTTTATCACCTTAAACATAAATAAAGGTAATTATGTTTACGCAGACCAATTGTACACTTCATGAAACTCATTGGATGTTTTTTAATTTAATTTATTAGTTACATGCTTTAGCTCCATTTGTGTCGCTTTCATCTAATCAATTTGGATACTTATGTCAAACATTTATGACTTGTTTGTGTGCTCTTGTTAAGTAACAACAAAAACAGCTATCTTTATGCAAAAACTGATTCTATGTAATAACTAATTTAGTGGGGTCGCGTTGTTATCTAGTTTTTCTTTCTATTCTGACCTCACTTGTTATTTAATTATCTTAATTTGTCCTTTATTCTACTCTTTATTTGCTCTACTTTTTCTTCCTAATATTTTAAGTATTTTCTTGGTTGTTTTGCTGCTACCTTTTTGGTCTCCGGCCTTTCCCACAATCATAGCATTCTTCATGTAGGAATCATATCATCATAATAATTATTTCGCGATTCTTTTCTTTTTCTTTATTGTGTAATGCTTACTATTGCTTTTTCCTTTTTCTTTGTTACAATTTTTTTTGTCATGATCACTTTTATTATTTCTATTTTTAGGAATGATTGTTGATAAATTTAACATTTACCGGGATAAAGGCATTTTTGTATTATATAGTGCGATGCAATTAAATTAAATATAAAATTGAATTATAATAAATAATACAATTTATTCAAATGTTATATTTGACAAATAATATGGAACGCCATTACATTATGAAACAATGAGTAATAACTATCCAAACAAGCTATAATGGACATTTCTCATAGTGCGGAGGAAATGGATCGTAAAAACTCTTTGCTTTATTTCCTTCCAAAAAGAATAATACTACTAGGAATAAATTTTCAATAAGCCTTTCTCCTAGTTTTTTTAAAAAAATAAAAAATAAAAAAAAGGACGGGGCGGGCGGTGGGTTTCTTCAAAAACACTCATCAACTCTCGATGAAACCCATATGGTATACATAATATACTGACAGGGTATCATAGAGGACCCTGATAATTTATTCAAAAAACACACTTTGTTTAAAATAAAATAAAAATCTATATGATATCATCATCTTATATATAGTGAGGTGGTATCGTAGAGGACTGTTTCAGTCCTTCAATGAGACACTCCTCAGTCTTCTATGGTACCATCATAATATATACCATACACTGAGATGGTATCATGTAAGACTGTTTCAGTCATTCAATGAGACACTCTTTTAGTTCTCCATGATACCATTATGATATATAAATATACTGAGATGGTACATGAGGAAGGATTTTGGACGAGGGTGTACTCGGATAATTGTTTTCGGCCGGCTGGGTAAAAGCATTAGTTTAGGAAGGGCCGAAAAGGCTAGAGGCGGACCCATAGTTTAAAGACGACGAGGCACCACCAAAGGCAGATGCACGTTAGTCGAAGAGATGTCACGCAACACCGCCTTAGAATTTTGCTAAAACACCCATAGAACCAATATACTAGCGTATAAATACAAATTAAATGGCATATCTGTATGAAACTCGTTCCGTGAGCTGGTGGTGTGGACACCCCTTTACAAGCAATAGGTTGTCTGTTCGAAACCTGCCAACAAAGCCTTCCTTTTATGCATCCTTTTCAATTATCAACTGAAAACGAAAATGCAAAAAAATGTATCCTGCAGCCTAGGTTCAAACTTGGGTTGCATGGCCAAGAAAAAGGTCCTAAGGGCACGCTGACCAAATGGATCACTCCAGCAGATATTCTTGGGGGGTCTTTTTGAATATATGATAGATATTTAAGGTATATATACATATATATACAGAGTTTTTTCAAAGTTACCGAGGGCACGTGCCACCTCTCGTAATACGCTAGGTCCGCCCCTGGAAGAGGCATGGGCCGATAAATATTTTACATTTTAGGGGTATTTTGTGTTATTTGCCAAAAAAAAATAAGATCCAGAAGGTACTTCTTTTGCCTTTCTGATCGTACTTTTGATGGGGGTACTTTATTCTGAATTTAGTGACTTGCTTCTTAGTTTATTGTCTTTGACGGGGTGTACTTTAAAGATAAGAGATTCATTAGCATGTTAGAAGCTTCATGTGCACCATAGAAGAAGCTTTCCTGCATGTGCTAGTAAATCCACATGTGTAGAATGAGAAAAACGAAATTAGTACCGCTGGAAGGACAAGGTTGACATTCTTGGAAACTGGAATCCAAAGGTGTTTGTTCATTCTCTCAAAGGTTCTAGCCCTTTTTAAATTAAAGTTATTGTTAGCGACGGTTCTAAATGTCTCCTTCATGTCACTAACAATCTATGAATTTAGTTAGTTATACTTCTAAATGACCACATAATTTAAATTTCAATATTTTTTGTGGTTTGAGTAACATTTTAACTGTTCAGAAATATAGCACTGACAGAAATCAGACCTTTCTTTTTGAAATAATTTCCTTTTTTATTTATTTCCTATAATGAGAAGGTAGACTTCTTTTTCAACAGCAAAGAAATTTTCTTATTTCATTTCTTAGATTTTCATCCCTTTTTACTTCTTTTTCTTTTCTACTAATTAAGATGCTGAAAGTAGCCAGTATTATTTAAAAAAAAAAAAAACATTAATAGAAGATACTCGGACGAAATTCCCTTAAGGATTAACTAAGAAAGGCTTTTTTTTAATTCAAAGGCATTTTTTCATTAGTTTGAGTAGGTGTTGGAATTAATGGATTCACAAAGATACTATCCTTGACTTCTATGTTTTCTAAGAGTTCTTTATTGTTTCAAAAATATCATTTAGTCTTTCAATATTATCTCTTAGTTTTTCAAGAAATCTTTTAAAAGTTTGTGATACATGTATCTAGTGAATTGTGATACATGTATATAGTTATTTGTGCAAGACTTTTGAATTATTTTTTTGAGTAGTATAAATAGAGATGTAATTGATGATTGTAATCATCTCAAGTGGCCTTAAGTAGCCTAATACAATTTGAGCATTCTCTAAGAAAAATATTCTCTTTCTATTCTTTCTTACAAATTGGTATCAAGAAAGGGCTTACGTTCTTAATCAGTTAGGTGAAGAAGAAAAAATATGGCATTTAAAACAAATGATGGTGCTGATTCTTGCTTGTTCTTACTCCATTTTTTTATGGAAATGACTTTGAATCTTGGAAGATAAGAATGAGAACTTATCACGAAAATTTGAAGGTTTGTGGACTATTGTTGCAAATGGCTATGAAGAGCCGTAAGACGATGGTGAACTTTCGATACTTGAGAGATGAAAAATCTTGAGGCTAAGCGTCGTCAAGATGCAAAGGCTTTGAGCAAAATTCAAATGGGAGTCTCAAGAGCATTTTTTGCAAAAATTGCTACTTGTGAGATGCAAAGCAAGCTTGAGAGTCTCTCGGAAGCCGAGGTGTATGGTGACAAAAAGGTATGCACTATCAATCTTCAAACTCTTAGAAGAGAGTTTCAAAATTTGAAGATGATAGAATCTCGAAAAAAATCGATGAATATTGCACAAGAGTCATGAATATTGTTAATGAAATGAGAAATCATGGTGATGAAATTTCGACCAACAAGTTGTGGAAAAGATTCTAATTAGTGTCACGAAAAGTATGAGTATATTATTGCTATCACTGAGGAGACGAAAGATCTTTCTAAGCTTTCCAACAAAAGAGCTAGTTGGATCGTTCCGTGCACACGAGAAGCGACGATTTTTTCGTGAGAATCAACCCAAAGAGCGGCTTTCCAAAATCCGTAACCAATGAGAATTCTCAAAATTTCTCAAAGAATCAACAAAAAAAGAAGTACAATCCAAAAAAGAAGGATCGTGATGACTCTACTAAGAAGGTTGAAGAAAAAGGTGAGAAAAGTACTAGTCTTTTTGTAAAATTTGCAAAAAGACTAATCATAATGCGAAAAAATGTTGGCACAAAGGCAAGCCCCAATATAACTTTTGTAAAAAGTTTGGCCATATTGAGAAGGATTTGCAGGCACAAGCAACGGAGAAAGTAAATTTCGTGAAGGAAAAGAGGAAGAAGAAAACCTTTTCTACTCTTTTCAATGATGCTTGACAAAAAGCAATGAATGGTATGTTGATAGCGGTTGTACCAATCATATGACTGGAGATGAAAACGCTTTCCTCTCAATTAATCGCAGCATCACTTCTAAAGTGAGAATGGGGAATGGAGCCTTAGTTGATGCAAAAGGTAGAGGTACCATTTCGATCAACAGAAAAGGGTGCGGTAAGCAAATTCATGATGTCCTTTATGTTCCTGACTTGGAAAAAAACTTGCTTAGTGTTGGCCAACTCATGGAAAATGGTTATTCTCTTGTGTTTAGAGATAATTGTTGTAGAATTTATGATAAAATTGAGCCAAATCAAGTCATTGTTGAAGTAAAGATGATAAAAAGAAACTTTCCTTTACAACTTCATTACAATGCATTCAAAAATGAAGTTGTAGATGATTCATGGCTTTGACACAAAAGGTTTTGTCACTTGAATTATCATGGTTTGAAGCTTCAAGCAAAAAGACATGGTGCAAGGCCTTCCGAGATACTGAGGTGGATCCATGTGAAAGTTGTATTATGGGAAAGCAACATAGAAAGTCTTTTCCAAAAGGGAAGTCTTGGAGAGCAAGTGTACTTTTGGAACTAATCCATACAGACATTTGTGGACCAATGAAGACTCCATCTGCAGGAAGCCAAAGGTACTTTCTAATTTTTATTGATGATTTTTCAAGAATGACTTGGGTTTATTTCTTGAAAGAAAAGTCGGGGAAACATTTGCTACATTCAAGAGATTTAAAGCCTTTGTTGAGAAGCAAAAAGGCCGCGAAGATCAAAACCATTCGCGATGACGAGAGGTAAATACACAAGTCGAGAATTTGAAGAATATTGCAAAAATGAAGGCATTGAGAAGCAACTTACAATAGGGTACACTCCTCAACAAAATGGTGTATACGAAAGAAGAAACGAACCATTGTTGAAATGGCGAGACGATGATGAATAAGAAAGGAAAAAATATTTTTGGGCGAAAAGACATACATCGTGACATCCTCAATAGGTGCTCGACAAAGGCATTAAAGGATAAGACACCGATTGAAGCTTGGAGTGGAATGAAACCTTCGTAAGTCATTTTAAAATTTTGGTGTATTTGTTATGCTCATATACCCGTTGAAAAAAGAACAAAATTGGATGAAAAGAGTCAAAACTGTATATTTCTTGGTTATAGTGATGTGACAAAAGGCTATAGGCCTCTCGATGTCAAAACTAACAAACTTGTTGTTAGTAGAGAAGTCATTTTTGATGAAAAAACAGCATGGAGTTGGAAAGATAAAAAGGTGGAGAATACTTCTATCATTTCTTTAAATGTGCCAAGTCAAGAAGAGGATGAGGAAGAGGAAGATGTCCCTCAAGGGGGAGAAATCTCGGATCAAGATGAAGAACCACCTCCAAGAGGAACAAGAATGTTGAGTGACATCTATCAAAGATGCAACTTTGCCTGTATTGGGCCAGAAAATTATGAGGAGGCAATAAAATAGATTTACAAAATCAAACTCAATCAAGAAGTAGAAATTCAAAAGCACAAAGCAAGGTTAGTTTCTAGAGGTTTCACTCAAGAGCCAGGTATTGATTTCTACGAAACTTTCTCTCCAGTTGCACGTCTTGAGACAATTAGAGCCTTGATTGTTGTTGCTGCACAAAAGAAATGGAAGACTTTTCAACTTGATGTTAAGTCTGCATTTCTAAATGGAAAACTTGATGAAGAAATTTATGTTGAGCAACCTTAAGGATTTTTTGTTCAAGGGAGAAGAGAAGGTGTCTGGGCTAAAAAAAGGCTCTTTATGGGTTTGAAGCAAGCACCAAGAGCCTTGGTACAATGAAATTGATACATACTTTCTGAAAAATAATTTTCAGAGAAGTAAAAGCGAAGCCACTTTGTATGTGAAGCAAGAACATGGCAGCATTGTCATTGTTTGCCTCTATGTGGATGATCTGATTTTTACAGGAAATGATCTGAAGATGATGCAGAAACTCAAGCAAGATATGATGCAAACCTATGAAATGAGTGATCTTGGGTTGCTACATTATTTCTTGGGCATTGAAGTTTCTCAAGTGAAAGAAGGAGTTTTTATTTCTCAAAGAAGTGTACTAAAAGCATTCTTCAAAAATTTAAAATGATGGATTGCGGGTCGTGGCCATACCATTAGCGAGAAATGAGAAATTCGGGAAAAGATGATGGAGCAAAAAAAGCTAATAGCTCACTTTACGGAGCTTGATTGGAGCTGCTATATCTTACTTCAACAAGACCCGACATTATGTTTGCTTCGGTTTATTATCCAGTTCATGCAAGAACCAAGCCAAGTGCATTTTGGAGGCAAAGCGTGTTCTACGCTACTTGCAAGGAACAATGGATTATGGGATAATGTACAAATTTGATGGAGATTTGGACTTGATTGGCTATTCGATAGTGATTGAGGCTGGAAGTATAGATGACATGAAGACTTTGCACGTTATGCTTTCTTATTTGGTTCAAGCATTTGTTCTTAGTTGTCAAAAAGCAAAGTGTTGTTGCCCAATCCACCGGCCAAGCGAATATGTCTCGACGAAGGCTACTTCTCAAGCTATTTGGCTTAGGAGAATTCTTGAAGATATTGGTGAAAAAAAAAAAAGGGACTGTTTTGTATTGCGATAACAAATCAGCGATTGTCATTGCCAAGAATCCGGTCAACCATGAAAGATCGAAGCATATGTCCATCAAGTACCATTTTATCCGAGAAGCACAAGAGAAAGGTGAAATTCAGTTGCATTATTGCTGAGGAGAACAACTTGCCGACATCTTCACCAAAGCACTTCCTAGAGAAAAGTTTTGCTATCTTCGAGAACGCATTCGAGTTGTCAAGCAAATGCATTAAGGGGAGTGTTGGAATTAATGCATTCACAAGGATACTATCCTTGACTTTTATGTTTTCTAGGAGTTCTTTATTGTTTCAAGAATATCATTTAGTCTTTCAATATTATCTCTTAGTTTTTCAAGAAATCTTTTAAAAGTTTGTGATATATGTATCTAGTGAATTGTGATACATGTATCTAGTTATTTGTGCAAGACTTTTGAATTATTTTTTTGAGTAGTATAAATAGAGATGTAATTCATGATTGTAATCATCTCAAGTGGCCTTAAGTAGCCTAATACAATTTGAGCATTCTCTAAGAAAAATATTCTCTTCCTATTCTTTCTTACAGTAGGAAGGGGGCTGACATTAGGGGTGGGCATAAACACCGAAAACTGAAAAATCGGACCGAACCGAATTAATTCGGTATTTCGGTGTTTCGGTTCGATTTCGATTTTTTTTTAATAATAAATTCGATGTTCGGTTCCGGTTCTTCGGTATTTCGGTTAAACCGAATTTTTTTTTTTTAAGTAATAAACAGACTTCATTTCATTTACCAAAACTGGAGTTAGGTACAAGCTCAGATGAGCATCTCAAGGAAAGAACTAGGCTTGGACATAGTCCCAAGCTCTAGAAGAAAAAAAACCAGCAAAACGCACAGACAGCAACCAAACTACTAGTACTTATGGATAAAAATTCAAAGCAACAACTCTTTGTTCCATTCTAGGGTGCATCAGACTTCTCGCAATTGATTCTTGTATAATCAGCTTCATGAGAATACTTTTGTTTACTTTTGTCGCATTCTTCTAGATAAAAAATGGAGAATAGAAAAAGGAAAAAAGATGGTGTATCATCCTCTATGATGAATACACATCAATGTATTACAGATGAAATGAACATGAAACCCAGCAACGAACTTAAGTGAAAACGTCTATGTGCTGATTTGTCTACAAGAATTTCATGTGATTAATTGGTAACTACATCATAGCTACTGATTTTGTTTAAGGTTGCTGCCACTGCTACTGCTTACTACTGCTGCTACTGCTTGTTTAAGTTTAAGGGTTTAAGCTACTGATTGTGTTTAATGCTTGTTTAGATCTCTTATAAGTTCATGTGAAAATTAAATTCCGATGAATTGAAATAGCCCATTTTGAATTTAAAAAACATAAAATGGCTCACTTTTAATTAAAAAGAAAGTCCATTTTACAAGCAGAAAACCGAATTAGAAAAACCAAAACCAAATCGAACTTCAAAAAATCGAATCGAACCGAACTAATTCGGTGCGGTGTTCGGTGTCCATTTTCAAAAAATCAAAACCAAAAAACCGAACCGAAATTTGAAAAAACCGAACCGAAGAACTGAACGCCCACCCATAGTTGACATCGATTGCTTGAGCCGTACAAGATGAAAGTTTCATATACAGTTCTCAAAAGGAGAGTTTCGCTTATCTTAATAAAGCAATATATGATTGATTCGTAAGGTCTGTCTTTTTCTCTTTTTAACTTGTTCACGCCACGAAATCATATTTTGCTTAATATGTTTTTTGCTTGTTTGGTAAATAAGGCTGTGAGAAATTCTTTTCTTCGGCCTTGTTGTGATAGGGTAAAGTAACTCTTGTGTTCTCACTTGGGTAGGTGAGTCTCACACTCTCTCTTATTGGTAACTATATCTGTTATATCGTTCCAATAGTCTTTGTGAAATTGTAGTTTTGAGTGAGGAATGAAAAAAGATAAATAAAAAGCTTAGCGAAACGCAAGGGTTCGTTTTTAACCCATTTTAACTGCCATAGGGAAAAAGAAATACTGTACATGTTTTTGTTGACACAAAAAGGTTTTCCAAAAAGGTTTTCCAACATGTCAATAACATTGTTTTCCAACTAATACTCAGCTCCCCCAAAAAACAACCAAAACAGGAAAATAAACCAAATTGAAGTAGGGGTTGGCTCGAAATTACATGATTTATCTGCCATATGTCTCCCTGATGTTTATGAAAGTTTCTTTGATTACTTCTTGGTTTTATCTTCTTTTTAAAAAGTTATCGTGCCATAAAAAAATATACTAGTCCATATTCTTGGAATTCCTTTTCAATTTTAGAGTATTTATTAGTTTTGGTGGGGGTGAGTGGTAGTTTGAGGACAGATGCATCTTCTTTTTGGCCCCTTTCGGATCGGGTGCGACACCTAGCAACCCAACCAAAATTTACATCATCATAAGGGACATCGTGGCTAACGACTAAATGGGCCAAACAAAATATATTGCGTATAGTACGAGTTGGGACGTCTATATCTTTAATTTGTTCTTTCTTTTAGAATAGAATAGAATGTACCTGGTTCCCATCTTGATGTGTCTTTTCAAGGTTAACAATTGAATATCTTAGCTTTTCACATGATAGTCTTGTTAATTTAACTCATTCCTTATATTTTATTAGCTTGGTGTAACTCACGTCTCTGTGACAATTGAACGAGTCTACGGAATATTTTATTTGGCATTCGAGGTACCAAAACATTTTATATTTTTTCATATTGTAAAGCAAACAATTCTCTCACCTATTTAGACATGATTGACGCATCTTACCATGAGAGTTTTAGTCATGATATAGTAGTAACCTTGGAATTTTTCGATGCCTTCAAATGGATAAGATTCACAAGGTACGTGAGTCCAACTTTGAGTTTTAGACGTTGATGACAATTATTTTTTACGAATTTAAGGGACGCTAAAGTTGGAAACGAAGCAATAAATTAAAGGCCAAAAAGGTCAAAATGAAATAAACCTATGAACTAACATGAACATCAAAAAGTAGGTTAATCGCCGGCAAAAAGGTGCTCAAATACTCGGGCAAACAGCACCACCAACTTCAATTTTCTTAATCGCCGGAAAAAAGGTTGTTGTGGTCATATTTTATTGCAGGCACAAGTATTGCGGGCTAGGAGCCTTCTTTTGGTGTGGTGCATGCTTGTGATTTGGGTGACTTTGCCACCAAATATGGTATGACAACATAACTCTTCAATTTGAAGTTGCAACAATATAAAAATATTTGATTTTTGTTGATTCTAAGCATCTGTTGTCATCATTAAAAAAGAAAGTGTATTACATTGTGTACTTCGTACTCGTTAATAACTAAGATTATTATATTAAACCCCAAAAACTAAACATCTTCTACATATTTCTTCTATTTAAATATAATTAGCTAATATATTGTCAATGAATTTGTATTTAACCGTGATAAATTTCATGTAAGTTCTTTTTATTCTTGTTATAGGCACTCATGGTGGATTAAAAGGGAATATTATCCATTTGGGCTGGGTTAGAACTGGACCAGAGAAAAGTGTCGGTGGAGATCAATAAAAATGTGGCAATTGTTTGAGTAGGCAGGATCTCACTTTCTCACCTATGCAGTGTGTTGTCAAATCCAAAATCCGAAATCCAAATTGCAGTACTCCCTCCGTCCTATATTGAAATTTAAGAGTCAAATAATTTAACTTTAAACGTAAATTCAGGCATGAAATATTATAAGTCACCATAATTTACAATTCAAAATATCTAAATATATATATAAAAAAATAACGGTCAAAGAAAGATATACTCCTTCCGTTCACTTTTATTTGTCCACTTTTGACTTTGCACACCCCTTAAGAATTAATAAATAAAGTATCTATTTTACTATAATACCTATGTTAATTGGTGTATAGTCTTATTGAACTTGGAGAATGATTTGAAAATTGGTAATTAATATTAAGGATAAAACAAGAAAAAAAAATTATCTTTCCTTGATATGCTAAAGTGGACAAGTAAAAGTGAAAATTTATTTTTATTATAGTGGACAAGTAAATGTGAACGGAGGGAATATTTGAGTCTCGAGATACGAAAGGGTGTCATATAAATTGAGACCGGGTGAGTAACAAATTTTGACAAAGTCCCTCTCTTTAAACCAATGTAGATGATTCGCAAGGTGACTCCAACTTTGAGTTTTAGACATTGATGACAATTAGTAGTTTCTACAAATTTAAAGGACGCTAATGTAGGAACATGAAGCAACAAATTAAAGGCAAAAAGAAGTCAACATGCAATAAGCACTATATATTAACTTCATTAAAGTAAAGCATAATCGCCGGCAAAAACTGTTGGGTTTTGATATTGGTGAATGGGAAATGATGGGATGGAAAGTGAAGGGAATGTAAAAGGTCCCTTTTTGCTTTGGTTAAAGCATTTGTCCCACATAGGAAAAAGAGAGGAAAAGAGAGGTGTATATATTACATTACACGCTTCTCTAGTTGCTTAAAAAGGTTGAGGGGGCGGGCCTTCGTCGCGTCGTCGTCGTCGCTCGGCTCGGCTTCGGATTGATTATCTTTTTGGACAAACTTTTCTTTAATTATTTATTTATTTAATTAATTAATTAATTATTTAATTAAATATAAAATCGACCCCGCGACTTGTGACCGACCGGTCCGTTTTTCTCTTCCGGATTTTTTCAAATTTCCCTCCAAAACACACACGTGACCGATCGAATGGTTGCAAACATTCGAATCGGTTGCCTCCAACTCGTTATAAATTCCTTCATTTTTCCGAATTCGGTACGAATTTTCGCGCTTACAAATCTTTCTCTCGCAAAAACTCTCTTTTCTTTATTACGTGTGATACACTATTTGTTGAGTGGTTCGCCGCTACCGAATTTGGAGTACTACTATTCCGGTAAGATAATCGCTCTATCCTGGGAGGGGATATTCCATCAACCTCGAAATACGTGAGGGGAATAATTTACTTAAGAACACACTTTGAACTAAGTGGGCTCGATTATATTACGGAAATATTTTTTATCGTCCAACATTGCTTCGTTCATTTTTCGGTTCGTAGTTTCTTGGTTTTAAATATTTTATCTTGTGTAACTGCTTTACTAAGTGTTTTGATTCTCCGTTGAAACGTTGTTTATACTTATACGATTATTTTGACAACAATCTTAAGGAAATTAGTATAATATTATAATCTGTATTCTGTTTAAAGAGATTAAAACTTCTGTAGTTTTCTACTCCATATGAATATTAGTCTTCTGACTCGAAGATATAAAAACTTCGTTAGAATACCAAAGTTCATAATTATACTGCGATTTGAAGAAATAAAATCTTCATCGTTGAAGTTTGTGATTTAATTGCTATTACGGTTTTAGTAACTAAAACAGGTTTGTCGATTTGATGACACAAAGAAATAATGGCAATTGAGACTGGAACTCCTCTCGCGACCGGAACTCCCTATGCAAACATTGCACCGGCGGTTACTCCTACAACCCGTACCGTGCCACCGCCGAGAAACTGCGAAGTTCACCGGTGCCAACTTTAAAGGATGGCGAAAAGAATGTTCTTTTGGCTTACCACCCTTGGTATGCAAAAGTTCACCAGTGAGGACCCTCCCGTGCCTGCCGCCGACATGCTTGACAACCAAAAGTTCATGGTTACTGAGGCTTGGAAACAGGCTGATTTTTTGTGCAAAGGCTACATTTTGAGTGCCTTAGAAGATGACTTGTACAACGTCTTCAGTGCAGTAGAGACCTCCAAAGAACTATGGAGTGCACTTGAAAAGAAGTACAAAACCGAAGATGCTTGCTTGAAGAAGTTTGTGGTTGCCAAATTCGTAGACTACAAAATGGTGGATGGAAAAATCGTTGGAACCCAAGTTCAAGAGCTTCAACTTATCTTCCATGACCTTATTGCTGAAGGTATGGTAGTGAATGAAGCATTCCAAGTGGCTGCAATGATTGACAAGTTGCCAACCTCATGGAAATATTTCAAGAATTATCTTAAGCACAAGAGAAAGGAAATGAAGTTGGAGGATCTTGTGATTCGTCTCAAGATCGAGGAAGACAACAAAATCTGCGCGAGAAGAGTACCGTAAGAGTTCACCGATTGAAAGGGCAAACGTCGTTGAAGATCTTGCTCAGAAAAGAATAAGAAAAGGAAGAGGCCTTCTGGAAAGGAGAAGGATCATAACAAGAAAAAGTTCAAAGGCAACTGTTATAATTGTGGTAAAACAAGCCATAAAGCTCCCGACTGTCGTGCCCCCAAGAAGGACAAAGAGAAAAACAAGGGTCAGGCAAACATGGTGGAATATGTTGATGACTTTGTGTGCAATGCTTATCGAGTGCGGCTTGGTTGGTAACCCAAAGGAGTGGTGGCTTGATTCGGCGCCACTCGACATGTGTGTGCCGTTAAGGAAGCATTTGCAACCTACACTCTCCCGCTTGGACAGAAGAGGGAGCTATACATGGGAAATACTTGAACAGCCAAAGTTGAAGGATATGGAAAGGTTCTTGAAGATGACATACGGAAAAGTGCGACTCTTAACAACGTCGTACACGTTCCATCAATTAGGAAGAACTTAGTTTCGGCACTACTCGTGAAAAATGGGTTTAAGTGCGTGTTGGTTAGTGATAAATTTGTACTTAGTAAGAATGACATGTTTGTAGGAAAGGGCTACCTCACCGAGGGCCTTTTCAAACTTAATGTAATGGTTGTTGACGATATTAATGGAAAATCTGCATAACACTTGTTGGAGTCAAATAATTTATGGCATGTTCGTTTAGGACATGTCAATTACAAAACCTTGCGAAAAATGATTAATCTTGAAATATTGCCTAAATTTGAGTGTAATATATCTAAATGTCAAATATGTGTTGAATCAAAGTTTGTTAAGCATTTGTATAAGTCTGTTCAAAAGAATTCAAATCCTTTAGACTTAATCCACACCGACATTTGCGATATGAAGTCAATACTATCCCGCGGTGGGAAAAAGTATTTCATAACTTTTATTGACGATTGCACTCGATATTGTTATGTTTATTTGCTAAATAGTAAGGATGAAGCAATAGAAGCATTTAAGCAATATAAGAATGAAGTCAAAAATCAATTGAATAAAAAGATTAAAATGATTAGAAGTGATAGGGGTGGGGAATATGAATCTCCTTTTGCAGAAATATGTTTAGAATATGGAATCATCCATCAAACTACTGCCCCCTACACACCACAATCCAATGGAGTTGCGGAAAGGAAAAATCGGACATTGAAAGAAATGATGAATGCTTTACTAATCAGTTTCGGTTTACCGCAGAATTTGTGGGGGAAAGCTATCCTTACTAAACCGAATACTCACGAGTACCCCACAACAAACACACTCTATTCCTTATGAAAAATGGAAAGGAAGAAAACCCAACTTGAAATATTTTAAAGTGTGGGGGTGTCTAGCAAAGGTGCAAGTTCCTTTACCCAAAAGGGTGAAAATAGGATAAAAAAATCGTGGTGTGTTTTCATTGGATATGCAACAAACGAAAAGCATGTAGATTTTTTGGTTCATGATTACGACAATCCCGAAATTCATAACAATACGGTAATTGAATCTGATAATGCTGAATTCTTTGAAAACATCTATTCGTATAAAATTGAATGCGAGTCGTCGAATGAAAGATTTAGACCACCACGGGAAGAACCAATGGAGAATGCCCCTAGCGAAGAAATTCCAAGGCGGAGAAAACGTCAAAGGACATCTACTTCCTTCGGTCCAGATTTTGTGACATACCTTCTTGAAGATGAGCCTCAAAATTTCAAGGCGGCTATGTCATCTCTGATTGACATTTTGGAAAGAAGCGATTAATAGTGAGATTCAATCAATCTTAGATAACCACACATGGGAAGTGGTTGATCTTCCTCACAAACAAGCCTTTAGGTTCTAAATGGATTTTTAAAAGGAAAATGAAAGTTGACGGCACTATTGACAAATATAAGGCAAGGCTTGTGGTCAAAGGTTATAGACAAAAAGAAGGTCTTGATTATTTTGACACATATTTGCCTGTAACAAGAATAACGTCCATTCGGGTGTTAGTGGCTGCGCGGCCGTGTATGGTCTTGAAATTCACCAAATGGACGTTAAAACAACTTTCTTAAATGGTGATTTGGATGAAGAAATTTACATGGAACAACCCGAGGGTTTTGTGGTCCTGGTAAAGAAAAGAAAGTGTGCAAACTTGTAAAGTCGCTTTATGGACTTAAACATGCACCCAAACAACGGCATGCTAAATTTGACCAAACCATGTTGGCAAATGGCTTTAAAATCAATGAGTGTAATAAATGTGTTTACATTAAAAACACTCCAGGCCACGAAGTCATTGTTTGTTTGTATGTTGATGACATGCTGATAATGAGCAAAACTATGGCAGATATAAATGCTACAAAGCGCATGCTTAGCTAGCAAATTTGACATGAAAGACTTAGGAGTTCTTTGATGTAATCCTAGGAATCGAGGATTCATAGAACTCCACAAGGTATAGCATTATCGCAGTCTCACTACATAGAGAAAATACTTGACAAGTTCAAGTATTTGGATTTCAAGATTGCCAGAACTCCAATTGATGTGAGTTACGCACTTCAAAAGAATGAAGGTGAAAGTAAATCACAAGGGGACTATGCGAGAGTTTTGGGAAGTCTGATGTATATCATGAATTGTACACGACCGGATATAGCATGTGCTATTAGCAAAGCGGAGTCGGTTTACAAGTAATCCCAATCACGTACATTGGATGGCAATGAAACGAGTTTTAGGGTGATCTGAAACATACTCAAGACTATGCTTTGCATTATAATAAATATCCCGAAGTGATTGAGGGATATAGTGATGCAAATTGGATCACTGGATCGTCTGAAGTTAAATCCACGAGTGGATATGTTTTTACAATTGGGAGTGGAGCAGTGTCTTGGAAATCATCCAAACAGACTTGCATCGCCCGTTCCACTATGGAATCTGAATTCATAGCTTTAGACAAGGCCGGTGAAGAAGGCTGAATGGCTCGGAATTTCTTAGAAGATATTCCATTCGCCCAAACCTTTGGCTCCTATATGCATACATTGTGACAGTCAAGCAGCAGTAAGTAGGGCAGGGAGCGTAATGTATAACGGAAAATCTCGTCACATACGACGGAGACACAATACCGTTAGACAACTCCTCTCTAGTGGCGTTATCACGATTGACTATGTAAAGTCAAAAGATAACATAGCGGATCCGCTTACAAAAGGCTTATCTAGAGAGGAGTTAGTAGATCATCAATGGGAATGGGGTTAAGGCCGAGGACAAGTCATCATGGCGGTAACTCTACCTAGCGAAGATTTGGAGATCCCAAGAGCTAGGTTCAAGGAGATCAAACAATGTTGTGATGACGGTTCAACATTGTCAAATAACTCAATCCATTCTCGGTTGAAGACAATGTTCAGAAATAAGGATAAAACTTTATGGCTTGTTAATGAGTTAATAAAGCATTAAGATTTTTTAATGATTATCTAAATCTGGCAGCGTATGACAAGATAATGTGGCTATAAGACCACATGTTTAGAAATCACCTATGTGAGTGTTAAGTGTAAGCCGCTTTAAAGGGGAATGACAGTGAAGGCCCATTCTCTATGCACTCATGAAACCAGGCGGTGTTCATGGCTGAAATGAATACAACCG
Organism: Lycium ferocissimum; assembly: GCF_029784015.1. Classification (NCBI taxonomy): domain Eukaryota; kingdom Viridiplantae; phylum Streptophyta; class Magnoliopsida; order Solanales; family Solanaceae; genus Lycium; species Lycium ferocissimum. Next base: position 61,529,603 of record NC_081351.1, read on the forward strand.
TGAGAACCATAAACGGTTGAGGGTTGATTGTGTGACTTATGTTGTCTAGGTATACAACAAAGTTCGACAGTTCAAAGATATCAAATCTACCGATTGACCGAGTATATCCGATATAAGTTCACTACGGAAAGTTCAAAGGGAAACCTACTTATCCGGATACGGTCAATCTTCACTTGTATATCACACTTGTCCGCGCATTTTTTTATATTATGGCCATTCCCCATTCATGTGAGGGATTGTTGGGTTTTGATATTGGTGAATGAGAAATGATGGGATGGAAAGTGAAGGAATGTAAAAAATCCTTTTGCTTTGGTTAAAGCATTTGTCCCACATGGGAAAAAGAGAGGAAAAAAGAGGTGTATATATTACATTACACCTTCTCTAGTTGCTAAAAGGGTTGAGGGCAAGGACCACTCGCGCGTCGTCGTCGCTAGCTCGGCTCGGCTTCGGCTTTGGATTTGGAGTACTACTATTAAAACATTTCCCTCTTAGTAAGATAATCGGTCTATCCTGGAGGATATTCCATCAACCTCGAGTCTTGTGAGGGGATAATTTCCTTAAGGACACACTTTGAACTAAGTGGGCTCGACTATATTCGGAAATATTTTTTATCGTCCAACATCAAGCTTTGTTCATTTTCCGGTTTACGTAGTTTCTTGGTTTTAAATATTTTATACTGTGTAATCTGTTTTACTAAGTGTTTTACAGATTTTGTTGAAACTTTGTTTATACTTATACAGATTATTTTGACAACAAAAACATGCTTATATACGTTGGCAAACGGCACCACCAAATTTCAGCGGGTGATTACTGTTTTCCTTAATCGCCGACAAAAGGTTGTTGTAGCAATTTTTTTTATTGCAGCTTGAAGGCACAAGTATTGCTGCTAAGACCCTTCTTTTGGTGTAGTGGATGCTATTAAATCTGTATTGCAAAAATACTTTGAAACAACAACTTTGAAAAAATTTCCTGAAATAGAAAACAGGAAAAGTAGAAAACAGAAAATAAACTGGAAAAAATCAGAAAACAGTATAGGAATGAAATTGAGCCCACTGAATGCACAGTGTGTCCTTAAGGAAATTATTCCCCTCAAGTATCCGAGGTTGTGGAATATATCCTCCCAGGATAGAACGATTTTACTCACCGGAGTATCGGTACCTAAAACAGCGGTGAACAGCGAACCACTCGAAGGCAGTAAATCATATTGGAATTTTGTTGTGCAGAAGAAGGAGAATTTTAGAAGTTCAGAAATTTCATTAGAATAAAAATCCGAGGATCAAAAAATATTTATCGCCATTTGAGGCACTGTTTGCAACGAAAGTTTGCAACCTTTTAGAAAAAGCCATGGAAAAAACTGAGCGGGAAATTTTAAACTAAAATCCGGGAAAGAAACTGGTCAGGCGCGCGCAGATCTGAGTCATGATTTGGAATTAATTAAATAACTAATAATTAATTAAAAAATTAAAGAAAATTTTGTCCAAAAAAATTAATCAATCAATCTTTGACTAAATCCAAATCCGAGACCGAAGCGAGCGACGACGACGACGTGCCGAGGGTCCCTTCTCTTCAACCCTTTTAACAACTAAAAGAAGTGCTTCTTCACTTAAGCACAGGGTCTTTTCTTTCCACCACCAATGAGGGAGAAATGCTTCTTCCAACAAAGCATAAGGGAAAAAACTCATTTTCCTTCCATATTTCTTCCCTCCGTTTCCCATTCAACATCTAAACCCAACAATCTCCCACATGAAAGGGAGAATGGCTATATGGAAAAAGGAATGCACGGACGAGTGTGTGATTTACAAGCAAGGATTAATTGCATCTGGATAAGTAGGTTTCCCTTTGAACTTTCCGTGGTGAACTTATATCGGATATACTCGGTCAATCGGTAGATTTGATATCCTTGAACCGTCGAGCTTTGTTATATACCTAGACAACGTAAGTCATACAATTAACCCTTAACCGTCTATGGTTCTCACGGTTGTGTTCGTTTCAGCAATGAACACCGCATGATTTCATGAGTATATAGAGAATGGGGTTTTTCTATCATTCTCTTTGAAGCGGCTTACACTTCACACTCACATAGGTGATTCCTAAAATGTGTCATCACGTAGATACACTATTTGGTCACACGTGCCAAACTTAGAAACCATTAAAAAACTTAAGCTTTATTAACTCGTTAAAAAGCCTTAATGTTTGATCCGTGTTCCTGAACATTGTCTTCATCACGAGAATGGATTGAGTTATTTGACAATGTCGAACCATCATTCATAACTTTGATTGATCTCTTTGAATGTAGCTCTTGAGATCTCCAGTCTGCTAGGTAGAGTTACCGCCATGATGACTTGTCCTAAGCCTTAAACCTATTCCCTTTGATGATCTTTCAACTGCCTCTCTAGTTAGGCCTTTTGGGACTGGATCCGACAGTTATCTCTTGACTTTACGTAGTCAATAGTGATAACTCCACTAGAGGTAGTTGTCTAACGGTATTGTGTCTCCGTCGTACGTGACGAGATTTCCCGTTATACATAACACTCCCTACCCTACCTATTGCTGCTTGACTATCAGAATGTATGCATATAGGTTGCTTTAATTTTAAAAAAAAGTATGCATATAGGTGCCAAAGGCTTGGGCCAGAATGGAATATCTTCCAAAAAATTTCGGAGCCATTCAGCTTCTTCACAGGCCTTGTCTAAAGTTATAAATTTAGATTCCATCGTAGACCGGGCGATGCATGTCTGTATGGATGATTTCCAAGACACCGCTCCACCTCCAATGGTAAACACATATCCACTTGTGGATTTAACTTCAGATGATCCGGTGATCCAATTTACATCACTGTATCCCTCAATTACGGCGGGATATTTATTATAATGCAAAGCATAGTCTTTGGTATGTTTTAAATACCCCAAAACTCGTTTCATTGACATCTAGTGAGTTTGATTGGGATTACTTATGAACCGACTCAGTTTACTAATAGCACATGCTATATCTGGTCGCGTACAATTCATGATATACATCAAACTTCCCAACACCCTTGCATAGTCCAGTTGTGAGTCACTTTCACCTTCATTCTTTTGAAGTGCATAACTCACATCGGAGTCTTGGCAATATTGAAATCCAAATATTTGAACTTGTAAAGTACTCTTTCGATACAATGAGACTGTGATAATGCTAGACCTTGTGGAGTTTTATGAATTTTGATTCCTAAGATCAAATCAGCAACTCCGAAGTCTTTTATATCAAATTTGCTAGCCAGCATGCGCTTAGTAGCATTTATATCAGCAATATCTTTACTCATTATCAACATGTCATCGACATATAAACAAACATTGACTTCATGATTTGAAGTGTTTTTAATGTAAACACATTTATCACACTCGTTGATCTTAAATCCATTTGCCAACATTGTTGTCAAATTTTGCATGCCATGGTTGGGTGCTTGTTTAACTACATAAAGCATTTGGGTGCTTGTTTAAATACATAAAGCAACTTAACAAGTTTGCACATTTTCCTTTCTTTACCAGGAACCACCGAAACCCTTAGGTTGTTCCATGTAAATTTCTTCCTCCAACTCTCCATTTAAGAAAGTTGTCTTAACATCCATTTGATGGATTTCAAGTCCATACACGGCCGCCAGTGCCACTAACACCCGAATAGATGTTATCCTCGTTACCGGCGAGTATGTGTCAAAGTAATCAAGGTCTTCCTTTTGTCTATAATCTTTGACAACAAGTCTTGCCTTATATTTGTCAATAGTGTCATTAGCTTTCATTTTCCGTTTAAAGATCCATTTCAAACCTAAAGATTTATTTTCGGGAGGAAGATCAACCAATTCCCATGTATGGTTGCTCAAGATTGATTCAATCTCACTATTGACTGCCTCTTTCCAAAATGCTGAATCAGAAGAAGACATAGCTGCTTTAAATGTTTGAGGCTCATTTTCAAGCAAGAATGTCACAAAATATGGTCCAAAAGAAGTAGATGTCCTTTGACGTTTGCTACGCCTTGGATCCTTTTCACTTGGAATATTTTCCTTTGGTTCTTTCCGTGATCGTGTAGATCTTTTACTTAACGATTCACATTCTATTTTAAACGGATAAATATTTTCAAAGAATTCAACATTATCTGATTCAATTACCGTATTAACATGAATTTCGGGATTGTCGGATTTATGAACCAAAAACCGACATGCTTTACTGTTTGTAGCATATCCAATGAAAACACAATCCACAGTTTTTGGTCCTATTTTGAATCTTTTGGGTATAGGAACTTGTACCTTTGCTAAACACCCCCACACTTTAAAATATTTCAAGTTGGGTTTTCTTCCTTTCCATTTTTCATATGGAATGGATTGTGTTTTGTTGTGGGGCACTCTATTGAGTATTCAGTTAGCTGTAAGAATAGCTTCCCCCTACAAGCTCTGCGGTAAACCAGAACTTATTAATAAAACATTCATTATTTCCTTTAATGTTTGGCTTTTCCTTTCCGCAATTTCATTGGATTGTGGTGTGTAGGGGGCAGTAGTTTGATGGATAATTCCATATTCTGAACATATCTCTGCAAAAGGAGATTCGTATTCTCCACCCCTATCACTTCTAATCATTTTTATCTTTTTATTCAATTGATTTTCCACTTCATTCTTGTATTGCTTAAATGCTTCAATTGCTTTATCCTTACTATTTAGCAAATAAACATAACAATATCGAGTGCAATAGTTAATAAACGTTATGAAATACTTTTTTTCCACCGCAAGATGGTATTGACTCCATATCACAAATGTCAGTATGGATTAAGTCTAAGGATTTGAATTCCTTTCAACAGACTTATAAGGATGCTTAACAAACTTAGATTCAACACATATTTGATATTTTGTTTTATTACACTTGAATTTAGGCAATACTTCTAAAATTAATCAATTTTCGCAAGGTTTTATAATTGACATGTCCCAAACGAACATGTCATAAATCATTTGACTCCAATAAATAATATGAAGCAGAGTTTTTATTACTACTGTCAACAACCATTACATTTAGTTTGAAAAGGCCCTCGGTGAGGTAGCCTTTTCCTACAAACATCTCATTTTTGCTAATAACAACTTTCTCACTAACAAGAATGCACTTAAACCCGTTTTTAATGAGTAATGCGGCAGAAACTAAGTTCTTCCTTATTGTAGGAACATGAAGAACGTTGTTGAGAGTCAACACCTTGCCGGAAGTCATTTTCAAACAAATCTTCCCATATCCTTCCACCTTGGCTATTGCAAATTTCCCATGGAAAGCTCTTCTTCGGGTCCGGCGGGAGTATAAGTAGCAAATGCTTCTTTGACAACACAAACATGTCGAGTTGCTTCCGAGTCAATCCACCAGTTCTTTGGATTTCCAACTAGGTTGCACTCCGAGATCATAGCACATAACTCATCTATTTCATCAAACTTCTCCACCACGTTTGCGTGACCCTTCTTTTTGTCTTTCTTGGAGGCGCGACAATCAGGAGCCTTATGTCCAGCTTTCTCACAATTGTAGCAATTGCCTTTGAATTTTTTCTTGTTTAGCTCGTTCCTTTGTCCAGACGACTTCTTTCTTTTCTTATTATTTGCTTCTTCAACGATATTAGCCCCATAACCGTTGAGTTTCCACGCGACTTCATTTTGGCAACCTTATTGTCTTCCTCAATCTTCAAACGGATCACAAGGTCTTCCGGCGTCATTTTTTTGCACTTGTGTTTTAGATAGTTTTTGAAGTCTCTCCATGACAGAGGCAACTTCTCAATCACAGCGGCCACTTGAAATGCCTCATTAACTACCATGCCTTCAACAATGAGGTCATGGATGAGAACTTGGAGTTCTTGAACTTGGGTTCCAAAAGTTTTACTATCCACCATTTTATAGTCAAGGAATTTAGCAACCACAAACTTTTTGAAGCATGCATCTTCGGTTTTATACTTCTTTTCAAGTGCAGTCCATAGTTCTTTGGACGTTTGTAAAGCACTGTAGACATTGTATAGGTCATCATCTAGAGCACTAAGTATATAGCCCTTGCACAGGAAATCTGAATGCTTCCAAGCCTCCATTACCATGAAGCGCTGATTTTTTGGCGTTCCTTCTTCAGGAACAGGAGGATCTTCGCTTTTGAACTTTTGCATACCAAGAGTGGTCAACCAAAAGAACATTTTCTGCTGCCATCCTTTGAAGTTGATGCAGGAAACTTCTCTAGTTTTTCTGCCGGTGCCACAGCAGTTGAACGGCTAGTTGTTGCCACCACAATCGCAGTAGGAACGGTGTTTTCCACTTCTATTGCCATTTATTTTCACTGTCAACAGATGACAATCAGTTTAATAATTGGCAAACAAAACCAGAACAATAAATAATGAAGGTTTTATTTTTATAAATTGTTTCACAAGACAACGACAAAATTTTTATGTTCTTCAAATCGTTTCACAATTATGAACTTTAATACTCCAATGAAGTTTTTATATCTTCAAGTCCGAATAGAAAATTCACACGGAGTAGAAAACCACAAAGGTTTTAATCTCTAGAAACAGAATACAGATTAAAATATAAATATAATTTCCTTAAAATTGTTGTAAATCTGTATTGCAAAAATACTTTGAAACAGTAACTTTGAAAAAATTTCCTGAAACAGAAAACAGAAACTAAACTGGTAACTGGAAAAAAATCAGAAAACGGTATAAGAATGAAATCAAGCCACTGAATGCACAGTGTGTCCTTAAGGAAATTATTCCCCTTAAGTGCCCAAGGTTGTGGAATATATCCTCCCAGGATAGAACAATTTTACTCACCGAAGTATCGGTACCTAAAAACGCCGGTGAATAGCGAACCACTCGAAGGCAGTAAATCACACTGGAATTTTGTTGTGCAGAAGAAGGAGAATTTTAGAAGTTCAGAAATTTCGTTAGAATAAAAATCTGAGGATCAAAAAATATTTATAGCCATTTGAGGCACTGTTTTACGAAAGTTTGCAACCTTTCAGAAAAAGCCATGGAAAAAACTGAGCGGGAAATTTTAAATTAAAATCCGAGAAAGAAACGGGTCAGGCGCATGCGGATCCAGATCATGATTTGGAATTAATTAAATAATTAATTAAAAAATAAAAGAAAATTTGGTCCAAAAACATTAATCAATCAATCTTTGACCAAATCCGAGCCGAGCGACGACGACAGCGGGGCGAGGCTTGCCTTCTCTTCAACCCTTTTAACAACTAAAAGAAGTGCTTCTTTATTTAAGCACATGGACTTTTCTTTCCACCACCAATGAGGGAGAAATGCTTCTTCCAATAAAGCATAAGGGAAAAAACTCATTTTCCTTCCATTGTCTTCCCTCCAGTTCCAATTCAACAACATCCAAACCCAACACATGCTTGTGATTTGAGAAAGTTAAGATATAAACAATATTTTTCTAGTACGGAGCGGAGTTTACCCAGAGCAATTCAAAGAGTAGTGTTTATGGATTCTCTAGTCTAAAAAAATAATAATAGTAAAACAGGAAATGATAATTGTTTCATGTCTAGCCAATCACAATACTACTACTTGGTAGTACTAGTAATCATCAATCAATATCTATTATAAAGCCAGACATAGATAAGGTGATGTGGCACCTTTCTTTGACCAAGAATCCTATTTATCTTTTTCTCTTTTTTTTTTTTTGAATTTTTTCTCTCCTTCATTCTACTAGTTTAATTAAACTTATATTAAAAAACCTATATGCCTCTAATAAATTCTCTGAACATTATGGTTCTCCTCCATTAATTTATATTAATGCGTAGTAACGTGCTAAAGGGAGGAGATAAAAAACGTTATACTTTTTCCTCTTTGCTTTAATTATTTTTTATTAATATGCTAGTAGTGTGGGAGATCAAAAGACAAGCACTAACCTATGCCAAACGCTTCATATATGATCTACCCATTATGCTCCAATTATCTCAGCCATCTCATTTGCAGCCATGTTTTTGGGTGCTTAAAGAACTTCCTAGCAAGTACCCTATTAAGCTTTGTCATGCAAATTGCAAATTCTATAGCGAATAGATCATTTGTGATACTAATTTCAAGAGGGTCATAGAACTTGTCACAAGCAGGTGAAAACTTGCCAAGAATGAGGAATGAATTTTGAAGGCATAACATCGGCATTCTCCAACATGAGGTCCACCGTATTTTTTGTTTTTTTCTTTATATATGTATTTTCTGTTTTTTACTTTATAGTAATAATTTGTCTTTTGAGATTCATGTGGTAGGGGATATTTTATCGTTGTTGAACTTATTATTATATGCTATCTTCCTAGCAGTGGCGGAGCCAGGATTTTCGCTAAGGGGTTCAAAATATGAATAAGTGAACACACGAAGAAGCCAAAGAGGGTTCAACATCTATTATATATGCATAAAAAATAATTTTATCATGTATAAACAATGTAATTTTTCACCGAATGGGATTCGGCCCTACTTGGCTCCACCACTACTCCCCAGTGATGCAAATAGACCCATTTAATTATCTGTAAAGGTTTGCCAACATTTTGGTTGGAAACTCTACACTTGTGTCCCATAATTATTTCTTACTCAGTATTTATTAAGTTTTAGTGATTCGTAATTTTCCATTTGCATCGAGGAGTCTGGTACACTAGATGGTCTTTACCTTAACATTGGATCCATTTTTTCTAAGATATTGTATGCACTCTCTAAATTCATAAACTTTTTTCGACTCCTATTCATTCCTTCTACAATGCATAAAATTTTCTTATTAAATCTGTTCAGGAATATGATTAGATCTGTTAAAGAACGACACCGTGTAACTTTGGAAACTATCAGAGCCAAGTCCTCAGGTGGTGATCAAGCAAATTCAGGGGAGAGTAAAGTGAAGATTTTTGATATATTACATGGGAAAACACGATGTAAAGATAGAGAATGGATTGAACAACTTTATACATAGCTCAAATGTATAGGAAGGGAGGGAGGAGTAGATAGGAGCAGGGTTCTATATATACTTGAGATAGGCGGCTGGTGTTTTTTCTGTTTTTAGTTTGACATAGCTTAATTTGTTTTTGTTTGCTTTGATGTGATGAAATAAAATGTGTTCGTTCGACCAAAAAAAAAAAAACTTTGAAAACTCAAACTTGATGATTCGAAAATAAAACCAAAGCGTAAATTTAACAACTATCACTCAAACACAATTCACAATGTGTAGTTATAAGTAAGAGTGTCAATGGTATTGTTCGGACGGTTATTTTATAAAATTTATATCATACCAATATTTCGGTTATATGATTTTGTAGAACCAAAATTAGACTTTTTTTGAAATCGTCTCATCATTTCGGTTTCTCTTCGGTATCGGTACGGTTCGGTTAATTTTTTTGATTTTTTTTTTTTTTTAAAGAACATCATGTTATAGTCACTAGTAAAAGATACGATATCATGCATACTTCTGTGGGACTTTGATAAAAACTCTCTAGATATTTTTGCTATTTAAAGAGTGATGAATCAAGAATACATGAAAGAGGTAAGAATAACGATTGATCCCACTATTTTACGGCAGTGTAAAACAATGTTAAGCAAAGACAAAAAGTAAAATTTAGATCGCACGAGGGGGAAAAATCAATCAACACGGGACTCAAGAATTAAGTCTACTAAGATTAAGTATCCAATAAGATAAATTTAAAATCATACGAGGAGAAAGATATCTAATATTGTATTTTTTCATTCAAGATCGTTGGAATACCTTGTAGCTTATAAGCTAGCTACCACTCGAGATGCTAGAACTAATAATTTAATTTCAATATATTGCCGGCTTGTAGTCGTTTTCATCATCCCGAACACAAGGCGAAAATTTTAATATTTTGTTATATTTAATTTAATATAAAATATATTTTACACATATAAACTTATTCGAGTATTTTTTTTTTTGGTTTATTTTTATAAAATTAAAAATCGACCTAATTATTTGGTACGGTTATAAATTTATATAAAAGCATTGATTTTATTAAAAAACCTAAAAATCAATTCGGTACAGTACGATTCGGTCGTTTAAGTCGGATTTTTAAAAAGAATTAACACCCCTAGTTATAAGGACCAAAGCATCTAGCAAACGTAAAACTTGAAAATAAGAAAGTGAAAAAGACAGGCTTCGGATTAATATTAGGATTTTAAAAAATATTACTAGATTTAAATATTTAATGATCAGTAAAGAAAAATTATTAAATTAATCTTTTCATATTCTTGATGATTTTGTTCTCCAAATAAATTGTTTGTTAACTTTTTTTTGGTTACTTATATTTAATAATAGGAAGTTAGAGAAGAAAGAAAAATAAGATTTGACATCTTTAAAGAAAATGAGCGATTACGTAGAAATGTAAAGAAGGATAAAAAGGTTAAAAAAGAGACAAAAACTACAAAGAGATTATACAGTTAGATACTTATATACATATATTAAATGTAACAAAAAACACATGTTAAAATTTTGTTATACATATAAACAGAAAGAGTTTGATTGTTCTTGAAATTCTTTTCTTTCTTTACATTCTTTTAAGAAAAATAAAAATATGGTTTAACTGTACATATTTTTAGAAAAGACTAAAAACTCTTAAATGATTGCAAATACTAAAAAAATTATATAAAATAAGTGTTAATAACATAATTTGTTAAAACTTGAAATATTTACAAAGAAAATAAAAAATTGCATAATTGAAAGTATAATCCGCGCAAAGCGCTGATAGTTTTACTAGTTGTTATGTAAACCCAAAACTAATATTTGAAGTTCTCCTAGCGAATTTAGGATTTACTTATTAACTATAGAATTGTTGGTGTGCTAATTGTTTATCCCTGATTGGAAGAATTTGAATAATCTCCAAGGTCACTTTGCCACAGAAGTATGGTCGCATGACAACATAACTCAATTTGAAGATGCAACAATATAAAAATATTTGATTTTCCTTAATTAAGCATCCGTTGTCATTAAAAAATAAAGTGTCTTGTGTACTTCGTACTCATTGATATGACAACATAACACTTCAATTTGAAGTTGCAACAATATAAAAATATTTGATTTTTTCTATACTAAGCATCCGTTGTCGTTACAAAAGAAAGTGTGTTGTGTATTTTGTACTCGATGATTTAAAGTTTTGATTTTGACTCTACAAAGTGACTACTAACAAACGTATTTCATCTCAACAACAATTCTACTGAAATATGAGTGCGTTCAATTTTAGTTTGAGAAAATATATAAAAAAAAAAAAACTACAAAAACAAAAATTCAAAAACAATGATAAGTTAATATGAAACCCCAAAATTAAAAGTCTTCTACATATTTCTTCCATTTAACTATAATTAATTAACCATATTTAACCATGATAAATTTCATGTAAGTTTGTTTTTATTCTTGTGAGGGCCACTCATGGTGGATTAAAAGGGAAAATTATCCAGGCTGGGATGTGTTATAAAGGGACCAGAGAAAAGTGTCGGTGGAAATAATAAAAAACATGGCAAATTTTTAGTGGGCAGAATCTCACTTTCTCACCTGGTTCGTCTTTTCCAGCGTGTTGTGTTGTCAAATCCATAATCAAAATGGTAGTAACAAATTTTGACAAGTCTCTTTCCTTAAACAATAATGATTGAGAAACTCACACAAACAAAAAAAAAAAAATGAAAAAAATATTCTTTCCGTTTCAATTTATGTAACATCTTTTCAATTTAGAGTTGCAAACAAATTGTGTAAAATTAAAAAAAAAACCCATAAATAATTTGAGGAGGAGGGAGCAGGAGTTTCGGTGTTAATTCCCACAGAAACACCCTCGTGCGTTTAGCCTTATTTGTCGCCAACTATCTCTCGCTCTAATAATTCAATTTAAATGCAAAGCTCTGGCAATATAATGGCACTCATCATATATTAATATGTACATATAAAATAATATACGTGCACTCCTCTTAATTGAACTTCTTCTCACTTTCAGATCTCCACAAAATATTTGAATCACACTCTTCTCTTTCACTATTAATTCTGTCTTTATTTGGATCTTGCCTTAATCTTCTTGTCCCCCTATAGGTACCTACAATCTTTCTTCTTTATCTTTAATAATGGGTCATTATTTCATTTGAATTCAAGTTTGCTTTGATATTTCCTTCCAAATTTATCTTTATTGAGCTAGGTTCTCATCCTAAAGGTACAATCTTTTTGCATAGACTGAATGAGTTGCTTCTTTATCTTTAATAAAAGTTTTCTTTTGATGTTTAGAGCTAGTTTAATTTGTTAGATTGAGATTGTAACTGATTTTGTTTTTTGTTTCACAAACAATTCATCTCAATTCTTTGCCAGCTGTACTGAATGTATGAGTTGTTTATTTGAAATTTTGAAGCTTTAGGGTCAAAGACGCGTAGGTACCACCAAAATATAAAGATAGGTTAAAGAAATCTTTTTTGAGATAGTAGAATTGATACTGTTTCCAAAAATTGAGTCTTTCTTGAGCAAATCATTGCCGGGGTTTAGCTGCTTACTGAATCTACTGGTAGGATTAGTTGTTAATTTGACCGAATAATCAAGAAAGTAATAATTCTGCTCTTTCAATTTGGCAATTGAAGTTCTCAGGAAACTGAACGGTGTTTGATATATTGTCTTTCAGAGTTTGTTTCAGCTGATATAACCTGTTGAATGATCAATCTTGGTGCTGGATTTCTGCGGTTTATATTTTCGAGTTTATAAGAAGTATAGAGAGATTTAATTTGAGTGGAGTTTTAGTATAGAGAGATTTAATTTGAGTGGAGTTTTCATGGATCATATCCCATCAACACCTTGTGATTTTGTGGTTGATCTTGAGATGTGCAAGAGCCCGAGCGAAGAAGCAGCAAGTCCTGATCCTATTCAAGTAGGGAAGAGTTTTTTCAACAATATATGTGATGATGAAGAACTTGTTAAAGCTGAAAATGGGCTTTGTATGATCAGCAATGTAAAGGATAAGGTCAAGGGGTTAGTGGCTGATAATAGTGTAGAGAAGAAAAAACTGAAAGACAAGCGTAAATCCACAAGTGCTAAAAAGCCTCCCAGACCTCCAAGAGGATTGTCCTTGGATGCTGCTGACCAGAAACTTATCAAAGAGATCGCTGAACTCACAATGATTAAACGTGCACGGATTGAGCGAATCAAGGCTTTGAAGAAACTGAAAGCAGCAAAAGCATCTTCAACTCCATCTTCGACAGGCAGTGTCCTTGCCTTTCTGTTCACTGTCATCTTCTTTCTCGTGCTGTGTTTTCAAGGTAATGATTTGGCATTGCTTGTATCTTTCATATGTCAATTTGCGAGTGTAATTATTTTATGAATCATGCTTTAGCATGCTGGAAACAGCCTCTCTACCCCACAAAGATAGGGATAAGGTTTGCGTACATCCTAACCTCCACAGACCCCACTTGTGGGATTACACTGGTATTTTGTTGTTTTTATGCTTTAGCATGCCGGGTAGTGTTAATTGCATTTAATACCTAGAGTAGTTATTTTTCTTTTATGTGTCATGCTTCTATGCACTTTCTTCCTAGCTTATCCTGTTTGAATAATTGCATTCGTAAAATTAGGGTATTTCATGAAGGTGTTAAATTATATGGACACATCGTTAACTTGTGATTTGTCCAGCATCATGTAAGCAACATCGTAGAGGCAGTCTCCGGCATCCCCTTAAACTGTTGGATGTATTTATGGATTGACTATACATCAACGTCATTCTTGTTTTGGAACGTCTATTTTCTTGTCTTGAGATGAATACTTGTGCGCATTATCTGAGGAATTTTCATTTTCTGCGAGGGACAGTGTTACTGGAAAGCACATATTTGCAATTGATTAACCCTCGCCGTTTTCTTTCTATTGCAAAATATTTGTTGCTACCAGATTTTTTTTTTCATGGAACGAATTATCTGATGATTTGGGACATTACCAAATTGTTTGTAGGGATGTCCTCTGGAAGTTCAGCTGTGAGTTCTCATGATTCGCCTCAACCAAGTGGATCAAGGTCAAATAGCTTCATTATTCAACAATACTACTCCGATCTATCCGCCAGAACTGCTGCTAAGAGTTCTGGGTCACCCAAGTATGTGCTATTTTGTTTGTCTATAATATGCTGAAAATATTTTGCTACATTTTTTCTGTAGATGATGATTGTACTGTGCTAAAATTTCATTTGTTTTGTATTCTGCAGTTTAGTTGAGCAGGTTTCTGGTTCGGATCTGAGGGACGGCCCGAAAAGAGTCACGACTTGAAGTATAGTGTGATTGTGGTGAATTTTAGAATATGCAAATATGAATAGGAACTGCCAACACGTCTATGATTTTGGGCAAGTTCTGCGGGAACTGTGAAACCTTGACTAAACATGAGACCTGCAACATTTGTATACCTTGTACAGTGATATATGCTGTTTGGTGAGAGAAGTAAATGCTTCTGCAGCATGGTAGGATATCTGTGGAATTGCTAATTAAGAAGCTTGCTACATATTGAGTAAGTTAGTTTTCTTGGGGAGTTACGTTTGTAACAAAATAACGACCGGTTTTAGTCTATACGTAGGATAATACAGTTCACTGAATAGTGAGATTTTTGCGGGTTTGAAGAGGATGAGGAGGAAAAAGACCCTTCAAGCGCTACTAACGCCTTGACATTATGCAGAGTGGCCTGATTGTGTCTTTTCTTCTTGTCATTTGTAGTTTGTTACTCAGTGTTGCCGGTTAATGTAGTGCCACGATGTTGTTGATGCTGATAAGGAAATTTATTGTGTGTTTGAGTTTAACTTCAATGTACTGATGGTATATAATATTTACTCAATTTTAGTGATAAACATTGTTGGGGAATTGTTAAAAGATGGTAATTAATCCCACTGATGTGACAAAAGTGTTTGATAAAAAATGAATGTTGGAATACTTGCTCAGAGATGCGCGTAACCAGCTAAATCCTTCTGTAACCAGCTAGATCCCAGCATTGCGCTGTTTTGACTTTGTTGCAGTGCTTCACTAGTAGTCAGTCAAGCATTCACCCAGCCACTGAAATAAATAAATAAATAAATAAAAAAAGTCAAGCATTCACCCCGAAAATTGCGGTCAGATATGCATATGTGCAAATTGATTTGCAGTGTCAACCGTGCAGAACAGCCTTCTCTTATTCTTCTGAGTTCGAAAATCATAAAAGTAGTCTCATTTTGATGAACCATACGAATAGATATAAATCACTCATATAATCGATTTCACAACTAATTTGGGATTGAGTCCTAGTTTTGATAAATGAAAAAAGATAATATAATAACTAATACATGAATAATTAAATCCTACATAACTAATCCTTGCATTATTAATATCTACATACAGTGGCGGAGTCAGGAATCTGGCTAAGGGTGTTCAAACTTATAAAGTAAATAACTTTTTTCAATAAGTGGGTGCACAAAATTTTTTAAATCAAAATAAATAAATTTTAGGCTTGCCATTTCCTTCGTAATTTTTCCTCAAGCATTATCCAAGAACTAAACTTTGAAATGTATTTTTGGGTTTTCACTGAAAGTTCTAGTTGAGCAAAGAAAATCACTCAAGAGAGTCCAGTTAAAAATCATTAGGCACCAGTAAAAACAAAAGATTGAATGGTAACATGAGAGAATTAAAAAAGAACTAGGGAAGTGAGAATCAGGCAGCCATCTTTGACGGTGTCCGACGAGTTTAGACTATGAGGTTTTAAACAAACTTATTGAGTAATTAAAAATCAAATCAAATGTACTTTATTTTTTAAATAAAACTAGTAAACTTTTTTGGCTTCAAGTGTCAAAAACATCAAAATTTTAAAAATAATATCTTTGTAAATTTAAGGAAATATTTTTATTTGGTTTGAAGTTTATATTGAACTGTAATTTTTATTGTGAAATTTTCTAATAAGAAAAAAATAAAAAAGATATGAGTGAAATGTTACACCCCGTAGTTTCGTATGTTGAGATTCGAGCTACCTTTCAGGAGGTATGTGAGCTTATATGTGTTTAACTTATGGCTATAAGGGTTTAAGTGTATATTATAAGCTATGGAAGGATTGAAGGGCAAGTGAATTAAGGAAATTAAATTTGTTGGAACTTGGAAGAGAATATGAGGGGTAATTTTGGCCCAACGTGGAGAAAGAATATCTTTTAGTAGATAAGGAGTTTTGAAGCAAGGTAAAAGCCTAAAATGAAGTTCGTTGAGTCTAGTTTCCAACCCAATAAATAGCTCGTCGATAGGATATCGGGATAGAGAATTATGGACGTTACAAGTTCGGCCGACAAAGCAAAAACGCGTGCTACGGTCTTTGCTACGATGAATCGACGGTACCGACTTGCTGATGACCCGACCCGAATTTGACCCACTATTTAAGGACCAAATCTGACCCAAAACCTCATTTTTCAGCCAAGAATCCTCCAAATATTTCCCAAACCTTCTAGAAAATTCTCCCAACTTCTATCCACCAGATTTTAACGCGAATTAAGTATAATCTTCGGATTTAAGGTTGGACAGCGCGTAGTTGCAATTATACTATCGTATTGCGGTGAAACTTGGCTTGGATTCAAGGTGATAATCGAAGATATTGTAATTCTAGCGGGTGAAAGGTATGAATTTTTCCTTATTAGTATTGATTTAAGCTTATCTACGGATGAAAAGTTACTAAATGAGCGTATAAGGAATTTATGGGTCGAAAAATTGGATAAAACATCGTGTGGGATGTTTATGGAATATTTTGGTGTTGATAATATTGTTGTTGATGTTGGTATTGTTGTTGTTGTTGTTGGTTGCTAAGTTGAGATTTTGGGCTAGGCGTATAAACAAAGGAGATGCTACCGAAATTTCGGCAGATTCTAGAAAGATTTATTTGGAGGCTTAGGATAAGTATATGACAACGGGCCTAATAATAGTATGAATGGTTTTATATATAGATTTCAAGACAGGAGTTAGTTGGAAAGTCGAGAAGCGAGGTTCCAGGTATGTTAAAGCTATCCTTTCCTTCTTTTTGGCATGATCTATGATAAGTGTGAAGCGTAATGATATCCATAATGAATCCATTCCTAGATGTAGGATATCCTGAGTTCCTTGACCTCTTAAGCCCGAAGGGGCCATCATTATTAAGCCGGAAGCGGCTGCCCGAAAGAGCCGTCATTATTAAGCCGAGCGAGCCGCATGGGAAGTACGAGTAGGGTAAAGGCATATATATATATATATATATATATATATATATATATATATATATATATATATATATATATATATATATATATATACATGCTGCATCAAAAGTTCATATGCACGTACATGTTTATCAGAGTTGGTTACAGGTACTGGTTGAGTCTGTTACTCTTTTATCATCCGAGTCGAGATATGTTGTTTCTGTTCTACCTTACATACTCGGTACGTTGTACGTACTGACGTCCCTTTGCCTGGGGGCGCTGCGTTTCATGCCACGCAGGTGCATACAGATGAGTAGAAGACATTTGGCTATAGGATGTTCCCAGGCTATCAGCTGGATTGGTGAGCTCCATCTTAGTTCGGAGTGTTGCCGAGTCAAAATACTTATGCTATGGTATTTTGTATATGTTAGAGACTTTGCAGACAGTGTCCTGTGGTATGTTTGTCGAGATGTCGACAGATTGATGTCAGTTGAGTCATTTGTGTACTTTAAAAGAGTATGTATTTTAGATGATTTCTTTTTGGAAAAATTTTATGTTCTTAAAAGTTTTTGAAATGACGGAGTTTTGATAGAGCGAATGTCGAGAGTTCGCTCGACTCTGATGAGAGTCGGGCGCCCGTCATGCCCTATTAGGATTGGGGTGTGACATGAAACCTTTCTAATTTATTATTTTAAGGTAGACAATCATTTAGATAGAATACTTCAAACAATAGAAAGCAAAAGAGGAATTGGGCCTATTGGCAACATAGAACGGGCAATTCGCACGAATGCCTTATTTTGGGGTGGTCTTTAATTTTTTTCTCTCGAATTGGTGGTCTTTAATTTTTTCCCTTCACCTAATATCATGATGTTTGGGGTTCGAACCCTGGCTCAATAAAAAAAAAAATCCGCAACACAGAGTTTTGTAGCAAAGTTAGGCCTATTCGAGCCAAAGTTAGACCTCACACAGAATTTTGAATGGAAAACTCTACCTGCAGGCAGAGTTTTTCATTCAAAATTCTGCCTGCAGCTAGAGTTTTGTATGCAAAACTGCCTTGCAAAATTCCTTCTTTTTTTTTTTTACCAAGCTGAGATTCGAACCCAGAACCTTGAGGTATTAGGCGGAGGACAAAAATTAAAAACCACCAATTTGAGGGGAAAAAAATTAAAGACCAGTGCTTTTGAAGGGAAATCCACACAAAAAAATAACATAGAATGCAGTGCATGTCCAACAAGCTTTAAAAAGAACTGCGCAATTTGCTTTAGCGCGGATTCGAACCCGCGGCATAAGACTCACATTGACCTATGTACCCGCTATAATTGTCCACCCCTGCCTACATAACTCCGACCCCCAATTCAAATTTCAGATATGAATTCTCCTTGATGTCCCCCCCCCCCCCCCTCTCTCCTTTTTTTTTTTTTGAGGTATCATCCACTCTGAACGAGCTTGTTTGCGATAATCCACATTTTTTAACTAGAGCTTTGAAGCTATGCTAATGGCTGTCAATGGCTTCCCGCTCCTTCTTCACATTTTTCAGCAACCAAAATGTATATAAACTTCAAGTATAACTTCGAACAACGATTACATACATCTATATCTATGTATATAAAATAGGAGAGGTATAAACAATGTGGTTAAGCCAAGTGGCAAGCTAATAACAAGTCACTTGGCAAATTTAAGGCATAGCTAATGAGAATTAGGACAAAATTAAAAAGAATTAATAAATAATTTTTTTAAATTGAATAAAAGATAAAACTCAATTTGCAAGATTAGAATAGTTTCCAACTCTATTCAAATTCAAAATACTGATGTTTATCACTTTTTTTTTCCATTATATTTTATCTCAATCATCTATATAATGTTACGACCTGTTAAGTTATTATAGTGTTTTGACCCATTTAATCTTGTTGACCCTTCCCCAAGTCCCGTTAGAATAATCTATGACTTAATGAAGTCATTGGGTTGGTTTCCACAAGGTTCGAATGTAAAATGAGTCATTGATGGAGAAGCTAGTTAAGTTAGCAAGTTAGAGCTGACCACGGTCAACGTCGGGTTAGAATGACCCCGTGTCAATGTTTTGGAAGTTCCAACATGTTAATATGATGATTTTGAACTTGTCCACAAGTTTTGGTGAGGTTCTGAAGAGTTTCAGATGGGTTTGGGTTTTGTCGCGCTCGTATTCGATGTTTTCGCCGTAGGTCTGTGGATAGAAACGATCCAGTTTGATCAAACAACCTTTTTTTTTGTGTGAGGTTTGAACCATTAGATCCGTATCGTGATGACGAAGCTATAGCAAAAATAATCATCGCGTTTCGCCTTTGGATGAGGGAGTTATGCCCTTTTTCGTTCGGGCTGTTCTAGCAGAGGCCGCTATAGCGGGTCTGTCCGTCGCAGCGACCAACTGGACACTGCAGCGACCGACGGGGGTAGAAAAGCCCTATTTTTATACTCCAACTCCTACCCATTACCCACAAGATCCCAAAGTCAGTTTTCAAGAGATAAATAGGCAAACTTCATTCCATTCTTTGGTGAAAGCATCTTGGAGGGTAAGTCCCCACCTTTATTTGTTCCTTTTCCTTTCTTCTTCAAGTTCCATGATTATTTTAAGGTCCATCAATGGTGGGTGAAAATCCTAGAACCCTAGAATTAGTAAACCCTTAAACAATTGGTGAGTTGTTGATTAATCATCTAGGAGTATAGATTATCACTTTTTAGGAAGGGAATTTGATTTCTTATGGTTGAAATTGCATGTTGAGACTTAGGGTTCTAATAAATATGAAAACTTTGTCCTAAAATCTGTTTTAAAGGGTAAAATTGATTAGAAACCTATGAATTAAAGGTTAATGATTGTAGAGATAGAAGTTATGATAAATTCACCATTAAAGGATGGTTTTATCCATTAGAAAGAGTTGAAGTAAGCGGGTCTTCTTCCCCAAATTGTTGTTCTTGTTTAAATACATGGTTTGAGTTGGGTACGGATAACACCGAGCCTTGGTAGGGCCAGGTATGTATAATGACAGAGCCTTGTCATGGCCGGGTATGCGAATCACCGAAACCTTGTGGTCGGGTACGGTATGAGTGTGAATATGAATATGAATGCGAATACGAATATATATGTATGTATGTACATGAGTAAGCATTAGAAATGGAAGGTCCCTATAAAAGACAAGTAAGTAGATATGATGAAGGCCACTAGAGGTACAAATGACTCTATTACCTCCTGATTCTCCCATCTTATGCTATATCTTATGCTATTTTTTGTGCTGTCTCTTATGATTCTACTATGATGTTGATTATGCTTTACATACTCAGTACATTATTCGTACTGACGTCCTTTTGTTTGTGAACGTTGCGTCAAGCCCGCAGGTGGACAGGGAGACAGGCTCAATCCATAGATTTCTTATTCAGGGACTACATAGAGGAGCTCCATTTCATCCGGAGCTACAACTTTTGGGTATTATTCTTTTGTGTACATAAATATGGGCATGGTGGGGTCCTGTCCCGCCTATATGTTGCTACCTACTCTTCATAGAGGCTCGTAGACAGTTGTGTATGGTTAGATGTCTTGCAGCCTTGTCGGCACATATTTTGTATATCATTTTGATAGCCTCGTCGGCTTGCATATATGGATATGGGCATTGCTGTTGATGATGATATAAATGTGTTGTCGCCCAATGAGATTAGTACTACTAATGTAATTAAATTATGCGTAGGCCATGTGGCCCACTTAGATGTGAATGAAAATGTACGATAAGAGTTGCCCGGGTGGGTTAGCACCGGCTGCTCGTCATGGCTCTCCGGTTGGGTCGTGACAGTTTGTTTCTTACTTAGCATCATATTGTTAGACTTTGACCGTTATGAGGTGCTTCGGAAATAGAAGGCTCGTGTGGAGTAGTTTGTGGCCCCTGTTCTGCATTCGAGGTAGGTTACGGCTTACTTTAGTTAGACTTTGATTAGCGAAACGTATATATTATGTAGAATTGATGGGAGAAAGCATGATTAGGTCTTCGGACATGGTGTTTTGGTTGGATATTAGCTAGGTTGGTATGACTTCTAATTTTGTGGGCTCGTCGCCATTACTTTATATAGTGAAATATGAGGTGTAGTTGTATTCATACTGTGGCGATTCGGGATGGATTTCTATTGGGTTGATAGTTGTTGATGGTGGCTCGTTGCCCTGTTATTGTGATTAGACGTATTACCTAAATTGTCGTGTTATACTCAATTCTGTCTTATTATGACATATATCATCGGAGAAATGAAGGCTACTGAGTTTAGACCTGAATTGCGATTTATATATTTATGATAGTACGTAGATGAACACTTGATGTATGATTTACTGTTGATGATAATATATAGAAAAATGGAGCATCTTGGTGATACAAGACTTAGTTGTGAGGCGTACTTGCTACATGTGGAAGTAAAGAGGGACATAGACCATTATGTTGTTTGAGACGGGTTGTATGATTCATTTCATGGTTGAGTTGATCTAAGTCTTGATATGACTTGTGGCTTTGTGACTTGTACCTTCATCGTTAGTCTATTTGCGTTGATGTACCGTGTTTACACTCATTTATGCATTCATACACTCATACATGATGGAAATGGTTTGGTAACGATTCATGAAAGACTTGTGGCATGATGCCGTGTGGTTGACATTGATATTGCTATTGTTCATAGTCCATACATACTAATGAACTGGAATACGTGGACACATACATTGTGATGTGAAATTTGTGAAGAAGTTAATATAATCTTCTTGTTGAACTTGTGATACTATTTGATGCTAGTTTTGAGCTCGTGGTCCGAGGTTCGTTTCGGAAATGAGTGGTACATAATGTGGATCCACGTCCGAGGTTCTTTTCGGAGCGGAGGATTTATGACTCGGGTCCGATGAGTATCCGGAACGAGTGGTACATGGACACCATGGGTCCCCTGCAGGTCATGACTACTGGGCAAATGACACCAGTTAGCATGTATGTACAGTTCGAGTGATTGGCTAGCGCATTGCATTGTATTGCATAACATCATATTTTGCATTGCACATCATTATATCTCATTCAACATTATTATATGCTCGTTTAGTTCTGATTTTGGTATGGTTTGTTGAATAGCTATTATGATATAGATATGATCATTGACTGAGTAAAATTGTGGGTTAGTGATTCTACCTAGGGTCGGAACTTGGACTTGTGATTATCGGTGAGATTATTGAAACTTGACGAGACTTATGGTTTAGAAGCTCTATCTTAGGTCGTGACTCTCGTTATGGGATATTTGTGACTTGGATTTGAGTGTTAAGTGCCTATCTGTTTATCTTGTTGATTTTATGCTTATATACGTGAACTAATCTTAGTCGGCCTATGATGCTTACCGGTACATAGTGTTTGTACTGATACTACCTTGCTGCACCCTTTTTGAGTGCAGATTGTGTTTCAGAGATTTCATCCAGACTACATCTCTAGCTTGAAGCTAGTTAGCTTGATCGGATCCGAGGGTGAGCTTCTATCCATGCCATGCCACCTCAAGATCTCTCTTTCCAGATGTCTACTTTTATTCCAGACATTATTTGTTATTATATTTGAGATATACTTCATTCTGTAGGCATTATTGGTTAGAGTCCTTGTACAATGCCTTTCAGCTTCTGGGGGCGTAATAATTACACCTTGTAGTTTTGTACGTTGAGGCTCGTTAGGTGTTAGTTGTTCTGATTGTGGACACTAGAGTTATCTTCTTGGATATATGAGATTATATGCGCCTATCTTATGGTTATGAGGGGTTTAAGTTCATGTAATAAGTTATGGAAGTATTGGAGAACAAGTGAATTTAGGAAATTGAGTTTGTCGGAACTTTGGGAAAACTTGGCAGAATTTTGGATAGGATTTTTGGTCCAACTTGAGAAAGGTCTATCTCTTAGAATATGAGGAGTTTTGGTGTGTATCTTTTATCCAAATTGAAGTTCATTGAGTCTAGTTTCCAACGCAACAAACCGTTCGTCAATGTGACATCGGAGTAGAAAGTTATGGGTGTTTTAAGACAGACTGTTCGGGTAGAGAAATTTGACGGTTCAGTTTGACGGACCGCAGAATTTTCTGCGGACCGTCAAATAATTTTTTTCCCACCGTAAAGCAGTTCCAGAGAGCACATTTTGGGTGGTCATTTGATGGACCAATTTGACGGAAATACGTCAAATATTCTCCGCGGTCCGTCAAAGTACCACCCCAAAGTAAGTCGGTGGACAACTTTTTGATGTTATAAATTTGATCCAAGGTTCATTTTTCATCATTTTTACCTCAAAATTCATCCAAACACTTCCCAAAACCCTCTCCCCAAGTTCATATGCTAATAAAGGTCAAACCCTAGAGGATTAAGAGAATTAAGTGCTAGAAAGCTTACTAGGGTTTGTAGAGTTCAAGAATTCCTTTAGTGTTGATGTTGGAGGTTTCACTCTAGTGGAATAATTTGATCCAAAGCTTGCTCTTGTGTGATTAAGGTAAGTTTTCACATCTATTGCATGTTGTTAAGGTTGTTTGATTGTTATACAATTTGGTTGAAGGAGGAAAATGAAAAGAGAGTTTAATTATGGATTTGAGGATATTTTGAGTTATAATTTTTGGCATATTATGAGTATAATCTTGTTATGAGTGGTAATGATGATGATGAGTAAGCGTTGTATACAAGTGTATATGGAGTTGTGTTGAAATTGTTGTTAGGGTTTGATTATGAAAGGGAGTTTTGGGCATTGAGTGGAGAATAACTTGAATGAAGTCTCTTAATTATAGTATTGTTGATGATGTTATTGTTGATTAGGAATTGTTTTGGAATTTAGTAGAAGTAGATGAAATAGGGGAAGAGCTGATCAAATTTCGTTAGTTCGTTAATGATGCTAGTTTGAACTTAAGAGTGTTTTCAAGACTTAACCTTAGTATGAATCCTCGTGAATGAAGATTTTGCGGACTTGGGAGGAGAACGTTAAGTAATTAAGGAGACGTAAAGATATGTTAAGGCTAACCTTTTCTTTCTAGGGCATGATTCCCTATTCGTAAACTCATACGTGATATCCATAATATTCCTATTCCTAGAAATTCTATAAGCTCATAATTTTTAAGATTCTCATGATATGGTTGATAATGTTTTTTTATAATGATAATGATAATGATAATGATGATGATGATGATTTCAATTCTAGAGATGCCAAAGCTTAAAGTTCTTAATGTGCCAAAGCTTAAAGTTCTTAATGTTCTCATGATACTATTGAGCTTGTCATATGATTATCGATTGTATCCATTGTTGTTGATCTCATCTTATAGTAGTTTTTCGTCCAAGGTGAGATATAGCGATGATGACGATTCCATAATAGAAATCGGAGGTTTACCGACCTTACGTCACTCCAATAGAGTAGTAACATTTCATTTGGGCTCTCAGGCATGCTTATTATATATATGTATGTATTTTCTCACACCGCGTTGTGCTATAGCCGGCCGGGCAGACATATAGATATACACACCACTGCAGTGGGCAGCTTATGATATCGTCCCGGATGCGAGATGCCCGAACGCGGGGTAATGATGATAACACCATGCCTATATGGCCGGATAGTATGCTATACATATGATGATCACACTGCACCTATATGGTCAGGCAGTATACTATATATATAGAAGATGTTGTTTGGAAGGAAAAACTAAACATGCATGATATCCGCCTTAAGAGGTAATCAGATGTACAGGTTATCTCTTTCATCTCATGCTCCTTATATCTTTATTATGTTGTTATTCATGCCTTACTTACTCAGTACATTGCTCGTACTGACATTCTTTTCTTGTGGACGCTGCGTTCATGCCCGCAAGTAGACAGGGAGATGGATCTGACCCTTAGGTGCTTCATCAGCGGAGTCTCAGGAGTGCTCCATTTATTTCGGAGCCGCAGTCTATTGGTACTCTCCTTTTGTATGTATATATTTGGGAACGGCGGGGTCCTGTCCATTTTTATGATTTTCAGTATTCTATATAGAGGCTCGTAGATATATGTGTGGATAGTTAGAAGTTTCATAACCTCACCGGTGTATATCTTGTATATTATTTTTGTAGCCTTGTCGGCTTGCGCATATATAAATGGGCATAATTGTTGATGATCTTATTGATGAGTTGATTTTCGAGAATTCATGCTCGTACAGATTGTGATAGTTATGAGTTAGCTAAGTGGTCCACCAAGCTATGGTTATGTGAAGCAGGTTTAGTGGTGCGCGGTAGGTTAGCTCCGGGTACCCGTCATGGCCCTCCGGTTGGGTCGTGACAGTAATAGTTAAGACTTCCGCACTTGTATTATCTATTAATTACTACTTGTTTTATTTATTTATTCATTCACATGATCATTGATATAAATGATTAAAGAAGTTAAAAATTGGCTAGTGATTAATGGGTAATGGGTAAGGTTCGCCTACTAGTGATAATAAGGTAGGTGCCCGCACGATCGGTAAATCGAGTATATATATATATATATATATATATATATATATATATATATATATATATATATATATATAGGAGAGGTGCAAGCAATATGGTTAAGCCAAGTGGCAAGCTAAGGACAAGACATTTGGCAATTTTAAGACAATTTAATGAGAATAATGACAAAGTTTTTAACATCTTTTAATAACATTCCAAAATTGGAAAATAATTTTTGAAAAAATAAAGTTTAAACTTTTGAATTTAAAACAAGCAATATTTATCCGCATTTAGGATAAGGCTTTAAACTTTGTCCTTAACAATATACCTCAATAGGATTATTCAACTACGAACACATCTATTAAGAACGAGTTATTTATCAACCAGATTTCATATTTAATTAAAATATAATTGACAGATAAAAATAACTTATCCTTAACATATCATAATTATATGTCACGATCCAATTTAGCTAAGTCGTACGGGCACTTACCTTTCCCACCTCGGTAAGCGAACCCTCAACCCAACGATAATAAAAACGTAAATAAATAATTCAATAAGCGGAAGAGAATAAATCATGTAAGTCTGCCGATAATAATATAGAAACAATGTGGAAATAAGGAAATACACCTCAGAGTCTGGTCTAATCCATACAAGAGCATCTAACTAGAAATATACAAGTCTGGAATATCAATAATACATTCAGTCTGAATATGTCTCAGAATGGAAAATAAGACATAAATAAGAACAATCTTCAAGACAGCGGACGTCTCGTGCTCACCCTGTAGACTCTAAGCAAATCTAGGAGCGACTATCAGCCACGAGAAACAGAAGTAGATCCAACCTGGAATTCTGCCTTCATAAAAGAATGCAGCAAGTGCAGTTCAGTACAAAATCACAATACTTGAAGGTATCATAGGACGACTAAGTACAACTAACATAATCCAGACAATAAGGTAATATAAGCAGATAAATCATTAAATATAAGTCAAAAACAAGTCAGAACCAAATACACGTCATCACCTAGGTGGTAGCATCTAAACCCAAGTGTGCCAATTCTCAATGTGTCCAATCCGTATCCAAATAAGACAAGTCAATCACCAGGTCATCACAACATGAGCCATAGTGCAATGCAAGGCAATAATGTATGAAATGCAATGCAATGCTGTGTACACATGTACTCCGGACGAAAGTATCGACGTCTCGGTAGCACAACCCATGGGGGACCCGCAAAGTCCATATGCCACTCGTTTCGGATCTTTACCCAAAGGTAACGAGACTCCGAATCTTTGCCCACCGATAATTTTCATCAGCACACCCATGGGGGACCTGCGAAGTTCATGTACCTCTCGGTCCGACACTGCTACCACACAACCACGATTCCGGAACAATAATCGGATATCGAACCTCACGTCACTCTTATCTGACTGAGCCCAGCTTTTCAGAGTGTTTCCTCAAGTATCATCAATGTATCAACAGTATATCATGAAGGATGAGAATGCGTGCAATGTATGAGTCAACATCCATGATCAGATCAATATCACAAGTACCAAGCATGGGTATGCCAACAATATCATGAAAGACTACACAAGTCATATAGAACACTATCCTCGTATCAAATGTCAACAAGTAAGATACTACAATATCATGATCAAGATGTATCAATAGTCGCCAATATTGCTATCACTACGTGGCATCAGGCCAACAGCAATAGAACAAAGCAAGTCACAACACAACAGGGTGGCTGGCCCTAATCACATAATAGGGCCCCACCTAAGACTATCCAACCCAACTTCATACCCGAAGGTTTACATGCTTTCTCCGACAATATCGTCTAAATATATGCTTCGTTACACGAAGTCTCACCATAGGGTAAGCCATAACTTACCTGGAAGGCCGAACAACAATAACACCAACAATCACTCCTTAGCCTTTCCTTTCCGCCGAGTCTCGAGATCAAGAAAGTCTAAGCATATTCGAAACATGGAATTAGAATCAAGACGAGCGTCAAAAGCAACCCTACTTCTATCAAGACCTAAATCCCCAACCTATGGAATAAGGTTTATGAACATGAAGGGTGAAATTAGGAATCTAAAGGTCCCAACATGAAATTAAACCTCTAGGTGATCAATTCCCATTAATAGCAAGTTAGAATAATCAACAATTTACTCTAATTCGGATTCTAGGCAAAACCCCCAAATTTGGGTATAAACCCTAACATCTAAATCCACAAATTAGCCTCTAATTAGGAAGCAGTTATGAAATAAGGGTTCTAATCATCAATTCAATGCTTAAAGAAGTTAACCCAAACAACAATTCATGGTTTAGAAGCCTAGAAGGAATATTCACTTAAACCCACTTTTAATCTTTACTTAAAGAACTATCAAGGAAAAGGGATTCTAAGATGATAGGGATAATGGAATAGCAAAGAGATAAGAAAGACTTACCACGAAGAATCCTCTAGAATTTCCCCCAAAAGCTTAATTTTCGGAATAGTAATAAATGAGAGACTAAGGGCTTTTAATACACACTTAATGAATATAACGGGCCCAATACCGATACGGCGGCAGCGGGACCGCTACGGCGGTACCGCCCCGATGTCCACTCAGACCGCTGAGACGGTCGAGCCACAAAGCATTGTGCCGCCACAGCGGCCAATACCACCGCTCTGGCAGTATCGTTATGGCGGTAATAGTGCCGCCAGGGTTGACACCAGCACAGATTTTTCCTGAAATAAACACAATATCAATCCGAAATCCCGACTAATATCCGTGACCATCTGCTCACAAAACACAAACACAGATACACATAAAAACACCCTGTGAATGCACTCGTGGTCTCAGAATTCCCAACGGAGGTCTCGTTGACTGAGTCAACCCCCGATACCTCAATTCCCATTTCCCAACCCGAGTTCCAAAATGCACCCAAGTACATTCGAAATTGAACCAGATATACACACAAGTTCTAAAAGGCCATCCGGACCTCTCGAAATCGACGGATTTCCGAAAAAGGTCGATTTACCCAAAAGTCAATTTTGAATCAACTCTTTTTCGCTTACAGCCCAAATTTCACAAAAATTCGCCCGAATCAAATCTAAACACCTCGGGAAGCGTGTCAACGGTCCCCTCGGGTCAAAAGTGAGGTAACCGAGCTCAAGAAAGGGGTTGAGAGTGCCGGAAAGACTATAACGACCAAGCGGGTCGTTACATTATAGGACTATTCAAACTCAAAAATATATTTAAAAAAGGAAGAAGAAGCCATTCAACAACTTCTAACGAGATTATTATGCATAGCGGCTCACTTGACAGTGAAGCTAATTCAAATTAAGAGTAGTCCTATGCATTAGGTGCTTGACGAATCATACAAATATAAATAGAATTAGAATATCATAATATATTGTTTCTGATTCTAAAGTCTAATTAAAACGAAATCTTGACAAAAAATGTCCTTACTTCCATATGTATGAACTAAATTAAAACTGAAATCACAATTTAAAAAATTGTTACTCTACATGTGAATTTAATAAAAATAGATGTATATTAATTTTTGTAAAAATTGATTATTATTTTTTGTAACAAAAGAAAGTAAGAAAGAAAAGAAGATAAAAGAGAGGAATAATAACGTATGGGAAAAGGTAAAAGACATGGATACCAAATGATAATGGACTACACTGTTTCATTTAATTTTAATATAAAAAACTTTGAAGAGTCACACATCTATTCCAAATATATTTTTTTCCAACTAAAATCTATATTTTATAAGATAAGTATACGTTAGAATCCTGTCTAAAAGGATTATTCTTAACAAAATGATATAATATTTGAATTTGAAATTTAAATGAAATTTGAGTTGACATAAAATTCTTCTTAACCTCCTATATATATATATATATATATATATATATATATATATATATATATATATATCTATATTATAAACACGTATATATATATATATATTTAAGTTCCTTGCATTTGCTAATCTCTTGTTTGCAGTGGGCCCACGTCCAAGTCCACTTGCTATTTATGACCCTTTGCTTTCCATTTTATTACTTCAGTGCTTTGACCCTTTGCTTTCCATTTTATTACTTCAGTGCTTTATATTATTTTTATATATATTTTTACTTATAATAAGGGAGAATTTAAAGATTTTGTAGCCATTTAGTTAGATTTTAACTAATGGTTAGGCTTTTCTTTTGACTTTCTTAGCCTATTATCATTTCTACTCTATTTTCTTGTCCATTTCTATGCGAGTTCCTAAAATTGGTGTATATTAATAGTTATAATACTTTTTGTGAATCTTTATATGGTACTTTTATCTTTTATATTTAGTCCAAATAAATATTTTTTATATATAATTAAGAAGATATTAATAGTTTTATATATCAAATTTATCATTATTTAGATAAATGAATTTTTACACAACTAAAAAATTATATTAAATGGGCAAATTAAAGTAAAAATGCTTTTTACCTTCTAAGGATAGGTGATTTCTTAAGGGTGTGCTTTATAGACCGAGTTTTAGATTACCTTTCATATTATTTGTCTACATTTTGGCAAATTTTAATTTTGCATGCATTTGTTTGAAAATAAAAAGAATCTAGATATACTCTAAGAAAAATATTATTTTCTAACTTACAAAAACTTCTATATTAATCAATATATTAGAAACATTGAGAAAGTGTCGAACTATTTTTACAACTAATATAATGTTACAAAAGCAAAATAAAAAGCAAGAGTAGCAAAAAAAAAACACAAAAAAAGGTTGTAAATATAAATTTTAATGTAGTTTGGGCCGATTGTTAATATATATATATATATATATATATCTTTTTAGCAAAACTTAAATCAATATTAGGTTTCCTCCTCCTTTTTCTATTGTTATCTAGCTAAAGTCAGTTTCCTTATATCCGCACATTGCTCTAAAAATCCATTATACTAGCTCTTTATTTTTTTCTCAATAAAAATCTTACTGTTTTCTTGCTTTATTTTATCTTTTTTGTAACCATGTTAATTTTGGATGTTAAGAATAAATTATTTGTTGCAGTTTTGTAAATTTTAGTGAAGAAAAAGTTGTTAATAGTGTATTGTTAATAGGTTTGAATCCAATATGCTTACATTCTCGGGGTGCTATAATGGTGGAGATGATAAGGAGATGACAGAACCCGGAAAGATACGACATATTAAAGGCAGAAATTTTATACGTGAAATTCCAAGTGTACATCATTTTCTCATAATGAATCATCATGGTAATGTACTTCAAAGATTTAGAAGATTCTTCCACTTATACATGTTTTTTGTATTTGTGTTTCTTACTTTGTCAGATTTCAATTTTGTATGGCACAAGGTAAATGAGAAATAAAAAAGAGAACAAGAGTAATACTCGACACAACAAAAATGTTCATATTTATGTGGTACTTGGTAAAGTATATGAAGGTCAAGACTAAACAGCCCAAAATCGGCACAAGTGATAAATTAGAGAAAACCAAACCATTTGACAAGTTTGATGAATCAAATAAATATGTAAATTTTCTTCATCAGATTTTCTTATTAACTTTTTTTTAATTTCTGTAATAAGTAACTTTTTTTCTTTTTCTGTAGGGAATAATTCGAAGATGAAATGGAGAGACATCTCATGTAGACTATTGTTTATAAACAATGCGAGATTGAGTCCTACTCCTTGATCAAATTGTTTAGTTTATTTGAAATTTAGTTTTGGTTAAGAATTTAGGATTTTACTTTTAAGTAAGATAAAAGGATATACAAGCATATTCTTTTCATGTATATGAAATAGAGTTTAACCAATACATCCTACTTTTCTCATATATTATTTTGATGGTAATTATTGAGTAACCTATTAATGTTTTTAGATGTAGATTTTTTCTTTCGGGCACAAATGAAAGACTGTGTGAGCAAATTTCTTTTTAAAAGAAGTAAACGACATGCTACAATTTTATCTAGAGCATCTATGAATTTATCAAGGTAATTGTTTGCTAATGAGGCATTACCCCAAATTAACAGTTTAATGTTCTCTTTATCATAATTATTTATATTGGTGATTTACTACGTAACTTTCTAAATTTGAAACAAAGGAAAATGATAAGGAGATTGATTTTTTTAATTTTTTTTTTTTTGGTAAAATGGGAAGGCTGAACAAGTTGTGGAATAGGAAATTACTGCATAAATCAGATAATAGTTTTTTAAATTGCATAGTTTTTTGTGTTAAAGGACATGGAAAAAAGAAGAAGATATTTTAGGTTATATTAAAAGAAAAGTAGTAGACAAAGATACTAAATTTAATGACGAGCTTAATAAGGTCATACTAGCAATGTGATAAAACTAAGTAATCGATAATGTATAAAGAGAAGAATATAGATTATAATGTGAGGTTGTATATACTTCAAAATTGATTTAATAAATTTAAAGGCAACTAAATAGTACTAAAAGCTATTAACAATGAAATCCACAGTATAAAAGTTAAAAATAAATAGTATTTCAGGAATGGGAAAGAATATGAAATCAAGTGGTAGTTTAATAAAAATTCGCCCATTTTTCTTATTGAGTGCTCTGCATTAAAAAACCGAGGAACACAATATTTATATGATGACTGAAATTCATTTTTTTTTTTTTTTAATTTTCAAGATTTTTTTATTGAATACTTCGCATTAAATCAAGGGGAAAGTTCATATAAAGCCACGTGGATGTCACAACCCAATTTGGCTAAGTCGTACGGGCACTTACCTTTCCCACCTCGGTAAGCGAACCCTCAACCCAACGGAATTAAAGACATAAGTAAATAAATAAATCATGCGGAAGAGAGTAATTACGTAAGTCTCACAATAATATATAATAAAATAGTGCGAAAATAAGGAAAATACCCCAAGGGTCTGGTCTAGGCAGTACAAGAGCATCTAACGAAAATATACAAGTCTGGAATATAATAATACATAAATTCGTCTGTCTCAGAATAGAAAAATAAGACATAAAAAGAGGAGTCTTCAAGGTAGCGAACGTCGCGTGCTCATCCTGGAAACTCGATACTATGCTGATGGCGACAATCAGCCACGGGAGATAGAAGCAGACCCAACCTGAAACTCTGCATTGATAAAAGAATGCAGCAAGTGCAAGTCAGTACAAAAACACAGTACTGGTAGGTATCATCGGCCGACTAAGCATAGCTAACATAATTCAGACAATAAAGCAGGATAGGCGGATAAATCAACAAGTATAAGTCACACAATCAGAGTCAAGTATCCGTCATCGCCCAGATTGAAGCATCTAAACCCAAATATGCCAAGTCTCAATATATATCCAATCCGAAATCAATCAACACAAGTACCACACCGAATCCACAGTATAAGTCAAAATGCAATGCAATGAAATGATGCAAGAATGCCAATGCAATGCAATGCAGTGTACACATATACTCCGGACGGACTCCAGACGGAAGTATCGACGTCCCGGTAGCACAACCCATGAGGGACCCGCGAAGTCCACATACTCACTCATCCACGACTCAGGGAAAATCATTGGACTTCGAACTCTCACATCACATAATCCACGATTCCGGGACAACCATCGGACATCGGACTACTCACATCACTCGCACACAATCCACAATTCCGGGACAACCATCGAATATCGGACTACTCACATCACTCTCATGCAAATTGAGCTCAGCTCATCACAGTGTATCATCAAGTATCAACAATGTATCAATAGTATATCATGAGAGATGTGAATGCGTGCGATGTATGAGTCAATATGAATAATCAGATCAATATCACAAGTACCAAACATGGGTACGCCAACAATATCATGAAAGACTACACAAGCCATATAGAATACCATCCTCAAAATCAAATGCCAACAAGGGGGCACCACAATGTCATGAACAATATATCTCAATAGTCTCTAATATCCACTATCACTATGCGGCATCAAGCCCACAAACAATAGGACAAATCAATCATAACACAACGGGGTGGCTAGCCCCAATCACACAAAAGGGCCCAACCTAATACAATATCCAACCCAACTTCATACCCGAAGGTTTACATGCTTTCTCCGATAATATAATCTAAATATATGCTTCGCTACACGAAGTCTCACCAAGAGTAAGCCATAACCTACTTGGATGGCCGAACAACAAACACCAACAATCACTCCTTCGTTTTCCCCTTTCGCTGAGCCTCAAGATCAAAGAAGTCTAGGCATATTCGAAATCTAGATTAGAATTTAACAAGAACGATACTAATATCGCTATCATTCAATTTAGGTCAAATCCAACCCTAGAATTTGCAGAAATAGGGCCCACAAGGTCAAAACGGAAAATTCGGGAGTAAAATATCAAATTAAGCACTAGGTAATCAGTACCCAACAACTAATTTGATAACAACGAGGTTAGGGAAATCCCAAATTTATAATTAAAATACAAGAAGTGCGGAAGCAAAAAATAGAAAATAATCTGAAAAATAAAGATATGGGAAATTCAGGGAAATAATTCCAAGAACTTCCGAGAACGTAAGTTCTAAAGATTGAAAAGATCCAAGTAACAACGAATTAGTTATTGGATGAACCAAACGCCTTTACTTGAGAAACGAATCAAACTTAGAATTCGGATCTTGACCGCTTCCTGAGTAACGTTAGACAACAATTAGTATGTGTACTAATCGCCTTCTAAGAATACCGAGAAGAAACCAAAGATATCAAAAAGAAGTTAT
Source organism: Lycium ferocissimum (assembly GCF_029784015.1). Lineage (NCBI taxonomy): Eukaryota > Viridiplantae > Streptophyta > Magnoliopsida > Solanales > Solanaceae > Lycium > Lycium ferocissimum. The sequence continues at coordinate 61,563,904 of NC_081351.1, forward strand.
CTTACTACCTTGAACTATGAACTAGCTAGGTCGAAAGATAAATCCAAAGTAATTCTCCACAAAGGTTCAAAATAACTCTCGATTATATTATATTCTTCAAAATCGATTTACAATGAATGACAATCACCCCTTTATATAGTTGTAAAGAAGGAGCTAGTCAAAATAGAAATAAATGAGAATTATCTTCCCTAGAAGCATAGAAGACTTCCCACACTTGGACCAAGGCGATCGACATAGATTAAAACAACCTAGAAGACTACCCACGCTTGGACCAATGCAAGTCAACATAGATTAAAACAACAATTAAATATTTATTCTAGAAACTAATATTTGGGCTAATATTGGGCTGCTGGAAACTTCTTCTTTTGGGGCTGATTTGGGCCTTAATCCATCTCACTTTGGACTTTAATTTGGGCCTCCAAATAAGTGTAAGGCTTGAGGAAAAAATCTGAATTGGGTTGGAGCTCTTCTTCCATCACAAGACACTTTTGAATTGTTGATTGCAGCCCATTAAGCTTGTCTTGCAATTTCCTCATTTGAGATCTTGTCATGGGTCTTTTTGGAACTTTCAAATCTTCATCCATGTCCTTCAATAATTCTGATCTACCATGGATGCTATCATTCCCCTCTTCTTGAGATGAATTCGTCCTCGAATTTAAACCTGCATCAAATAAGGAAAGATCAGAAACATTGAAAGTAGCACTAACTTGATACTCACTAGGAAGATCAAGTTTGTAAGCATTGTCTCCAATCCTTTCAAGGACTTGAATGGACCATCTCCTCTTGGTTCTAGTTTGGATCTTCTTTTGGCGGAAACCTTTCCTTCTGAAATGCACCCATACTTGATCCCCGAGCTTAAAAATAACGATTTTCGCCCCTTATTTCTCCTTAAGGCGGTCGATCATTCTTTCGCTCAATTGCAAGCTTTGTTTATTCATGAATTTTCTTCATCATTTCGACCTTCTTCCTACCATCAAGATTAACTATATTATCGATAGGCAAAGGCGACAAATCAAGGGGTGAGGGGATTAAAGCCATAAACAACTTCAAAAAGAGACTTACCAGCAGAAGAATGGACGAGTTCTATTATAGGCAAACTCTACCATGGCCAAATGTTCTTCCCAAAATGTTAATTTTCCTTTTAGAACGACCCTCAACATATTCCCTAAAGTCCTATTAACTACTTTTGTTTGCCCGTCAGTTTGCGGGTGACAAGACGTAGAAAATAGTAGTTTAGTTGCCAACTTTCCCCAAAGAACTCTCCAAAAGTGACTTAAAAACTTAGCATCTCTATCACTAATAATAGTTTTAGGTATACCATGTAATTTAACCACTTCTTTTACAAACAAATCAGCCACATGTGATGCATCATTAGTCTTCAAACATGGAATAAAGCGAGCCATTTTTGAAAATCTATCTACCACCACAAATATCTTGTCCTTACCATGCCTAGTTCTAGGCAAACCTAACAAAATCCATGGAAATATCAAGCCAAGGGGAAGTAGGAACGCAGTTAAAGGGTATAAAGACCATGTGGTAACATTTTCGATTTGGCTTGTTTACATTCAAGACATTGAGAGCACACTTTCTCAACATCCTTTCGCATGCACAGCCAAAAGAAATGTTCAGCAAGTATATCCAAAGTTTTGGGCACTCAAAGTGTCCCATAAGTCCACCACAATGTGTGCTTCCCTAACAAACAATTCACGCAAAGAGCAATTAGGGATACACAATTTATTTTCCTTAAAAAGAAATCCATCTTGAAGATTAAACATGTCATAAGGACCCAACTTACATTCGCAAAAACCTTGCCAAAATCGAATCATTAGCATAAAGGCCCTTTGATTTGATCAAAACCCATCAAATTAGAAGTAGTAGAGACCAAGGCATACCTTCTTGACGGTGCATCAAAGAACTACATTCTCCTTTCCTTGCTTGTAAGCAATCACATATGGGAAAGTTTCAATAAATTCAACCCATTTTGCATGCCTACGATTAAGCTTACCTTGACTCTTCAAATATCTCAAGGATTCATGATCGGTCTTAACCACAACTCTCTAGGCCACAAATAATGCGCCCATGTAGCTAAAGCCTTTACCAAAGCATATAGCTCTTTGTCATAAGTTGAGTAGTTCAATGTAGCTCCACTCAACTTTTCACTAAACTATGCAATAGGCTTGGACTCCTGCATCAAAACAACACCTATTCCTTTTCAAGCATCACATTCAACCTCGAAAAGACTTAGAAAAATTAGGTAATTGCAAAAGAGGAGCGAACATAATTTTTCTTTCAACAAGTTAAAAGCATCATCTTGGTCTTTCCCATGTAAAAAACCTTATCTTTCTTGATAACTTCGGTTAGAGGAGCGTGATAGTGCTAAAATCTCTAACAAATCTTCTATAAAAACTAGCAAGCCCATGAAAACTTCTAACCTCGATTCACTATTGGGTTTAGGCCACTCTTTGATTGCCTTGATTTTATCTTCATCAACCTCAACTCCTTAAAATCGACCACAAAACCCAAGAATACCACACGATCCACACAAAAGGCACACTTTTTGAGATTAGCAAACAATTGTTGTTTTCTAAGAACTTCAAAAACTTGTTTTAGGTGTTCTACGTGCTCATCTAGAGTTTTAGAAAAGATCAAGATATCATCAAAATAAACCACCACAAACTTTCCATGAAAATCCTTAAAAACATGATTCATCAATCTCTCGTGAGCGTCTTTGGTGCATTAGTCAAGCCAAAAGGCATAACTAACCACTCATAAAAACCTTATTTGGTCTTAAAAGCGAGTTTTCCATTCATCTCCGGATTCATTCGAATTTGATGGTAACCACTTTTTAGATCAATTTTAGAAAAGATTTTGGACCCGTGCATTGATCCACATGTCATCAAGACGAGGAATAGGATGACGATACTTTACCATAATCTTGTTGATAGCTCTACAATCCACGCACATCCTCCAATCCGTCTTTTTGGGCACCAATAGAACGAGGCCCGAGCAAGGACTCGGGCTCTCTCGTGCAAACCCTTTTTAAGCAACTCCACGAACTGCCTTTTTACCGGCTCCTTTGTCTCTTCGGGATTACTCCTATAAGCGAGCCTATTTGGAATACGTGCACCCGGGCATAAAGTCAATTTGGTGTTCATTCCACGCAAAGGTGGAAGACCTTTAGGAATATCTTCGGAAAGATATCATCAAAATCTTGCAAAAGAGAAAAAATACTACTTGGCAAAGAAGAAGTTAGTAGCTCGGAGAATTAATCAATCTTTGTAAGTAAGTAGTATTATGGGCGATCCTCTTTTCTTGCATTCAAACACTCTTTGGCTTTTATATAGAGACTCTCTTTTTTTCTTTTCCTTAGCCTCTTTCCTCTCACCAAACTTTCTTTTTTTCCACTCAAACCCTCTTTTACCTCTTTGCTTAAGATTCTTGCCCTCTTTCTCTCTCTCTTGGCCATCTTTCATTTCTTTTCCCTCGAAGCTCACCTTTTTACTCGTCCCCTTTGTTTTCCCATTGATTCCCTCAATCTCTTTTGATCTTCAAACACACGAGAAGGTGTTAAAGGTGCTTATGCTTCTTTCCATTAAGCTCAAGTGAATATTTATTCTTCCTTCCATCATGAAAAGTATTCCTATCGAACACCATGGACGACCAAGCAAGATATGACAAGCTTGCATAGGAATGACATCACAAAGAGTATCATCCTCGTATACCTGCTAACATTGAATGAAATCATGCATTGTTTGTTGACTTTCGATTCACCACTATCATTCAACCATTGGAGTCTATAGGGCTTAGGGTGTTTCGTATGCATGCAAGCCCTAACGTATCTACCAAGTGTGAACTCACTACATTAGCACAACTACCCTTGTCGATAATCATAGAACAAGTTCTCCCCCTTATCCCACACCTAGTATGGAATATATTTTCCCTTTGTTCTTCACTATTGACTCCCAAATTGATAGCCATAATCTTCACCAACTACCGCAACCAAACCATCATTAAAGGAAGTTCTACATCATCTTCACTCACACCTCCCTCTTCTTCCTCTTTCTCACTTTTTTTACTCTTATTTTCTCCATCAAGAATCTTCCTAGCTACCCCAACAAAACCACTATTAGGAAACTCTACGTCATCTTCACTCGCACCTCCCTCTTCTTCCTCTACCTCACTTTTTTCACTCTCATACTCTCCATCTTCTTTCACGAGAATATTTCTTCTATTTGGACATTCATGGATCATATGCCCTCTTCCATGACATTTGTAACATTGAATAGAACTAGAAGGTTTTGGTGATTTAGGATTAAAAGTTTTACCTCCCTCTTTGTCATCTATTTTGGCCTTCCCCTTGCCTTCTTGAGGCCTCGAAGTCACATCTTGTTTTGGCCATGGCTTCTTTGAATTGGTGTTTGGCCGACTCCTCCACGAGCTAGCTTGTTGCTTTCTTTTAATTTGCTTTTCTAGTTTTACGGTATATCACTAACTCATCTAAAGTTACATATTGTTGTATCTCTACTACATCAGCTATTTCTTTATTTAAACCATTAAGAAATCTAGCCATAGTGGCCTCTTCATCTTCCATACAATTAGCTTGGATCATAGCCATATCCATAGTTTTGAAGTATTCATCAACAGTTATGGTTCCTGCTCCAATCTTCGAAGAGAGCATTTGTAGGTCTCTTTGAAAGTGGGAAGGCACGAACCTCTTCTTCATGACTCTCTCTTCATCTCGGCCCAAGTAGCAATGGGTGGTTCTCCATCTTGTTGTCTATCCCTGTAAGCTTTTTTCCACCAAATAGAAGCATAGTCGAAAAAATTCAACAACGGCAAGCTTTACCTTCTTAGCTTCAGAATAGTTGTGACAATAAAAAATGGCTTCAACTTTCCGCTCCCAATCAAGGTACAAGTCTAGATCTCTTGTGCCCTTGAAAGTTGGCATCTTCATCTTTATGCTATTAATGTTATCATCTTCCACTCTTCCTCGTTGTCCCCTCCTATCTCTCCCTACCCTATCTAGATTTACATCAAGATCATCAACAAAATCATCTATAGGGTTTTCTTGATTTACAATGGGGGCATGGGGCATATTTCTTCTATTTTGAGGCCTAGGATTATTTTGTGGTTGTACAACATGTTGATCTCCCCCTCTAAGTTCAGCTATTGTCTCATTTTGTTCAAAGAATGGCATCCTTGATCTCTTGAAATTACAAGGTCCATCTTTCGAATTGTTGGTGCATAGCTTGTAGAGTGAAGTCATTTCTTCCTCGGATCTCGCTTTTGACGAGCCCTCCTTTCATCATCACTACCACCTGTATTGGTCATCTCAAAAGCTATTTATCACTCAAACTTTGGCTTTTTTTTCCTCAATTGTTCTCACTCACTCTTGCCTTTTTCCACTCAAATAACTTTTGTGAAAACACTTTATGGATTTATAATTAAACCCCACTAGAATCAAGCCCTTAGTAGTAAAATAAAGAATTTTGAGGCACTAAAGAAAATGAAGAACCAATCCTAGAAAGAATAGAATTTAGTTGAAACAAGACTCGAACAAAAAGGACTTTTTTTTTTTAACAAGATCAAAGGAGTAAGAAAAAAAATTGATTGCTTCTTAGCTTTAAAGATCTAGGATCCCCTCTTCTTGTTTTCTATCTTAATCTTTACAAAACAAATAAATGGAAGAAATTTCTTGAAGAGCAAACACTAAATTTTTTTTTTCTTTTTTTTTTTCATCACTGTTCACTGAAACAGTACTTTTAATTTATTTATTTTTGCTTTTTTTTTTCTTCAAGAAATCCCCAAGATTATCAAGAACGGAATCTTGATAAAACCGCTCTGATACCACTTGATAACAACGAGGTTAGGGAAATCCCAAATTTATAATTAAAATATAAGAAGTGCGGTAGCAAAAAATAGAAAATAATCTGAAAAATAAAGATATGGGAAATTCAGGGAAATAGTTCCAAGAACTTCTAAGAACGTAAGTTCTAAAGATTGAAAAGATCCAAGTAACAACGAATTGGTTATTGGATGAACCAAACACCTTTACTTGAAACGAATCAAACTTAGAATTCGGATCTTGACCGCTTCTGAGTAACGTTAGACAACAATTAGTATGTGTACTAATCGCCTTCTAAGAATACCAAGAAGAAACCAAAGATATCAAAAAGAAGTTATCTTACTGCCTTGAACTATGAACTAGCTAGTTCGAAAGATAAATCCAAAGTAATTCTCTACAAAGGTTCAAAAGAACTCTCAATTATATTATATTCTTCAAAATCTGATTTACAATGAATGACAATCACCCCTTATATAGTTGTAAAGAAGGAGCTAGTCAAAATAGAAATAAATGGGAATTATCTTCCCTAGAAGCATAGAAGACTTCCCACGCTTGGACCAAGGCGGTCGGATAGATTAAAACAACCTAGAAAACTACCACACTTGGACCAATGCAAGTCAACATAGATTAAAACAACAATTAAATATTTATTCTAGAAACTAATATTTGGGCTAATTTTGGGTCATGGAAACTTTTTCTTTTTGGGGCTGATTTGGGCCTCATTCCATCTCACTTTGGACTTTAATTTGGGCCTCCAAATAAGTGTAAGACTTGAGGAAAAAATTTGAATTGGGTTGGAGCTCTTCTTCCATCACAAGACACTTTTGAATTGTTGATTGCAGCCCATTAAGCTTGTCTTGCAATTTCCTCGTTTGAGATCTTGTCATGGGTCTTCTTGGAACTTCCAAATCTTCATCCATGTCCTTCAATAATTCTGATCTACCATGGATGCTATCATAATTGCTAAATTAACTCAAGGATTCCTCTAATTTCGAATTTTAAGTAAAACCCCCAATTTGGGTATGAACCCTAACTCTTAGATTCAAGAATCCAACACTAATAATAGAAGATATATGATTAATAACCCTAGAGATATCATAATCTAGCATAAACTCCAACAATTTCATCATTAATAAGCCTAGATAGAAAGTCCATCAAAACCCACTTTTGGTCTTCCATTACAATGGAATCTAACAAGGAAAGAGGAATTCTAAGACGATTAGGATCAATGAAATAGCAAGAGGATTAGGAGAACTTACCACCAAGAACTTTCACCAATAATCTCCAAGAATAGTTCCCAAGAGCTCTAATTTTGGAATGGTATTAAATGATAGACTAAGGGCTTTTAACACTTCATTAAATGAACTCACTGCCCGTCAACCACTTCTGCAACGCCTTAGGTTGCCCGGCGGTCAAACCCGAAATGGCCGGAATCGCTCCCATCGGCACATCGGCACTGCCGGGTGTGCTACCAAAGCGGGCACCAGATACCAGAATCTACACCAAGTTTCACACTTCAATAAGATTTTTTGACTAATTCCCGAAGCTATCTACTCACATACCACATACATAGACACACATAAAAACACGCTATGAACGCGCTCGTGGCCTCGAAATTCCCAACGGAGGTCTCGTTGACCAAGTCAACCTTCGATACCTTAATTCCAATTTTCCAAGCCAAGTCCCAAAATGCATCCGAGTGCATTGGGAACCAAATCAGATATAAACCAAAGTTCTAAATGACCATCCGGAGCTCTTGAAATTGACGGATTTTTGAAAAAGGTCCGTTTACCCAAAAGTCAATTTTGAATCAACTCTTTTTCGCTTAAAGCTCAAATTTCACAATAAGTCGCCCAAATCAAGTCTAGACACCTCGGAAAGAGTGTCAACGGTCCCCTCGGGTCAAAAGTGAGCTAACCAAGCTCGGAAAGGGGCAAACCGGAAAGACTATAACGACCAAACGGGTCGTTACAATGAAACATGCTTTAAAAAATATATGGTATTTATAAATAAGAACATAAAAAGAAAGAGGAAAGAGTAAAAATTCAAAACTTACAAAAAAAGAAGAGGATAGACTATTTGAATTTGATATGAGAAATTTGTATAAAGAAATTATGACGAGAAAAACTCTATCTATTGATACGACCACAAAAGTAAAAAATACAATTGAGAGGAGTGGGGCCGGGAGGGGCGGGGGGGGGGGGGGGGTTTGAGGTCTCAAATTTTGTAATTTCATGTAATAAATATTTTGATCTACAATTTGTTAGGATTAGTTTTTTAATAATGATACTAGTATATAAAATAGGAGAGGTGCAAGCAACATGGTTAAGTCAAGTGGCAAGATAATAACAAGTTACTTGACAATTAGGACAAAGTTAATGAGAATTGTAATAACTAATAACTACTTATAATCTAAATTAACAACTAATATTTGAACTATTTTTTAAAGATAAACCTAAATTTTCGTATTGGATATATTACAAAACTCAAGAATCTATAGAAAGTATCTCCACGTAATCTGATATACAATCTGAATTTGAATTTGAGTTCAAGAAAATTGAATTTGATTTTGAAAAAATAATCTATATTTTAAATTTGAGTTGGAGATAACATATATTTCTTAAACCTAAAATTGAAAAGTCATAACGGCAAAGACTTTTAATTATCATTAATAATAAAGAATTTATCCTATTATTAGATTCAAAATGTCTGTTGCATATTATGTTTAATCAAATCTTTAGAATTTGAACGAATTATAAAGATAATGTTATGACAATGAACTTTCTTTTAATTTTCGATAAATTATATAAAATATCTCTGATTTTATATATGAGAAAATATATCTTATAAGAAATTCAAAGAATATCAAATAACCCTCATTGAGTTAATGCTCTTAGATGGAAGTAATTAACAAAAGGAAAAAAGTTATTTGATTTTGAAAAATAAAACTTTTTAAATTTGAGATGAAACTAAATTTTTTTTTAATTTGAATTCAAAGATAAGTTTTTGAATTAAGTAAACATATCAAGTTTGCTCCGACTAAAACTTATCTCTAATTCGAATTTGAATTGAACGATAGATCTTTATGAATTTAAATTGAAGATAACTATTAATGCTATATCATTATCCTTCTTATCTACAATTTAAATTTAAATTGAAATATAAATCATTTATTCATAAGTTTAGCTTCTTGTAGTTACTATTTAAGATTCAATTACACGTTCAACCTTGATTTTTTTGGTGAAGACAGAGAAATATTCAGCCAACAACAAAGGTATGTTTCTAAGACCAGGCATCATGGTATAAGCTAATGAGCTTAGCATTAACTAGCACTCACAGTCCATTCTTTTACAGATATCTGGGCTTAGTTAATTTAGTCAAATTCGTTTTATGAATACCCTATAAGGCTACTTCCTTTCTAAGGGCCATTCTTAAGGCAAGGGTACGTTAATGCCTGAATTATGATATAGTATTTGTAGCAATCGCAATAAATTATATTTATTGTGTTTGGTGGTAGAAACGAGCCGAATTTGTGAAGAGTAAGAGAAAATATATTACTCTTGCCTTAAATATTTGAATTTTGCAGAACTACAAATTCTCCGTCATGCAGAGTGTGATTACGGTAACTATTTAATGCCTATTTGCGGCTTTTATGCAAAGGTAAGTTCTCCTTCTTTTTTCTTCATTCGGTCATTGTGATTATAATATGCATAATAATTATAGTATTTTTTTTTTATAAATTAAATTTTGATAATAAACTCATCATTTCTCGAAGTTTCTGTCAAGCTACCTACATTGTGCCTCACAGTTAAATAGAAAAATTGCGAAATTAAAGTTATTCAAGAGAAAGATAGCTGCCAAACTCTAGATAAAAATATATATGGAACCGAATAATTTATGCTATTACTGATCACCGGATATCCTTGAAGGCCTCAACAAGAAAACTTAAGGAGAGGAGTAGAGAGATGGATGAGAAGATTCTCATGTGCAAATAAATCCAATAGTAGAATGACTAGCTTATATATTTTTTTAATTTCATTTCAACTGTATATATTATGTCTCATGTAGTCTAAATTGTTCTTCATGCGCTTATTTGGGGAAATTTGAATGCTAAAGAGAATAATTGTCATATAACATTACATGCTTCATAAGAGATATTATATTTCTAATTTAGTGTAACAATTGTTGTTGCCATATATGGGAGCATTTCAAGTCAACAAATTTTCATTCTCCATGCTCTTACTAATTGTGTTGTCTTATTCACGTATGCAGATAAGAGGCTTAATTTTGATCAAGAAATTAATTTTTTTCAACTGCTATTTAGCCGTAGATGTTAGTGTACATTTCAATCATTGCCTTTTATAGATTTTTCGTGCTGGGTCTAGTTTTGGCAATTCATGGTTAGAAGTAATATGCATTTTTTTTTTTTTGGAAATTTACAAAGATGACATAACTAGGTGGCTTCGATGTGATCTCTTATATTTTCTTCTCCATCTTTTGCATTCTCTTGGATTAATTCGTCTATTTACTATTCTTTCGTAATTAAAAAAAAAAAAACAATAAGAAGATGTTTAGTTATCCTTAATGGGTACTGATACAATAGGACTTCTTATCGATATGTGTCTATGAGATCAGTAAATAAAAATATTTGGGTTGATATAAAAAAAATTGTATTTAAATTGGAAGGGAAAGGTTTTTAATTGAAATAACATGGATATTTTGGACAGCATCCACGACCAATACAATAATATAGAGTGTGTTTCTTTTAACTTTGATTTGAAATTTTAGCATTTTAAATTGAGTTTAGTTAAATATTTATTTAATTGAAAGATAAAAAGTCCATTTTTTGTATAAAGAGGAAATAAGATAGGAGTAATAATTTAAAGACCGTTAATACGGTTTGAAACGTGTAAATAGTTAAAAATAATATTTGTGAAACAAAATCATTCTAAAAATTAGATTTCAAAGCTTCTTTCTTTTCGAAAAAATTAAACCGTTCATATCGATAAATATTGTGTTTTCTTAGTGGTAAATAATCATAAAGCAAATATTCCAAGAGGTTATTGTTATGAATGAAAACATGAATATATTCTCTCCTAAATTATCTCAATAATAAATAGAGAATAGTATGTAAAGACATAAGGCAATCGAGGTAACAATTTTTGACAATATTAGTAGGCAAATTAAGTGAGGTTATTTTTTGAATTGTAATTAAAAGATAAAATTTTAAACTAAGTATGATTTTCTTGAAAATTTGAATTGAAAGATTATATTAAATTTTGAATTAAAAGATAAAACTATCTTCTCGTGTCTTAACAAATTAAACATTTAAATGTATAAGTCAACTAATTAGCAATTATTTTTTTAATATCATAACCTTTTTTAAATATGTCAATGGGATATGATAAGAATTATTTTTGCATATAAAAACGTCTAAACCAGTAGTAATCGTGACATGATATTAAGTGTCAATTTAATTTTCAATATAAATTTTTTATTTAAGTATACGTCATTAATGACGTAAAATTTAGTATGTTAATAGTTATATTTATTATTGCACAAATTTTGGTATAGCAAAAAAATAAGTTAATATTGTTTTACGATTAGTTTCCTTTGAGACCCGCCGCGCATCGCGCGGGTATGAAAAGTAGTATATAAAATAGGAGAGGTGCAAGCAATATAGTTAAGCCAAGTGAAAAGCTAATAACAAGCCACTTGACAATTTTAAGACAAGGTTAATATGAATTAGCACAAGGTTTTTTATAATTGCTATCAAATTCCTAAATTGATGAATTAAATTTTTTACTGAAAAATCAAGTTTAAAATTTTGAATATAACAAAGCTAGACAACTTCTCATGTTTATCTTAGCATCGTCATTATAGGACTTTTCAAATTCAAATATTTTTTTCTTTAAAAACAGTTAATTATTAATCAATGAAATTCTCTACTGCTTTTAATTTCTTTTTCTTACTTTTTTTTGTTTTTTTTTGTAAGGATACATTCTAAAGTTTTAAACCTAAAATTTAGTTGAAGATAAATACATTCTAAAGTTTAAACCTAAAATTTAGAACATAACCATGATTAAAAGAAGTTATATTAATTTTAAAAAAAGAAAAATAAAGAAAGAAAAAGAAAAATAATGAATGGAAATTAATCAATATATAATATAAAGCTAGACATAGATAATCCTACGTGGTACCTCTTTATGACCTCTATTGGTATTTATCTTTTTTCTCATTTTTTTGACCTTTTCTCTATTTTTTCTCAATTATTTCATTTTGGAAAGTCATCTCCATAACTCATACCTATTCATTTTACATAAATTATATTCTTAATTAATATTAATAGTATCCATAACCCCCAAACTTTTCATGATCATGACCCCCAATCATTCAATATACAAGTTTATGACACCTTAAAGTAACACTAATATCTATACAAATAAATTTGTCTGGAGCCATGTTGGTTATCCTCTATTTTTTTAAGTGCAACAACCACTATCGATTGTGTGCATTTGTTTGGGTTCTTGATGATATGAATGGAGGAACTCTTTAAAAAGTAATTTTAGTTTATCTCATTGCTTCTTTTTTTTTCTTCTTCTAATAAAATTTGATTATGTTACGTTGACAACATATATAGTCCTTCTTTCCTTTTTAATTATGTTATGTTGATAATATAGTCCTTCTTATGTTTTTTTTTTGGAGAATTTAATTATATTGTATTGTGTCTCTAAGGCAGGGTGTTTTCATAATTGAAGGAGAAAAAAGAAGTCCAACATATACGTGCATGCGAGATGCTGCTTAAAAAAGTATATATATATCCTTCCGTAGTTATGTAGGTCAACTTTTAATAAGCCTAGTGATAGAACATGAGAATGTAAAAATTGTTTTAAATTTTTAGAATAAAGTTTAATTCATAGGAAAGTTGTTTATTGATATGCAAAGAGACGGTCTTTAAGTTTTTCATTTTTTTTTTGTAATAGTTAAAACTTAAAAGTCCTCAAGTTTTTCAGACTTTCATAAATTATTACTACTGTCAATTGGGTCTAAACTCTTTGAGCGTACTACTTGAAATATGCAGAAATATTGGGCTAGGATAAAATAATTTAGTAAAGTTATTTGTTTCTCTCTAACGGAATTGTTGTTTTTCTCTTAACCTTGATTCACCATTTATTTATTTCATCATATTTATAGAGGAACGAACTTTTTGTCTTGGTATTGAATATCTTTTTCTTTGTTCGTGAACATGACAAGGGATATATTTTTTCTTGGTTTAAAACATGGCAAGGAATATTACTAAATGGGCAATGGTAAGAGGAATTACTTAACATAAAAAGTAATTTTTAGGATGTTTCATAAGATTAGTAAAAGATAATAGGAGAATTGATTTCATTACTTGTGGAAGGATAACAGTTTATGAAGGGTATAAAAAAGAAAAGGAAAGAAGCAAAAGAAAAACATGTAACACGATTTATAACTTCTAATACAATATTTAAATTATATCTTACATAAAAATTATAACCTTAAAGAAAATGGTTACAATGTGGATCCTCTAAAATGAAAAGAGTATAATATTTGAATGAAAAGAGCAATGGTAAAAGTTCTGATCAATAGTTTTCAAGAAATATTAGAGTACGTTTGTTGTTTCACTTTATCGGCATGTGATATTTATATACTTCAAAACGTGAGAGATAGAAGAGGAAGATAACCAATCATAACTAAAATTATTTACTTTTTGGATGTTTATGCAACATATAATTACAAAAAATATATTTTAAAAAAATAATTAAGAGTAAATTGATTTTTGGCATTTTCCGTAAAATTAATAAGAAAGATAAAGGCCAATTAATTAGATTATTTTAAGGACAGATAACAACAATTACTAATTTTTAAAGGGACTGAATAAACAAAAGGCCAATTAACTGGATTATTTTAAGGAGAGATAACAACAATTACTAATTTTTTGATGGGATTGAATAAGCAAAGGTAAAGAAATGAATGGAAAAGAGAGTAGGTAAAGGGGAGCTTAGAAAAAATGTTAGGATGAATATAAAGAATGATAGAATTCATAAATAAAATTATTAATGGAAAACAGTAGGGAAAAAAGATAAGAATAGGAGAGTAAATAATCTTGAAAAATAACAAAAAAAGAAAAGTAAAGAGAGATTTCAAAAAACTTCAAGGTAATAAGAATATGATCAAATCTAAGGAGGGTTATTTATTCGATATTGAATTTGATGAGCTAAGTTTTTTCCCATTTGATATCAACCTTGAAAAATATAATTAGAACAACAGTAATGTTATAATTGAAGAATAGAGAAAAAATAAAATTGATTGATGATTTTAACTAAAAAATCTAATAATAATTATTTAGCTATATTTTAATTTTATTTTGATGATCGCGCGAAGCGAGACCAAACTCACTAGTTATAAAGATAAAGACGGAGATATCCCTAGATATATACTACTCCTACTCCTGCTACTAACTGATTATAAAGATAAAGATTTTTCAAATTCAAATATATTTTCTTAGAAAACAATTAATTATTAACCAATGAAATTCTCTACTGCTTTTAATTTTTTTTCTTTCTATAAAGTAGAATATGTTCTGCAGTTTTAAACCTAAAATTTAGTTAAACATAAATATATTCTAAAGTTAAAACCTAAATTTAGAACATAGAAATGATTAAAATAAGTTATATTAATTTTTCAAAAAATAAAAGAAAGAAAAGGAAAAATAATTAATGGAAGTCAATTATAAAGATAAAGATGGCAATATCCGTAGACACATACTACTCCTACTCCTGCTACTAACTAATTATGAAGATAAAGACTTTTCAAATTCAAATATATTTTTTTAGAAAACAATTAATTATTGACCAATGAAATTCTCTACTGCATTTATTTTTTTTCTTTCTGTAAAGTAGGATACGTTCTACGGTTTTAAACCTAAATTTTACTTGAACATAAATATATTCTAAAGTTAAAACCTAAAATTTAGAACATAGACATGATTAAAATAAGTTATATTAATTTTTCAAAAATAAAGAAAGAAAGAAATAAAAGGAAAAATAATTAATGAAAATCAATTATAAAGATAAAGATGGCAATATCCATAGGTATATATTACTCCTACTCCTGCTCCTACTTCTGCTACTAACTAATTATAAAGATAAATAGGATATGAATGAATATATTATCCGCAAATTCTTACTGGTTAAATCTTTTGAATTGAAAATAAAGAAAATCAAATCTTATCTAACTTTTTGAATTGGAAAAAAGATTCAAATTTTATCCGTGGTTAAAACTTTTGAATTGAAAAAACATAAATTCAAGTGAGTGTTGTATAAAAAGGGGCGATGGAATGACAAAAGCGCTATTGATGAAGAATTTAGTTCTTCTTTGCTTAAGAATTATAGTATATTTCTGAAGATAGGATGTAAACTTCTCAACTTAAAATTTTCAGAAGAAAGTTTGACAGTGAGAAATTTTGTTTCTCCCATCTGATTTTTGCTTACCAATGCAAATGTCGTCCCTATCTTGGTGTTTTTTTACATTGTTAAAATGTAATTTTTTTATTGTTAGATATTTATTATTTAATCGATAAATTGTGCATTTCCTTGCTTGATAAATTGTAGCAATTAGTTGTTTGCTTGATATGCAATTTACAATGAGTTTTAAACATGTGAATATGCTGTGATTTTTTATGTATGCATTGATCGATAATCTCATCATGTTTCGAATATTAATTTTTCCGCTTACAGTCCAAGAGACTATCAATCCTGACTATATCTTAATCTATTGCAGCTTCATAAGGTTATGAGAAAGCAAAGAATGAAAATTCTGATGTAAGTTTATCATATTTAACTCTTTGATGCTTTTCTAAATCTAATTTTTTTTGTTTGATTTCTAAATTTGATAAACTATTAACAATAGTTGTTTTTATCACTTTTTCGGTTGCTGGATACCCGACACTTTGAGTTTATTAGTAATGTCATTTCTCTTCGAACTTTTTTTAAGTTTGTAATTTCAAGATATTCAAGCTACACAAATTTGGTGACAACTTAAACTTTAGTAAATATATCAAATTTGGTGACTGGAAAATTTTCTCACTAGCCAAAGATCAAATATTAGAGGTGTTATTCTACTAATTGTTAAATTTATGATGTTTAAGATCTCTATTATTAACATGATCCTTGCTCCTTTTTTGTTGATTTTGTGTTTTCAAAAGGGATCATGATACAGGATTTTGTAGAAATTGATCAGCAATAATTGTTTATGTTTAGGGTTGAGATATAGAATTAAATTTTAATACATCTTATGTATGACTATATGTGTTTTCCTTTCAATTCTATATCAATATAAGTTTAGTTACGTCTTACTCTCTTATAAAGAAGAAATTTACAATTGTTGCTTTTCATAATTTATTATTTTAAAAGAGTTTGTTGGATATCTTATTGTGCAAATACGAATGTAATGATGAAGCTTGAAGTTTATATTTTTACATACTTTTGGAATTATTCACGGTATCTCTACCTTTAAGGAAGTTAGAAAATTGTGCACTAGATTGATAATAATTTACAAATTTTTAAATTAATGTCTCGGAGTTCAATGATACTTTTAGGAGAATGATTAAGACAAAAGTTTCAAATGTTATTTGAAACCTCAATATGTTTTAACAACCACCTAATTAAAATTTAAATTGTCAATATATTTCACGAGAGTAGTTATCGAGATATTATATTTTGAAATTTAAAAAAAATTATAACTTGATAGATAGTAATCTAAATTTTTTTTTAGCACGTCTTCCTTTCAGGAAGTGTAACGACCGGCTGATGTGTTGTGAAATTACGGCACATTCAATGCAAATTCTTTAGGCTTTTGTGACTCTTCAAGCACTTTTAGTGTTACTTTTCGTATGTTTGTGTTGATTTGTAGGATAACAGGCTCGGAGAGCATAATGAAACAAAACAGGCCAAAATGGAAGAAGCACGACCTGCGAGTCGCAGGTCACACATGCGAGACGCATGTGCTGCAGCAAGTGTGTGTAGAGATTTTGGAATTCCGAAGAAATTGGTAGCAGCATCTGCGAGTAACACCTACGAGACGCAGGTGCCTCATGCGAGAGTAATCCAAGGCCGCATCTACTGCAAGTGACTTGCCCAAAGTGCACGACATGCGAGAGCTGTGCACCACATGCGGTTCGCAGGTTGCACATGCGACACGCAGGCAGACGCTTTCAGGGATATTTTTTTCCACAATTTATTCCTGTTTTGGAAGGCTATAAATACTCTCCTAGGGTTTTGTAAAACAGATTCCATACTTTATGTTAGTTGTCTTTCTGTGGAAGCTCATTGATTATTGGTTGTTGAGACTTTAAAGAGGAATCTTCCACTTTTTGTTGTCTTCTTCCATAAAACTTTGTAAGCCTTTATGAATACTTTATTTACCTTTGTCTTTTACTTAATGGAAATAAGTAGCTAAACCTATTAGCTAAGGTTGTGAGACCAAATGTATTAGTTATGTGATTGGGTTTCATATTTAAATCTCATTTATATGTTAATGATGCATTCTATCAACTCTTCATGCTTTAATGTCTCTTGATGGTTGATAAGTTGGTATTTTACCAACTTATTTCTTCTTTAATCTTAGATTGTTGCTATGTTTTGATTGAGAAAATAGTGTATTTAATGTCGTTTACTTCCATTTTATAGTTTTGTATGATTGAGAAGAGCGTTGGAAGAAACCAAGTGAAAATAAAGTCAAAAAGAGGCCAAAAAAACAAAATTGTCCAGTGCAAAAACGGGACAGTTCTGCAAATCTGAAAACTTGGGGCTTATTTTGTTATTTTTGGACTTTGAAAAAGTTGGGAACTACAAAAGCAAGACATGGGGCAAACATTTATCATCTTTGGCCACATTTCAAGCTTGGAAGCTAGGGTTCATCATTAACAACATTATTGAAAGAGAAGATTGGAGCACCTTAATGAGAAATTTCTTAACCCTTTCTTCAATTCCTTGCTTTGTATTGTATATCTAAGTGTGTAGAATATTATTCCATCACTTTAATCTTGTTTATGGAAATATTCATTTGCAAATTTGGATCAAATTTCTTGTTATTCTTATGTATTGAATGATTTTTATTTATATTGAAGTGTGTCTTTATTGTTTTAATTAATCTTATTTATTAATGTTTCTTAAGGGATTAGCTAACCCTAAGGCCCGCCCATTTACTTCAATTTGAGCTCGAGAGAGGAAGATTGAGGTTGGAAAAGATTAATTAACAAGAATTTGAGTCATTAAATCCCATCTAATAACTTGAGCTAGAGATAGGAAAGTTACTTGAGATTATATTGATTATTCATATTTTTCACATTCTAAGGCTTGAGAAAGCTTAGTAATCATATTCATCAATTTGGTCGAGAGACTTTTGATGAGATTTTAGAAATCATTATCTATTAACATAAACCTGCTCTTAGTTGTAAAATCATAAAATATATTGGATCGTTACTTGAGAGTTCCTTGTATCCATGCTTGTGGCCATTGATCATTTTACTTGCTTTCTAGGTTAATTTTATCTTTGTTAGTTTTTAAATCAAAATCAAGCATTGAAAAAGTGTTTGACTTAACTTAGATGGTGATAATTCCTTACTTGTTTAAATCGCCTTTATATTGTTCCCTGTGGGATCAACCCCGACTCATAGTTGGGTAAATTATATTGCGATGACCGTGTACACTTTCTCTTTGAGGAGTGAATTTAGACGTTATCAATTTTGGCGCCGTTGCCGGGGAATAATTTGGCGTATTTGAGTTAGTTTGGGATTTAAGCTTACTTGCTTTGATTCAAACTTGTGAATATTTGTGTAGTGATTTTCTTTGTCTTTGTTATTTTCTTAGTTTTGTAAATGGCATCCTATGATGAAAATTGGTCGGATGGTAGTTGTTCATACTTTGATGACCCTTGTCCTTATTGTGGAGGACCACACTCATAGCTAAATTGTTTGAATTCTCCTGGGGGCGGATTGTGCGCACAATCTCAAACCTATGAGTGGAGTATTTGTGATAGGTCTAGTGGTCAAAATGGTCATTGGGCTAATTGTGTTTATTTGTCCTTCCTTTCCCCAAACCCCCACTATGACGATTCTACTTTTGATTTTGATGATGATAGGGATATGGAAGTGAAGGAAGTCTCAAATGCTCAAAATCAAAGGATAATTCTCATATTGGAGACCATCCTTGAAAAAGTGGAAATGCAGAACTTAGCAGTTAAGAACTTGAAGCAAGCACTTAATGGCTTGAGTCAAGCAATTAATTACAACGACAAAGCTATTCACACCTTG
>NC_081351.1:61583187-61604759 GCF_029784015.1 Lycium ferocissimum
GGAAAATCTTGGTGGTAAGTCCTTCTATCTTCTTTCCTATTCCATGATTTCATTAGCACCTTAGGATTCCATTATCATGGTAGTTCACTAAGAGTTTAAGAATTAAAACAAGGTTCAATGAGTTCTTCTTCTAGGCATTGTAATCTTGATTTATTGGTTGGGTTAGCTTCTTTAAGCATGGAATTGATGATTAGAATCTTTTATTGCATAATTTCTTCCTAATTAGTGGCTAAATTATGGGATTGGAAGTTAGGTTTATACCCAAATTTGGAGGTTTTGCCTAGAATTTGAATCTGAGTTAATTGTTGGTTATTTTAGCTTGATATTGATGGGAATTGATCACCTAGAGCTTTAATTTTATGTTAGAACCTTTAGATTCCTAATTTCACCCTTCTAGTTCATAAACCCCTTTCTATAGGTTGGGATTTGAATCTTGAATTGAAGTAATTTTTTATCGATGTTCTTCTTGATTCTAATTTCTTGATTCGAATGTACTTAGACCTTCTTTATCTCGAGGCTCAAAGGAAAGGAACGACTAAGGTGTGATTGTGGAGACCTTGTTGTTCGGCCTTCCAGGTAGGTTACGGTTTACCCTATGCTGAGACTTCATTTAGCGAAGCATATATTTAGACGATATCGTCGAAGAATGGATGTAAACCTTCGAGTATGAAGTTGGGTTGGATATTGTCTTAAGTTGGGCCTTGTTATATGATTTGGGGGTTAGGCACCCCATTGTGTTGTGACTTATCTTGTTCTATTGTTGTTGGCTCTATGCCACATGGAGATAGTATATATTGGTAACCATTGATATATCTCGATTATGATATTGTAGCACCTTATTTGTTGTCGTTTGAGACGAGGATTGTGATTCTATTATGGCTTATTGTGTATCCTTTATTAATATTGTTGGTGTGCCCGTGTGTGGTACTTTTGATATTGATTTGATTATTGACGTTAAACTCATACATTGCACGCATTCTCATCCTTCATGATACACTGTTGATACATTAATGATATACAAGGAAACACTGTTATGAGCTGGGCTCAGTTGGATGAGAGTGACGTGAGGACCGATGTTTGATGTTTATCCCGAAATCGAGATATGAGTGCTGGTAGTGATTACCGAGGTTGTTACCGAAATGGTAAGGGTACATGGACTTCGCGGGTCCCCCCTGGGTTGTGCTACTGAGATGTGATGTTCCATCATCGGAGTACATGTGTACGGTGCATATGCCTTGCATTCACACTTCATACATTATTGCATTGCATTGTACTATGGCTTTTATTGTGATATTTTTGTGATGTACTTATGATATATGGATTTGAATTGAATATATTGAGACTTGGCACATTGGGGTTTGGATGCTATAACATAGTTGATGACGTATACTTGGTTACTTGCTCGTGATTGACTTATACCTTGTTGATTTACCTATTTATCTTACTTTATTGCCTTGATATATGTTAGTTAATCTTAGTCGGCCTATGATACCTACTAGTACTTATTGTTGTACTGACCTGCACTTGCTATATTCTTTTATGAACGCAGAGTGCCAGGTGGGTTCGATCTCTACTCCTCATGGCTCCTAGTAGTTCGAGGGTCTCTGTTTATAGTCTTACAAGGTGAGCACGAGGACGTTCGCCGCCATGAAGATTCTTCTTTTATTTATGTCTTACTTGATATTCTGAGACATATTGAGACTGTTGATGTACTATTATTACCTCCAGACTTGTAGATTCTAGTTAGTTGCTCTTGTATGACTAGACAGATTCTAGGGTGGTTTTGATGTATCTCCGCATTATTTATTTATTATTATGTCAGACTTATGTATTTCTATCACTTCTGCTTATTTATTTATTATTTCATGTTTCTAAGATTGTTGGGATAAAAGTTCGCCTACTGAGGTGAGAAAACTAGGTGCCCACGCGACTTAGCGAAATTGGGTCGTGACACTTAGCTATGCTAACGGGGCCAACTCAACCACCTTCCTTTATTTACCAGCAGATTCTGAGATTAGTTGTAAACGCCTCATTTTCACAATCATGAGTAAATCAATTGTAACTTACCAGAATGAACCATAACTATAGGTCATCCAATCGGGATCAGCTCTCCCACCGCCACAAATATATGAACACACAAGTATAATGAAATCAATGTTAGTATCGTATCCGTACACACATGCTAAATGGTAATGTTTGACCCATTAGCCATGACCTGCTGGGGACCCATGGTGTCCATGTACCACTCGCTCCAGAACTAACCTCGGATCACGAGCCAGGCCACATCCTCACCCCTGTCAAATATGCCTTTTCATATTCATATTATCTTTTTCATCACAATGTATTTCCGTTTCACAATCAATAAGGAATGTGCGCAATCAATTTATCAATATCAAGAATGCAAGTCACCCTATCGTGAGTCACAACAAGACTTAAAAAATCACCCTCCTAACTATGGGGATACTCTACAAAGATATAGTAAGAACACACATCATCATGCAATAGCTATACCCAGACTCAGACTCAAATCGTCAAAATACGATTAAGGAATCACTCCGAATCAAATAAGAAGTAAATACTGATGATTCTCGCATGCTCAGTACATAGAATAATGACAACATGAATACTCAATGAGGACAGGGTCTCCCCCACCCATGGTACAACAAGACCCTATTTTGGCCAATTTGGTAATTGCACATACCCACCCTCTAACTGGATCAATAACAAACCATAACTACTACTTGCTTCCCCTTTTTCCATATCAAGTACGAATCTTACTTCACTTATTTACTTAATGGCATGACGCCCACAGAAATCAGCATTCATCTTAACATAAACTATGTCCGTCTGAACTCCGTGTCCGAAGACCTAATCATGCTTTCTCCCGTCAATTCTATAACATATATACGATTTATGAACGTTCATGGAGTATCCACCATCTCGTCTTGGAGCCAAAAATCGTGATAGAGAAATCTTTAAGGAAGATAACCCGAAAGATGTTTGGAGAGTCACCTTTACCTAGTCACCAAGTGTCTTACTGTGGGAATACCCTAATAACGGCTTAGAAGAGGGGTTTGTGGAGAAAATTTGTAAAATCCTGAAATAAGGTCATTAAATACAAGTTTTGGTTCGCGCATACTGCTGCAGTGGACTGATCCTCCGCTACAGCGGGCTCGCTATGGCGGTCAATTACCGCTGCAGCGAGAACATACTCCCCGGGCCCACAACTCTTTAACTCCTAGCTTATTTCAACTACGAGTAAATATTACACTTAAAACTCCCCCGGGAACTAATCTTATGACGATACCCTGGGTTTCATACACGGGTTGCAGAAGGTCCAATAACGACCAGGCGGGTCGTTACAGAAACCTTGTAACGAGTAAGCCTAGCTCATATATTCTTCAAAATTATGATGAGCAATCTAAATGTAAGCTCTTAAGGTAGTCGATGAAAGGTTAACTAGTTGCTGCCCCACAATATTTGTCGAGGTGCAATCAGATACTCTAATTGAAATGTTTGATAAAGAATCACTAGATCCTGACCGCAGCGAAGTTTAACTGTTCGATGAATGTCTCCAACGTGATATTTCAAATAGGTATTTCGACAACTTCTTTGGTTCATGGCTTTAGTAAACAGAAGATTGAATTTGAGGCCTTTGAATACTTATATCTTGCTGAGTTTTTCTTGGAGCCTGAGGATCTAAAGCTTGATAAAAAAATTCTGGAGATTGAGGATAGCATTCCACCAAGTAACATGCCTTCGGATGAAATGATGCTTGTTGTGGAGCATGGAAAAACTACTGGCGAATTCAATGGTCACAATATTTTGTGTCAATTTCCATTTAGTCCTAATGTGAATCTCTTTATTGTCACTGTTCATGAAATTGCAATGAATCTGTGTATGGGATCCAGGAATAAGTTTCAAGTTCATGGCTCTAGTAGGTTATAAATGTTCGAGCCACTAATATTGTTGGGATCTAAGGGGACGTTTTGCTTAATTGCATATGCTAAGACTCAAGTGTGGGATCCCGGATGATAAGGTTGTATCCATTTTTCCATTTTTATATCTGCTTTTGAATTGGATGCTGCTACTCTTTTAAATTTTAATTACTGGAAATGAATACTCAGACTAAGGAATGGGCGAAAAACTTTAGGGGATTGTTTGTGTTCCCTTCTCAGTGCATGAGTTTGGCACTTAATGCGATATCGGAGTGCAGAAGAAAGACACATTATGCAATAAGACTTGATCGCTTTGTACAATCGCTGTGGTCATTAACTGATTTTTCTGCTTGTCTCACTGAACATGTTTCCTCACCTCTAGTGCATAATAATTATTACTATTATTTACTAGGAGAATTGAGGTGGCAGAGCCCCAAAAGTCTTAATGCTACGATGAGCAAACATGTGGGGGGACTCTTTTGTATTTTAACAACTTTGGGTTATGTTTAAACTTTTCAAAACCCTTTTCTCTTTCTCTTTCTTTTCCTCTTTCTTCTTCCATGTTCTTCTTCCTCGAACTTCACTCCCAAATTCTCCTTTTCCTTCATCTAATACTAGTATTTGTACTCGCGCAACGCGCGGCGGGTCTCAAAGGAAATTAATCGCAAAGAAATATTAACTTTTCTATCTAAAATAATAAAATTAGTGAAATCACAAATATAACTATTAATATACTAAATTACGCGTCATTAAATAAAAAAATTATATTGAAAATTAAATTAACACTTAATATCATATCACGATTATAATTAGCTTAGAAGTTTTTATATGGAAAAAATATTCTTATCATCTCTCATTGACATATTTAGAAAAGGTCATAATATTAAAGATTAATTGCTAATTAGTTGAATTTTATATTTATATGTTTAACCTGTTAAACATGTGAACAAAATTGTCACGCCCCGAACCATGGCCTGGGCGTAACACAGCACTCGATGCTTGACTGCATGTGATGGAGCGAGCCACATGGCTTGCTGGCTCAACATGGGCATGAACTGATGCGGAATAACTGATGAATATGTATAATTTAAGTAAAGCGTGGGACCATAAATCATAAGTCTGAAAATATCATAATGCGGAATTTTCTGAATAAACATAATAATAACGAGCCAAAATGGCTAGACGACTCCAAATATCTGACATAACATAACTGACTAGTCTATGAAACCTCTATCATGAATCTGAACTGTAGAACATACTTGCTGGGACAAGGCCCCCAGCATACCTTAACTGCATAACTGACATAAATGTAAGTAATGACTAAACCCCGAAGAAGATGGGGCTCACCAAAAGCTGATATGTGGATGATCCTACTAAGCAGATACGTCATCTTGTAAATCCGTACCGCATCGTGAAATGCGGGTCCCGGGCAATAGAAAGGGGACGTCGGCACATTAGAATGTCGGTACGTAAAGCAACCGAATGAAATAAACATGGCACATGAAATAACATGATGAGAGCGCGAAAGCGAAACCGAAACCTATTCATGAACATGAATATATATATATATATATATATATATATATATATATATATATATATATATATATATATATATATATATATATATACACACACACACACACACACACATATATATACACATATCTATACACACACACACACACACACACACACACACACACACACATATATATATATATATATATATATCATGAGTAAAAATATTTTAAGTGGGAAGCGCATAAGTATAACCGACAACATGAATCACCACGTGGGTACGTGGAGTCTGGTACCTGACCCGACCAGCAGAGCTCTCATACTTCACCAGGGGTATAAGATATAAACATGGTATGAAAGGATCCAATCAATAAAGTAATAAGGAATCGTCCTAAACATGGGCGGAGCGATCGTTATCCTACAGTGGCTAGGGTAGTTTCAGGCTATTAAAGCCTTCTTGATAATCTGTGCAACTCCTAAAAGCATGAACATAATATAGGTGGCATTTGAGCCCATGTTTTTTTTTTTCTTCATAAAATGTGACTTGCATTATACATGGATGTAGTTACATAATATACTTGCATGCAAACGTGTAAACATGTAGAGTGTTTCATGAAAATAAACATAGTACTCCCTTCGGATCAAAAAAGTTGTCCACTTAGCCTCTTTTTTTTTTTTTTTTTTTGTTCAAAAAAAGTGTCCACTTATTAAATCAAGAAACAATTAACCTTATCTTTCCGATTTGCCCCTATTAAGTGTTATGTGATCAAATCCTAATGCCTATTTAATTAGGGGTAGTTTAGTCAATTTACATATTTTTTCGTGGAGTGAGTAGTTTCTTAAGGGGTGTGCAAATGGCTAAGTGGACTCTTTTTTTTATCCGGAGGGAGTAATTAATAACTTGCATGTACGAACCCATGGAATGCAAAGGATGGATTTTTCATGGATTACGGACAGATTCTCAATAACCAAAATGGAATATCAAGAACACAATAATGAACTACATATAGAAACATGGTACCTCATGGTATACAGACTTAGGATTATCATGAACATATCTAAAGCCCTAGTTTTGGTGAACTCTTGTATAATCATGAAGGAACGTAGCGTGTGGAAGAACAAAGATTTTTTCACATGTGGATAGAAGCCCTACATACCTTAATTGCTCCAAAAACCCGAGAAAAGTCTGAATCTTTGAAGAAGAATTTCCAAAATCTTGAGTCTTGAACCTTGAGGTGAATTTTCTTGAAAACCCTAGGTTAAGAATATTGAATTCATAGTTAATAATCATTAACATATGTTAGAATTCACTTGGGATGATTAGAACGGACTTACCTTAGTGATCTTGGTGATGGAGGAGAAGAACAGGTCGTTTTAGGGTTCAGGGACTTGTAAAAATAAAAATTAGAACTGAAGCCAGCTATTTATAGGTTCTGGTGTGGGTTGAGTTTTACGAACCAAATTACGGTCCGTAAAATCGGACCGTAATTAACAATGTAAATATCCAGAATGCCCAGTAAAACACCTCCTTAATTACGGTCCTTTGGTGCGGGCCGTAATTCATTTTACGGTCTGTAATTCTAGTCGTAATTTTCCATGTCTAATTTCCAGAATCCAAAGTGGATTTGATGTCTTTTTACGGACCGGGATACGGCTTGTAATCTATTTTGTGGCCCGTAACTTAGGGTGTAAAACTTGATCTCCTGAACTGCAGCAAAAATTTCAACTTCAACATTTTCCATCTAATTTTCTAAGTCTAGGATCATAGTCATAGCTTAAGTTAAAGGTACGACGTGTTACAATATCTCCCCCTTGGGATCATTAGTCCTTGAATGATAGTTCATGGTTAAGAATAGAACTGGACATGGCTTGAGTACATGAATGGGAGGAAACATGACATAGAGCCTGAAGACTAATTGACATGAAATGGTTAGAATGGAAACATGAATACTGAGACATGGAACATGAGCACTGGATACATGAGCATGAACGTGAAACATGGGACATGAATATGTAAGGGACATGACAAGGATATAGGGGTTATTTACCTTGAACATTCTCTGCTGGTTCATCAAACAAGTACAGATACTTGGATTTCATATCTTCTTCGTCTTCCCATGTAGCCTCTTCAACTTTCTGACTCCCCATAAAACTTTAACTGAGGCAACTTCCTTAGTTCTCAACTTGCGAACCTGACGTCAAGAATGGCTACGGGGATTTCCTCATAGGTGAGTCCATCCTTAACTGTTATAGAATCAGCAGGAACAACCAACAACGGGTCTCCCACACACTTCCTCAACATGGACACATGGAACAGTGGATGAACAGTAGCCAACTCTTGGGGCAACTCAAGTTCATAAGCTACTTGACCGACCCTTCACAGAATTCTAGAAGGTCCAATATATCTGGGACTGAGTTTTTCTTTCTTGCCGAATCTCATAACACCTTTCATCGGTGAAACTTTAAGGAACACCCAATCATCAACTTGAAACTTTAAGTCTCTTCGCCTCACATCTGTGTAAGACTTTTGACGACTCTGAGCCATTTTCAAATGCTCTTGAATCAACTTGACTTTCTCCATAGCCTGATAAACCCAATCTGGTCCTAACAACTTTGCTTCACCAACTTCGAACCAACCAATCGGTGATCTACACCTTCGCCTATATAGAGCTTTAAACGGTGTCATCCCAATGCTAGCATGATAACTATTATTATAAGAAAACTCAATGAGAGGTAAGTGATCACCTTAAAATTAAAGACACATGCTCTCAACATATCCTCAAGGGTCTGAATAGTACGCTCTGCCTGACCATATGTCTGCAGATGAAAAGCTGTTCTGAGGTTTACCCTCATACCCAATCCCTTCTGAAAGGATTTCCAAAAATGGGTCGTGAACTGGGCACCACGATCTAAAATAATAGACACTGGAGTCCCATGCAATCTAACAATTTCCTTGATATGCAACTTGGCATAATCCTCTGCTGAATCTGTAGTCTTAACTCGCAAAAAGCGTGCTGACTTAGTAAGTCGATCTACAATCACCCAAATCGAGTCGTGCCTCCTAGCTGAACGAGGTAGACCTGTTATAAAGTCCATATTGATCATCTCCCATTTCCAAACAGGAATATCAATATTCTGAGCCAACTAACCAGGCCTATGGTGTTCGGCTTTCACTTGCTGACAATTCCGGCACCTAGCCACAAAATCTGCCACATTCTTTTTCATATCATTCCACCAATAGATTTCCTTCAGATCATGATACATTTTCGTGGAACCTGGGTGAATAGAATACTTGGAATAGTGAGCTTCTGACATGATTCGCTCTCTGAGTCCATCCACATCTAGAACACATAATCTGCCGCGGTATCTCAAAGTATCGTCATCTCCCCCTTGTTCAAAATTTATTGTTTTATGTTTGTGAATCCCTTCTTTCAGCTGCAACAAGTAGGGATCATTATACTGCTTTTCTTTAACTTCAAAGACTAAGGAGGAATGAGATCTATTCTGAACAACAACACCACCATCCTCGAATCCTAAAAGTCGAACTCCAAGACTGGCTAAATAATGAACTTTCTTGGTCATAATCCTCTTATCTGCATCAACATGAGCTAAACTTCCCATGGAACGCCGACTGAGAGCATCGGCTACTACATTCGCCTTCCCTGGATGATAGAGTATGTCTACATCATAGTTCTTAAGCAATTCGATCCATCTTCTCAGCCTAAGATTCAGTTCCCTTTGCTTGAAGATATACTGCAAGCTTTTATGATCGGTAAAAATATCAACATACACTTCATACAAATAATGACGCAATATCTTAAGTGCAAAAACCACAGCTGCTAACTCTAAGTCATGAGTCTTAAGTTGTCTAGATGCATAGGCAACAACCCTACTATGCTGCATTAAAACACATCCGAGACCAACTCCCGAAGCATCACAATAAACCACGAACCCTTCGGTTCCTTCTGGTAGCGTCAAAACTGGAGCAAAAGTCAATCTCTTCTTCAACTCTTCGAAACTTTGTTCACATGCATCTGACCATTGAAAATTGACTTTGTTCTGAGTCCACTTAGTCAACGGAGCCGAGATAGAGGAAAATCCCTCCACAAAATGTCTATAATAACCTGCCAGACCCAATAAACTCCTTATATCAGACACTGAATTGAGTCTGGGCCAATTCTTTACGGCATCTATTTTCTGAGAGTCAACCTTCACACCTTTACCCAAAATTCCATGGCCTAAGAATGCCACTGACTTAAGCCAAAACTCACACTTTGAGAATTTTGCAAAAAATTCGCGATCTTTGAGGGTCTGCAACACTATTCTGAGATGTTTTGCACGATCAACCTCACTATGGGAATATATTAGAATATCATCAATAAATACAATGACGAATAAATCAAGATACGGCTTGAAGTCCCTATTCATGAGGTCCATGAAAGCAGGTGGCACATTTATCAACCCAAAAGACATAATAAGTAATTCAAAGTGACCATAACGGGTTCTGAAAGCGGTCTTCGGAATGTCAACTTTTGCTAACCTTTAACTGATGGTATCCTGATCTGAGGTCAATCTTAGAATAACACTGGGCACCCTGAAGTTGGTGAAATAAATCATCTATTCTCAGAAGAGGGTATCTGTCTTAATGGTGACCTTGTTCAGCGACGGTAATCAATTCACATGCGTAAGGAACCATCTTTCTTTCGGACGAATAAGAATGGCACACCCAAGGTGAAATACTAGGCCTAATAAATCTCTTATCAAGGTTATCTTTTAACTGGGCTTTTAACTCTTTTAACTCTGCTGGAGTCATTCTGTATGGCAGAATAGATATCGATTGAGTGTCGGGAAGTAGATCAATTCTAAAGTCAATCTCCCTGTAGATCTTCTGGGAAGACCTCTAGAAACTCATTAAAGACTGGTACGGACTGGAGTGCTCGAGTTTGGGTATCTAAATCCCTGACTCGAACTAAGTGATAGATATACCCCTTGGAAATCATCTCTCTGGCCTTAAGATAGGAAAATCTTGAGTCTTGAACCTTGAGGTGGGTTTTCTTGAAAACCCTAGGTTAAGAACATTGAATTCATGCTTAATAATCATTAACATATGTTAGAATTCACTTGGGATGATTAGAAACGTACTTACCTTAGTGTTCTTGGTGATGGAGGAGAAGAATGGTGTCGTTCTAGGGTTTAGGGACTTGTAAAAATAAAAATTAGAACTGAAATCAGGTATTTATAGGTTGTGGTGTGGATTGAGTTTTACGGACCAAATTACGGTCTGTAATTCATATTACGGTCCGTAAAATCGAACCGTAATTAACAATGTCAATTTCCAGAATGCGCAGCAAAACACCTCTTTAATTACGGTCACTGGTGCGGGCCGTAATTCATTCTACTGTCCGTAATTCTAGTCGTAATTTTCCATTTCTAATTTCCAGAATCCAAAGTGGCTTTGATGCCTTTTTACGGACCAGGATACGGCTCATAACTTTGGGCGTAAAACTTGATCTCCTGAACTGCAGCAAAAATTTCAACTCCAACATTCTCCATCTGATTTTCTAAGTCTAGGATCATGGTCATAGCTTAAGTTAAAGGTACGAGGTGTTACAATAATTTTATCTTTTAATTCAAATTTAATATAATCTTTAAGTTCAAATTCCAAGCAAATCTTACTTAGTTTTAAAATATTATCTTTTAATTACAATTCAAAAAATAACCTCACTTAATTTTACTATATTGCTTATTAATATTGTCTAAAATTATAACTACCTTTTATTATGAACTTATCACTGATAACGTCCAAATCCACTCCTCAGAGAGAAACTGTACACGGTTGTCGCAATATAATTTACCCAACTATGAGTCGGGATCGAATTCACAGGGAACAATATAAAGGCGATTAAGAAAGTTAAGGATTTATTACCAACTAACCTAAGCCAAACACTTGTTCAAGATTTGGATTTTTGATTTAAAATCTAACAAAGACAAAACTAACCTAGAAAGTAAGTAAAATAATCAATGGCCTCACAAGCAAAGGAAAACAAGAGAAATTACTCTCAAGTAACGATTCAATGTATTTTACAATTTTACAACTATGAGCGGGTTTATGTTAATAAATACTGATTTCTAAAATCTCATTGAAAGTCTCTCAACCAAATGAATGAATTTCACTCTAAGCTTTCTCAAGCCTGAGAGTGTGATGTTAAACACAATCAATTCAACCTCAAGTTAACTATCCTATCTCTAGCTCAAGTTATTAGATAAATTTAATGACCCAAATCCTTGCTATCTAACTCTTTTCCTGACTTTCACTTTCTTTCTCAAGCGAAGTAAAAGTACTTAGGCACAAATAATGTTTGCAACCATTAAGAGACATTAAAGCATGAAGAGTTGATAGAAAAACATTAACCCATTTCATTAGAAATAAAAATTGTTTAATACATAAGCAAAACAAGAGATTCAATCTAAACTTTAATCATGAATATTTTCATAAACAAGATTCAAGTGAGAGAATAAAACACAACACACTTAAATATGCAATACATAACAAGGAATTGAAGAAAGGGTTAAGAGTTTTCTCATTAAAGCACTTCAATCTTCTCTTCCAAGGTATTGGTTGATGAACCCTAGCCTCCAAGCTTGAAAAATATGGCCAAAGATGTGGGAAATTTCCCCCAAGTCTTCCTCTTATAATTCCCAAATTTTGCAACGTCAAAATATGACAAAATAAGCCCCTAACTTTCAGTTTTGCAAATCTGACCCGTTGTTGCATTTTTAGCCATTTTTTCGTTTTCTTCAATTTGGCCTCTTTTGACTTGTTTTCACTTGTATTCTCTCCCGATTACTTCTAAATCACATAAACCTATAAAATAGAAGTAAACAATATTAAATGCAATACTTTATCAATCAAACATAGCAAAAATCTAAGATTAAAGAAGAGATAAGTTGGTAAAATACCAACTTATCAGTCACTTGCATTAATAACTTTACTTACTATTTTCCTTTTAATCTATACTAATATTCGTACCCCCGCAATGCGCGGAAAATATTAAAAAGATCAATTGTATATAATTATGATTTTACTTGTTTGATCACATCAGATTATATTGATTTAATAAAAATCTAACTGTCATCTTGTTTCTCAATACAATGTACTCATGAACAAATACTTTTAAGATCAAAGAAAACGAATCATACTAATAGAATCACACTTTGACACCTGAGATTCCGTAACGAGTAGATACTTCCGCAGGTGCATAATCTATTTTCTGGTTAAATACATTACAAGATGTTTTTCCATACTTTCCGTATTCAGTTCTAGCTATTTCTGCACCTTCTAATCGACCTGAACAACATATACGGATCCCCTCCACCCCTTTTTTTCATTACTAATGGAATATTCTTCACAATTTTACTAAAAATGGAACGAAATGATCTTGTTTTGTTCCTCGGTTGAAAAGAGATGTCTTGAGCAATCGGAGAAGCACTTTGATAAACAGATTTGATCTTGACCGATTCAATGTTGGTATTATTGTTTGTTCTATTATACAACAAACATCGCATTTTTTTCACTTCGTTCAAATAATAGTTGTACCCGTACGGAATTCTTCTGTTTCTCAATATGATCTCTATCATCATCTCTATTCTCCTTATCAATTCTCCTATCCTATTTAGGTCTATGAATTTCTCTATCAATTCCATTACCTTGTCCTTACCCATGAGGTTCCAACATTTTCTCCTTAATTGACCTATGAGTTGTTCCCGGGCATCCTAAAAAAAAAGGTTATTATCACCGAATAACATTTCTGAGAAATTCAATATCATAATTATATAATTCGACTCTTGGTAATAAATGAAAGTTGATAGTTACCACAAAACAAAAAACAAAAAAGAAAAAAAAAAAAAGAGCGAGATAGACAGTCTTTCAAGAATATTACCTTTCAGTTCAAATTCAATTTTTTTTTATTTACATTGAACAACTAATTAATCACATAATTCAAAGTTTTATCTATCAAATTGAATTCCAAATTAACATTGTTGTTACATTATCTGTTTATATTGTCTTAAAATAATCAAGTGACTTTTTTCTTAATGTGCCGCCATACTTATTCCATGGTTGATTGCGCTCCTTTTATAATCAAGTCTTAATTTGCTTCTTTAAATCTGCACTGTTATTCAAGCCCTCCCCCCTACCCCACCCTTATTTATTGCTTATTGTTGTATTGTTTATTATTGAGCATCTTACATTATCATATGATTTTTTTATTAACTTGTTTTTTAAAAAAAAAAAACATAATATCCTTCTTATTATTGCCTCCCCACCGCCCCCGCCAAATTATATCAGAATTTATCAATTTTTTTTTATTTTAGCTTTATTTTTTACTACTTCAATTCTGTGGATCACCAATAGATAGAGTTTTTTCATCATAATTTCTTTATATAAATTTCTCCTCTCAAATTTAAATAGTCTATCCTTCTTCTTTTTTTGTAAAATTTAGTCTTCAAATAAATATTTTATTCCTTGTTTTCTTAATGCAATGAATTCAATAAGAAAAACTCAATGAAGTTCAAGAAAACAAATCATTATCATGCCATCTTTTATAAAATCACCACTTTATTTAATATCCTTTCGCACCCATCAAATACTATTTATTTTATTAACTTTTATTCTATGGACGAAATTCTTTCATTGTTAGTATTTATTTTAGTACTAGTTACTTCTTTTAATTTATTGAATTAATTTATGAAGTATAAACAACCTCACATTATTCTTATTCTTCTCTTTACACATTGTTTTCAAACTACGGTGTTAATTAATTTTTCTAGTTTTAATTATTGAAATTTACCTACGTGACTAAGTTAATTGTATTTTTATTTTTGTTTTATTGCTTGATCAGTTATCTATACTATCACCTCATTTAATAAAAGTTTAGAAAACATTCTCACCTAAAATTTCAAATAAATCCTATCCTTCAATATTTTTTAGATTTGAACTAACTTCCTGTCACGACCCAAATAGTCGTGAGTGGCACCAACACTAATTCTCCTAGTGGGCGAACCAATCCCCTTAACCAATCATCATTTAATTAATCAATTATAAAACATTCAAGGATATAATAATAATAATAATAATAATAATAATAATAATAATAATAATAATAATAATAAATAATAATAATAATAATAATAATAATAATAATAACAACAACTAATTGTCTAGTCATGCCATAAACAAATAAAGGTGCGGAAATCCTAACTATTACAACCCCAAAATCCGAAAGTCATTGTACAAAGACTCTAAATCATAACTGTCTAAAGAATGAACAACTGTCTATAAATGTAAATCATGTCTTGAATGAAAGTAGACATCAAAATAAGAAAGATCTTTAGGCGGCATGGCATGGATAGTAGCTCACCCTCGGATCTGATCAGGAACTAGCCTCAAACTAAATATGAGGTCTGGAAGATGTCTCCTGGCACACAATTTGTACTCAAATAAAAAGTGCAGTGCTAGTATCAGTACAAACACTATGTACCGGTAGATATCATAGGCCGACTAAAATTAGTATCATGCATACATTCATAAAATTAACAAGATAGGCAGATAGGCACAACAACTCATAACAAAATAATGTAATCAACAGGAATCATCCAACACAGTAGTAAGATAAGTCCAGCCACAACCATCAACAGAATAATATAAGTCTGATACAATGCAATGCAATAATGATAGTATCTCAACCGTGTATACACATGCCAACTGGCACCCAATTAGCCATGACCTGCAGGGGACCCATGGTGTCCATGTACCATTCACTCCGGAACTGACCTCAGATCACGAGCCCATAACTAGGCCACATCCTCACCCCGTATCAAATGTGCCTTTCTATATGCATTCTTTCTGTATCTCATCATAATATGAATCTCAATGTATTTTCAGTCCAACAGTCAATATGGAATACGATCAGCAAATAATATCATGTCAAGAATCACAAGGCATCAAGCCACAAGTCATATCAAGACTCAAGTAAATTAACTCATCAACATAGAGAACATGTAATCACCTCAATCAATAAGAATAGTATATATGAACTCCTTCCTTCTTATAACACAACAATTACACCTCAGGTTTCAGTACACAAAGTAATGACGACAAGCCCACATAATTAATCAATCAGTACCAACCTAGGAATTTCCAACTAGACTTCATGTCTGGAGACTTATACATGCTTTCTCCCATCAATTATATTACATATACATTCAACTAATCAAATTCAAATAATCAAAGTCTAACTCAAGTAACCCATAACATACCTCAGATGCATAACTGGAACAATGCAAGCTACTCCGTAACAACTTTTCCCTTTTGAAAAGCTTCGGAACGTTCAAAGTTTAGCAATATAATGCTAAGTGAGTAATGGATCATTTACTCTGATAAGAACAACAATTGAGAAGGAAACCCAATTACTTATACCTTTTTCAAATGGCGAAACCATCATTTAGTGATGAACTTATCATAATTTTAATCCCGACAATCATACTATTCCAATTTATGGGTTTCCAATCGATTCAACCCCTTTCAAGCAAATTTTATGCCAAAGTTCTCATTTTTATTAGAACCCTAAGTCTCAATATGCAATTTCCAGTATAAGTAATCAATTCTCATCCTAGAAAATGATACTCTACACTCCTAGATGAATATACAATAATAAAATCAACAACCCAATCATTATCTAAGGGTTTACTATTTCTAGGGTTCTAATCTTTCATTTACCATTAGAGGACCTTAAGTTAGTCATGGAACTTGAAGAAGAATAGGGAATGAACTACGTAGAGATTAGAACTTACCTTCAATGAGGAGTGATTCCCTAGCCTTAGAAAATCATCTCTTACTGTTCTTGGGAACTGTTTGGTGTTATATGGGGAATGACCACGAAATTTGCACTATAAAAGTCAGTTTCTGCCGCCCGTCAACCGCTGCAGCGGTCCTCTCTTAGCTGCAGCGGTCTCGCTGTAGCGGGAAAACCCACTGCTATGGCGGACCTCATTAAACTCGAAATCTCGCTGCGGCGACCGGTTAACCGCGGCAAAGTATTACCGCTGCAGCGGTCCCATCCGACCAGTGAGCTCGGGTTTTTCACCCAAAATTCCAACAGCAATCCGAGGCCCCACCGACACAAACCAAACATGCACATCAATGTGAAAACATGCTACGGACTCACCAGTAGCGTCAGAATTCCCGACGGAAGTTAAATTTACTAAGTCACCCCCCCCCCCCCAACGGAAATAAGTCAAGTTTTCAAACAAGTGCACAAATACAATCAAAGGCCTTTATTTTATTTTTTAAAAAAGGCCTTTATTTTAGAATTCTAGCTCCTTAAGTTATCAATAGACTCGCGACCATGACAAGGAACGTGAAGTAAGAGAAAAGGGCGATTAGGTCTTGTGATGATGTTAGAAGATCCCGGTTTTTGAAAGGTATATAAGGGAATAAATGGGCGATTACACTAACACGGTTGCCTCGGGTGTGGAGGAACTCTCTTAAAAGGTGAATTAAGAATAGGACAGATTTGTACACTAGAGGGAATATTTTGTGGACTTGAGTCGGTGCTTGCAAACAACAAGAAAGGAGAAGCTACCAATCGTAAAGATTTTGTGCTAAGAACAAGAGTGGCGAAATGCTCAAAAAAGTACGGATATGCCGTTGCAACGCGGTGCACGGTTAAGAAAAATTACAAGTAAGTAAGCAAACTAGATGTACGAAAGGACCAATAGTGGATGGAAAGATATGGGAATGCCGACAAGAAGGATGGTATCGACGGAAAATGAAAGGAACACTTACAGTAAGAAATTTTGCTATGTTGTGCACGGAGTTGAAAAGAGGCTTGTTGGCATATGAGGGAGCCCCTTAAAAGGGGGAGACCTATTGTAGGCAAGGGGATCACCATATTCTCAAGTACCGAAGAGAAACCCATAACACGGAATGAGGATTCGTGTAAGGATTTAGGGGCTTGATAATAAGGAAAGTAGGATAAAAGATATGGAATGAGCATGAAGAAAAGGGCAACGATAAAAGAAACCCCCCTCTTGTGCGCTACAAGGCTCCATAAGGTCAGTTGAACATTCGAGGACAAATGTTCTACCAAGGGGGGGGGGGGGGGGTTGTTATGGCCAGGTATATTGTACGTTTGGAAATTCCAAGGTCGTCGTGGAAAGTTAAGGGCGAGACCATTTTCGAAATTATTTTAATGGACGAGTTGTTATAAATATTATTTATGACTATTATTAGTATGGAAATATTGGGAAAGGTTAAGGGCAAAAAGGAAAATTTGCAAATGGCATCATGGTAATTTTGCGAAAAGGCTAAGGGTAAAATGGGAATTTATGATGTTCTAGAAAAATTCATGGAATGGCCATGTTGGCCGAAAATGTAGCATATGTAGGTGTATGCTCACATTTTTTATGAGGAGCTAAAGTGTACATAGGAAGACAATTAAGTCTTCTTTGTTATTTCAAGAAATTTCTAGAAAAATGAAATGAAAATGATGACAAAAATTAAGTCATCTTTGCCATGAAAAAAATAAGAAAATTCTAGAAATAAAGAAAGGGGAAAAAGAAAAGAAAAATCTAGAGAGGGGCATGTGCCCCTCACATGCATGCAATATGTATATATATAAGAGAAGGTGGTCATATTTTAACAAGGAGAGAAAGAAAGCAAGAAAGAAAGAAAGAAGAAAAAAAAATGGAGGGACCGTTCGGCCATGCCTTGGCACCGGAGTGGTGCCATGAGGGAAACAAGAAAAAAATATTTTTTCTCCCTAGTTTTCCTATCAATTTGAGGATCCTCTACAACATGGTGCAAGTGTTGAAGCAAGTAGAAGGATGTTTGGTGTCATGCACCAACCCTACACCAAGTGAGAAGTTGAAGGAAAAAGGTGAGATTTAATCTCTTTTTATATGTTATGAAGGGTTTATTTATGTTCTAGTATGTAGAAATGGTTAGAATTCATGAGAATATGGAAGTTTTGCGTGGTGTTTATATATGTGTGTATGAAACCGTGTGTGTGTAATGTTGTGTAGACAAAATAAGTTGAATTTTATGTAGTATTTTAGTTGTGGATATTGTGGATTTTATATTGGAAGTGAAGGTTGAATAAATTGGGTTGAAATTGGAAATATGGAATATGGTAGTATGGTTGTTGCATGATGTAGAAGACAATGAATTAATTGTTCTTAGTATTGGTTGTTGTCGTAATGTATAGAAATAGATGAAAAATTCATGAAAACTTGTTGGTAGTTGTTGTGGCCGAAAATGATGGAAGGTTGACAAGTTATGGTGAATTAATTCTAGTTAATATTTTAGTTTTTGTGTTGCGGAATCCATGATGAAAAATCAAGGTTTGATGGCTTAAAATGAAGTTGTAGTCGTTATCGGAATATTAGAATAGTTAATGTGATATTGGCTTGAATTCTTACATTGCATGGAAAATGTTGTTAATGTAAATTGATATTATTGGATATTCTAGTTGTCGTCGTTATGAATTATGTGATGAAGGGGGAAGGTTGTTGTTGAAGTTAGTATACATGAATGATGATGAAATGTATAGTTGTTGTGAATTGGAAGATTTCGGGTAAAGTAATATGTTAATTGAGTTGTTAGAAGATTATGTGAATTGAATTGAAGTGAATTGAATTGAATTGAATTGAATATAAGTGTTGCTTGAATAACTACTAGTATTGTTGTTGGATTGGCGAGTTGAATTCTCGGGTTTGTTGATGTTAGTTTGGGCGAGCCATATTCTCGGGACGGTGTATTTTCGGGGGGAGATCTTGGAAATTTCGGCGAATATGATAAGTGAATTTATTTGAAAAGTGGAGACAAAGTGAATAACAACGGATTAAATGATTGTGTGAATTCTTTGGTATGTAGATTGACAAGTTTGGACAAATAAGCATAACTAGTTGGTCGCGGCACAGGTATGTAAGGCTTACCCTTTCTTTCTTTCTTTTGGCATGTCTTAGAGCCAAGTAAGGTGTGATATTGATATGTATATTCGGGTTATTCTATTCGTGGTTCCGAATACATTTTTAGGAGTCGTATGTCCCCCCCTAATTTAAGTATCTAATAATTCGACGGACGAATTCGATTTAAACGTCGGTATACGTATCTACGATATAAACATACCGGGTCTAAGCATCAGGATATAGATATTCGATGTAAATATTTGACACAAGCGTTACGACATGAGAAGTCGATACAAGAAATTTGGAATAGGTATTCGAGTTGAGTATTGATATAAGTATGAGTATTCCTAACCTTGATATCAATATTCCGACATAAGTGTTTCGATATAAGTATTACGATATAAATATTCGATAAGAAGATTACGATATAAGTATTACCATTATGAATAATCCATTATGAACGTCGATTATTTCATCGGGTCTTGGTGTATGTGCATTTAGTTTCTCACTACTCTGTTCGTGCATATGTTACGATTTCCTTCGCCGAGTCCGGGCCGGTTTATTTCGTGCGCATTATGACATATTCGGCGGTATGATGTGTGTACGGTTTCCGAGACCTCGCTATGGGGCCGGTTA
Organism: Lycium ferocissimum; assembly: GCF_029784015.1. Classification (NCBI taxonomy): domain Eukaryota; kingdom Viridiplantae; phylum Streptophyta; class Magnoliopsida; order Solanales; family Solanaceae; genus Lycium; species Lycium ferocissimum. The sequence goes on from NC_081351.1 coordinate 61,603,251, forward strand.
CGTCTATGGTGTTATGATGTGATATAGCTTGATATATTCGATGATATGATGTGTATGATGTTACGATGTGTTCGGAGTTTGTAGGAGATTTTAAATCTTCGGTATGATGTGTTGTGGCACCGTGGTGAACCCCTTCGGTTTGGGATTTTTTTTGCTTTCTTTGCATTCCGGGTTTGATCTGTCATTGTTTTGTTTGTACTCCTTCGTCTATGTTAAAACATCGGATCGGTTTATTTTCGCATCTTTGACATTTTATTAGGTATTACATTTCTTGTTTCCCCCTTTCTATCGGTTTCTAAATCCCGGGCCCCCCTTCTTGGGCCGTTTCTCCACGCGGGGGGGATATCGGGAAAACTTTGTAGGAGGGTTTGGCGAGGGGTTTGGCGGCTCTTTCCCCGGGTTGGGAATCGGGAAAACCCCAGTTGTGATTTCGATTTGTGTTAGAACTTTGAACGGTCGTGGGGCGAAATCGTTCGGCGGCTTTTTTCCTGGTGGCCCAACGCCCATATGTTTGTACTGTATGTATTTCGGCGATTAAACCCCTTTGCCTACGGTTTGATCGATATGTTTGTTATGTTTTGATACGCGTGCCGCCTAAGACGATGTGTATCGGTTCCTTTGAAAAGTCTTTTTGTACGCTTCGTGTGATTTGATGCGAAAATTTGAAAGGAATATGTATGGGGTGGAGTACGAGGGTTCGCTCGGCTCCGTGTGTGGGGCCGGTGCCCATCACACACGATCGGGAGATTAGGGTGTGACAGGTTATCTTCTTAACGGCGATGCAGCCGCGTGGCGGGCCTCTCGCCACAGCGATCATTCGGGAATCGGGGTGTCCAATGTGACGGGCACTAGACCGCTGCAGCGGGTCCAAGCTAGCCACAGCGGAGGGACGGATCGTTATGGTCTGCTATAGCGGGCACTTGCCCGCTATAGTGAGACTGCCGCAGCGGCGTAATAACCGCTGTAGCGGTCGACGGGAAACAATAGGCCGTGTTTTTAATTTGAATTTGTTTCTTCTGGGGGTGAGCTCCCTTGCCTTATCTTATGATTATATATCATCTTAGGCTTAAATTAGTGGTGCAAATGTATGGGGACTGATTGGAGAAGATGAGTTTCTACCTTAGCATTGAGAGTTGAGTAATAGGCTTTACATATTAGTTTAATTGGTGAATCTTGCCAATAGTAAGATGGGATTTCCTGAAGTAGTAAACCATAAGCTTGAATCTCTAATCTAGACTAAGATTGATTAAGGATAAAAAGGGGGATCATTTGAAACAAGAGCTAATAATTTGAGAGTTATGTTGAGGTTATACAATGTGAAGTCGACTCGAGGGTTATGTATGAATTGGTAAGTTCTAATATGTCATAGGCTATAGGGGACATTGGTTGGATAACAGAAATGAAAACTCTAGTTGTTATTGTGTTATTTATGGCTGGTGACAGATGATATTATTTATTGTACGATATTTTCGTAATTACCTATGTGGTTATTGAGCTTGAATATATGTT
>NC_081351.1:61604859-61627387 GCF_029784015.1 Lycium ferocissimum
ACCATTACGCTATCTCAAAACCATGCTGACCCTAAATGAATGCACAACTCTCGAATATTACAAATAGTCATTAGAATCGACTCTGATTTTCAAAACCAATCACAGTCATACCTCGCATAACGAATCCTGTCTATCACTTTTGACTCCACAAGTCGAGTCATATCAAAGTTATCAACTTAGTACCTAAGTGCTATACCTTACGATCTCCATCTTCATATTTCTCAACCTTTAACCGATACGTAATTCCGATACAACCCCGAACCTTTCGACGAGAAACTTGAAGCCTCATATAGTAATATATAACCATCGAACCTCTCATAGGATCACCTCGATATGCTCATAAATTCTCTGAAAGTATCCAGTCTTACATTGCCGCTCTAAATCTCATGCAATTACCCCCAAATCTTTAATAACCGAAAGCTCTTACCCAAACTGTCCCGTCAATATTACTTATAATCATACTGTATTACTACGAGTAGGGTCTCACCTCGAAAATATACTCCAGCATCACATAATAGGTATTCCACAGTCCTTCCTCTTAAGCATCTTTGACTCATTTGCTATAGAATGTTACGAACTTTCCCAACGGTGTGCCACCACACCACTTCTAATAAGTCTCAATATGCTGGTTCACTGAATATGCATATTACTAGCTGCCAATCGCAAATCTTACAGAGTCTTCCTCATTTCACTTAGTCCATCTATAGTCTTCCTTCCTTAAGCTCACGTAATTATCATACCTCATCTGAATTTGCAAGACAACGATGCCACAATTTAAATAGACTCAACTAATCCCAAGATGTCCTCATTCTTACTGATTCATAATCAACTATACATTTTCTCGACTCATCAAGTTCCCAATTCTAATCAATTCACGATCATCAATACCGTAGTCAATCCTCGAATCCACTCCATCAAATACCATATAATCATAAGTCTCGTACACTAACTGAATCACACCTGGAGATAATAGTAGGCCACAAACTCTATCTATTATAGTTTCCTTAACGCTTACCATTCTAAACTGAACACTTCCTAAATCCCGCGTATCACACAAACAGTCTCACTAATATCCTCATGTATCTCACTGAAACATCTTTACATGAATTGCCATACTCGATTTTCGAAATGTATAACGAACTTAACTCAGTTGACCCATCATCATCTATTCTATCATTTCAAGTACCCATGTTATCTCACCTCAAGTCTTACGAACCTTAATCCACTGAACCCGATAGCAAGATGTGTCATTGTAATCCTTCAATTCTCGTATTTCATTTGACAACACTTTTATCACTATCAAACAACAAATGCTCAATTCAACTCGATCCTCTAAACTAATCATCCATCTAGGCCAAACGAACCACCAAATAATATCCAATTTCTTCAAATCTAAATGAAACAACCAATACTTCTCAAGTCATTAACTCATCACGTACGCCCGTATTTGAAGTCATTTCCATCAGTCGATTACAAATTCCTCAGAAGTTTACAACCCAATCAATTTATCGATCAAACGATGTGCCCTGTTACACCTCGGAGAATTTCATGTCGTCATGTGGTGGATGGACTAACGCAGGGTGAGATGTATGTGATGTCCCTACAAGTAAGAAGGGGTACTTAACGATTCTAATTAAGATTCCAAAGACGTTTGAGGCAAAAGAAGGATGTTCATTGAGGAAGGTAAAGTATAAGTCGTGTTTCGAAAAGGTTGGAAAGTACCGAGCTAATGGTAATTAAATAATGTTTTGAGGAAAAGCTATAACGCTCCTTAGGTTGTTAATGAACTGTAACCAAGTGCTAAGAAGGTTCCATAAGGATAGGAGATCAAACGAAACGACGGAGATAATTTCAGAAAAGTAGAGTTATACGACCACTTATACGGTCCGTATAACCCAACAGAAAAAGGGATTTCTCTGATGGTGAAATACGATCACTTATACGGACCGTATAATATTATACGGACCGTATAAGGGTCCGTATAACTCCCGACGGGCCGAGTCGTCAAGGCCTTTTACAAGGAGCCAAGCGAGGGAACTTAAGCTATGCAAGCATTGTTCATGAGGAGGGACATACTTGAATACATTCTAGAACCTTCCTGGGGATTCCAAGTGTTCATGATAGCATGGGAGGATGGTTTGGAGAAAAGTGTTGAAGATGGCCATGCTTGCAATGTGGCCATTACTTGAAGATTTGCAATTTCAAGTTCTCTTGCCAAAAGAAGACATCCAAACAAGGCCCTTACTTCATTAAGGGTAGAAATTGTAATAATATAGTTGTCTACTTTTGAGCTTTAGTATAAATAGTAGTTTCTTTCATTTAGAAGACTTAGACTATTTTGAATATTGATATTTGCTATTGTAAAACTCTTGAGAGTTGAGAGCTTGTGAAGCCTTTGATTGAGTAATTGTTAAGAGGATTGGTTATTAGGGAATTCCAAATCCCTCTTGGTCATCCTAGGAATTTGGTGTTTCTTTTGTTCTTAATTTAGAGGTCTTAGTTTTCTATAACTTTGGTTGCTAAATTAGGTCTTAAGTTGTGTCAAATTATCTATCCTTTTATTTCTTGCATTTTTTATTCTATTTTCGTCCTTAATCTTGCATCAATTGGTATCAGAGCTTGGATTAGATTTGTTCTATCAAATCTAGCCTAGGGTTTGTTGCAAAAAAAAAAATGAAAATTTTCCACCAAAACCCCCCCCCCCCAAAGATTTTGTGTTTGTTTTGTTGTTTTTTGTTATTAGATTCTTGTTCCTTAGTACGTTAGGGTTTCAAATCTTCAAATTTCGTGTCAATTAGGTCATTATTGGAAGAATCCACCATTTTTGAGTTGAAGAACATTTGGTGGGTGTTGAAAATTTGGTGAAATTGAAGGTTGATAACCATTAGGCTTTGTTCTATTTGATATAAGGGGTCTAAATCCAAAATTTGGGGTAAATGAGTTGATTTGAAGGTAGCTAGAAATTTTGAATGTTCATGTGTTCTTAAGCAATCTTCAAACATTCAAGTGAAGAAGAAGATTCAAAAGAGAAAGTTAGATCCAAATTATACCTCAAGGTTTTGGAAAAGGTGTTTCTAGGCCAAAAATGGAAAGATCCTAGGTTTAGTGGGCCCATCAAGTCATACAAACTCAAAAATTAGCCCAAGTCCTAAGAAATCACGAGCTTCAAGACGAATCAAAGCAAAGATAACTTATACGGACCGTATAAGTTGGTACGTACCGTCAATCAAGAGGGTCAAGCACTTACTATTTTGTGACATCATTTTATACGGACACTTACACGGACCGTATCTTTTTATACGGACCACATAAGTAAGGTCGTATAAGGCAAGGGAAAAAGTGACATCAATTTATATAGACACTTACACGGACTGTATCTTTTTATATGGACCGTATAAGTTGGTCGTATTTCAGGATCCACCAAAGAGTCCAAATTCGTAGATTTTGTGACATCTTCTTATACGAGCACTTACATGGACGATCCGTTATACGGACCGTATAAGTAAGGTCGTATTTCCTCAACGAAAATTTACATTTGATCCAAGTTTCATTTTCAAAAAAATTTCCCTTGATCCTTCGTTGTTGATTTTGTCTCCTATTTCTTTGGTAGGGAGCCAAAAAAAAAAAGTATAGAAAAAAAAAAAATACCTTGGATCAATTGGGACTTCAAGATCGCGTTTTCAAGTTGTCACCTACCCAGGCCCGAAATTTGATTTATTTCCCGATTTTAGCATTCCATTTTCTTGTGTCTCTCAACTAGTAGCCATTTAGTAGTTGTTCCTACTTGTGTTTGCTAGTTCTTGTGTCCGCATTCGTCAATTCTTTCGTGCTTTTCTTCGTTTTTGCTTCGTTGTTAATTTCTTGGTTCAAGTCCGTTAGATTGAATTAAGTCGTCCGTCTTTCTTAGTCTAACAAGAATCTATTCCGACCAAGAGTAGAATTTGAACCCTTGTGACTAGTCGACATTAACAAGCACACAATCTTTGGCGGAAGCAATTTGTGAGGCAATTAAAGGTGCGCATACTTGAGCGATTGTGAGTTATTTTTACTAATCTAACGTGTTTGCTCATTTTGTTGAGTGTCTTGAATAGGTACCATGGCTACGGAGGATGAAACACAAGTTCCCACCGGGGAACTCACACTAGTTGATGTAATGAGGGCCTTGTAAGCCTTGAACGACAAGGTAGGGAGTATGGATGGTCGAATGAAAAACTTGGGAAGTAGGGCGGAAGTAATTGAAGGAGGTAGTAGGGAGGTATCGTATTCGCCCCGAGTGCAATACCAAGGAGGCACAAGTGGAGCTACTCGAAGCACTTCACTTACATTGTCACCCGGCACCTTCCATCATCTATATAACCCCACTCCCCAAAACACTCCCCAAAACACCCCTCAAAACACAACTCTCACCCTACCAAACAACATTCCCATAGACCAACGGAACAACCCACCCCTACAAGATCAAACTCCAAATGACCCATATTCAAATGATCCACACCTAGATGCACCTATTCCACCCCAAAACCGTCCAAACATCCAACAACCAAATGACGATGAGATAGAAGAAGCTATACTTGAGCACGAACGATATGGTGACCAAGGTTGGAGGCAACGAGGGCAAGCACAAGGAGGTTATCGAGGGAGGGGTGGAAGGCATGGTCCTAACCCTCACATGGGTAGGCAAAAAGGGTACCAAGCTCGTGAAGGGTATCAAGATCGTGACCATCGAGGTTATGATGACGATGGAGATTTGAATGGGAACCATGGTTATGGAGGAGGGCGAGACACGAGTCTTAATTCAATTAAAGTTACTCTCCCAACCTTCAAAGGAGGAAGTGACCCCGATACATTTCTTGATTGGGTGATGCATTGTGATAGAATCTTCTTGACGAATGACATGTCCGAGGTGAAAAAGGCGTCTTACGCCATTGCTCAATTCGAAGGGTACGCCTCCACATGGTGGAAAACTCAAGTGAAAGCAAGAAGAATTATTGGACTTCCTCCCACACCTACTTGGGATGAATTGAAAGACACCATGTGGCATAAGTATGTCACCGAACGCTACAAGCAAGAACAACTCAAGAAGGTGTATACCTTGAGGCAAAATAAAAAGAGTGTGGAAGAATACTATGATGAGTTCCAACTCGTAAAGATGAGAATCGACTTTGAAGAGGATGAGTTGAATGCTATGACTCGGTTCTGAGCCGGGTTAAATGGTGACATTGTCTCCCAAATGAGACTCCACAACTATGGGAGCATTGAAGAAACCCTTCAAGCGGCTATTGAAATAGAGGAGGGTCTCAAGGAAGATAAAATCAATAAGTCAAGGGGCTATGTGAGCTCATGGAACAATAACAAAGAATGAGGAGCTTCCTCCTCCAATTGGCAAAAGAATAAGGGTCCCATGCAAGAAGCCAAGAAATCCTTTATGAAGAATACTCAAGTTAAGAAGCAAGTGGACAAACAACCTCCGAAGTTTGCTCCAAAAGAAGGAGGTACGAAAATTCCTATTCAATGCTTTAAATGTCATGGCTTCGGTCATAGAGCAAGTGAATGCCCTAATTGTAGAGAGTTTATTTTAAGAGACACTTGTAGTGAGGATGAGGAAGAATGTGAGGAAGGAGATGACGAGGGCGATCATGAGAATGAACAACTTGGTAGTGATGAAGGGGATATGGAGGGTGATGATGAGGACATTGTCCCACTTTACTTATCTAGGAGAATCATGACATGTATGGCTAAACCTCAAGAAGGGGAGGTCACTATTCCAAACTATGTGGTCCGGCGGACAAATGATAAGTAAGGCCATGGATGATCCTAGTCAACGGGAGAACCTTTTTCATTCCAAGTGTATCATCAATCAAAATGTGTGTATCATGATCATTGATAGTAGGAGTTGTGCGAATGTTGCAAGTGTGACTCTAGTTGATTTCTTAAAAGTCTCTACCACCCATCATGAACACCCTTACAAACATCAATGGCTCAATGAATGTGGTGAATTGAAGGTGAACCGACAAGCTATTATCAAATTCAAAGTTGGGAAGTATCAAGATGAGATCCTATGTAATGTAGTTCCCATGCAAGCTTGCCACCTTGATGACATGCTTGATGAGTTGAATGGTTCATGCATATTCTTTAAGATAGATCTTAGGAGTGGGTATCATCAAATTCGGATGAAACCCGAAGATGAGTGGAAAACCGCATTCAAGACCAAGTTTGGTCTATATGAATGGTTGGTGATGCCTTTTGGTCTCACTAACGCTCCTAGTACTTTCATAAGTTTGATGAATCATGTGATGAAATCTTTTATTGGCAAATTCGTGATTGTTTACTTTGATGATATTTTGGTGTATAGTAAAACCATGGATGAGCATGTTATTCACTTGAAATGTGTGTTTGAAGTGCTTAGACAAGAACAACTTTATGCTAATGTTGCTAAATGCTCTTTTTGTGTTGATGAAGTTGCTTTCTTGGGTTTTGTTGTGAGTTCAAGGGGCGTTGAGGTTGATGAATCCAAAATAAACGCTATTAAGAATTTCCCAACTCCTAAATTCATTGGTGATATTAAAAGTTTTCATGGATTGGCTAGTGTTTATAGGTCGTTTGTTAAGGGGTTTGGTACCATAGCCGCTCCTTTGACTGAGGTAATCTGAAAGGATAAACCTTTTTTTTTTTGGGTGTGGAGCAAGCAAAGGCTTTTGAAACTCTAAAACAAATGCTTAGCTCCGCACCGTTGTTGCAATTACCTGATTTTGACAAAATCTTTGAAATTGAATGTGATGCTAGTAAAGTAGGTATTGTTGCCGTTTTAATGCAAGACCAAAAACCCATTGCCTATTTTAGTGAACAACTTAAGGGTGCGACGTTGAACTACTCCACCTATGATCTTGAATTGTATGCTTTGATTAGAGCTTTGGGTAATTGGCAACACTACTTGTGGCCTAAAGAGTTTGTGATTAGGACCGACCATGAGTCCTTAAAACATCTTAAGGCCCAAGGAAAGTTGAACAAAAGGCATGCTAAATGGGTTGAATTCCTTGAAACCTTCCCTATGTAATCCAATACAAAAAGGGAAAGGAGAATGTAGTGGCGGATGCCCTATCAAGGAAACATGTTTTGATTAATACCTTGTCTTCCAAATTGATATATTTTGAAAGCTTGAAGACATTGTATCCCGAGGACTCCGTCTTTGACAAAATATTTCTAGATTGCGAAGAGTGGGAAAGGGAGAGGTGGATTAGGGATAGGTCTTCTACTCCCTATTCTAGGTTTGATGGGTTTTTGTTAAAAAACAAGCGTTTGTGTATGCCCATGAGCTCTTGGAGGGAATTATTTGTGAGGGAGGCATACAATGGGGGATTGATGGGACATTTCGGGATTGATAAGACTTTGGGAATTCTTGAGGAGCAATTTTATTGGCCTCATATGCGGAGGGATGTAGCTAAGATTTGTGGCCAATGCATTGAGTGTCGTGGCGCCAAGTCTAGACTCCTTCCCCATGGTTTGTATACCCCTCTCCCTACCCCTCAACAACCTTGGGTTGATATTTCGATGGATTTTGTGTTGGGTTTGCCTAGAACCAAAAGGGGTAAAGATAGCATCTTTGTTGTGGTTGATCGATTTTCTAAAATGGCTCATTTCATTGCTTGTCATAAAGTTGATGATGCTCCTCATGTTGCATCTTTGTTTGTTGAACATGTGGTAAAGTTGCATGGTATTCCCAAAACCATAGTGAGCGATAGGGATCCCAAATTCCTTAGCCACTTTTGGAAAGAATTGTGGGGACGACTTGGTACTAAATTGTTGTTTTCTACCTCTTGTCACCCACAAACCGATGGCCAAACCGAAGTTGTCAATAGGACCTTGGGTTCTATGCTTAGGGCCATGGTTAAAGGGAAACTAGCATCTTGGGAAGATCAATTGCCTTTGGTTGAATTTTCTTACAATAGAGTCATTCATAGCACTATTGGCATGTCACCTTTTGAAGTGGTTTATGGTTCTAACCCCCTAACCCCTTTAGATCTAACCCCTTTGTCTCAAGATGTTGTGTTGAGTTTAGGTGGCAACAAACGAGTCGAGGCCATGAAGAAGTTGCATGAGAAGGTGAGGCTTCACCTTGAGAAGAAGAACCAAGAAACGGCCAAGAGAGCAAACAAGGGCCGCAAAAGAGTTGTGCTTGAACCGGGTGATTGGGTTTGGGTACATTTCCGGAAAGAGAGGTTTCCCAACAAAAGAAAGACCAAGTTGATTCCTAGAGGAGATGGTCCATTTGAAGTACTTGAACGGCTCAATGATAATGCATACAAAATTGATCTTCCACCCGAATACCAAGTTCACAACACCTTCAATGTGTGTGATCTCTCTCTATGGTTGTGCAAGATGATGATCCTTAAATTTGAGGACAAATTTCTTCAAGAAGGGGAGAATGATACAATCCGAGTGGCATCAAGGCCTTTTACAAGGAGCCAAGCGAGGAACTTCAAGATATGCAAGCATTGTTCATGAGGAGGACGTACTTGAATACATTCTAGAACTTCCTCGAAAGGATTTCAAGTGTTCATGATAGCATGGGAGGATGGTTTGGAGAAGAGGGTTGAAGATGGTCATGCTTGCAATGTGGCTATTATTTGAAGATTTGCAATTTCAAGTTCTTTTCCCAAAAGAAGACACCCAAACAAGGCCCTTACTTCATTAAGGGTAAAAGTGTAATAATGTAGTTGTCTTCTTTTGAGCTTTAGTATAACTAGTATTTTCTTTCATTTGGAAGACTTAGACTATTTTGAATATTGATATTTGCTATTGTAAACTCTTGAGAGTTGAGAGCTTGTGAAGCCTTTGATTGAGTAATTGTTGAGAGGATTGGTTATTAGGGAATTCCAAATCCCTCTTGGTCATCCTAGGAATTTGGTGTTTCTTTTATTCTTAATTTAGAGGTCTTAGTTTTCTATAACTTTGGTTGCTAAATTAGGTCTTAAGTTGTGTCAAATTATGTATCTCTTTTATTTCTTGCATTTTATTATTGTTTTCCGTTCTTGCATCAATAATCCTTGGATTTAAAAATAACAGCATGGACTCCGTTGTGGTAGGTCCTTCTTGTGGTAATTGATGGACATCGAAATCGATTATCCACAGTTAGGGTTTGGGAGGGGGGGGGAGGGGGGGGTTTCCACAATTGCATTCGCATAAGTAGGTTTTGGTGTAGATTCTTCCATAGATGTTGTCGCCCCTTTGTTAGGGTCATGTTTCCCCACCAGACGCGCCGTATTAGGGCCGCCGGGAGGCTCCATGAAGGTTGCGCGTGGAGTTCACACGGTTAGGAATTTGAGAGAGAAATAGTATTTCAACAAGTTAATGGGCTTGAAGTCTTTGTCAATTTTCTGTGAACCTATTCTCTTCTCTGCTCCATCATTGTTCTCTGTTTTTTTTTTTTTTTTTTTTTGATTTTTGTTATGGATTTTGATCTATCATTTTTTGGTTCAAGAGTACTACAAAACTCCGTCGTAATGGAGTTCCGATAATGGAGTAAGGTGTTGGAGATGGTGGTTTAGTGGTGATTTTTAATTTTCAAATTTTAATTAGGCAGTGGTTTTGATTTTCCAATTTTAGTTTTGACTTGGTGGTAGATACGATGGAGAGGTGGTGTTATAGCAGTGGTGGTAATGGTAGCTACCTCCGGCGACGAGGAGCAAAGGGTTGGGATTACGAGCATATGATGAAGATTGAAAAAGAAGAAGGAAAGAGAAAAGAAGAAAATAAAAGAGATAAAAAAAATAAAACAAGAAAAAAACATAAATGAAAATAAAGATTAGAAAAATAAATAATTTGATACGTGGCAAGTAATAATTAGTGTGTGATATACACTTCTTTTCTTGTAACCGAAGTTGGCTGCAAAATGGGGTATTTATACTACTTTTAAATTGTTCAGGAAGATAATAGGATCCTTGCAAAATTTAAATGTCTTTTTAAAAAAAATTGTCAAGTTTAAGGGGTTTCGCTGTATTTTCTCATTAATCAATAGCACTTCATATAAAGATGAAGGGCACCTGCACGCCGTTAAGCCATCAAAAAGATAAGAACTACCCAAAGGAATATAAGATGGATTTCTCTCATCTTGTTTGGATACTCAAGGAAGGTATTATTTATCATCTCGCTAATAGAATTATCTCTTATGTCAATTTCTCAACTCATAGTAACGCTAAATAAAATAATTAAACGTAGGAATCTTCACTAATGAGGTATCGCGTAGGCCAGAGGTGGATTTAATATTCAGATTTGATGGGTTGGACCTTAAGGTTATTGACACAAAATCATGATACTTTTAAAATCGCTTTGAAATTTGTTGAAATATAATAGCAGTTTCATATTGTTATAGATAAATGTCTTTTGTTATGGATGTCTAGCATATCACAGATAAATATCATTATGTTTATCTCTAAGAGAGAAATTAGGCTTTGTAACTAGTGGATTAAGTCAAGCATTTTTTCAAAAGTATTTTTCAAAAAAGTGCTATAAATAGAGGAATTCTTCTTCATTATAAAACCATCCCTCAAGAGAAATAAAGAATTTTCCTCTCTTCTCTCTTTCTCTGCAATGTTTTTCTTGTAGTTTTATTTATTTTATAATACGTTACCAGCACGACTCTCTAACCATCATGTTCAAAGTCAATAGAAGTTGATTTCTAAGAGGTTCTCCGAATTTGCGGATATGGACTCATCATAAATTTGCACCTAATTACGGATGCATTCATCAGTTATGGAGAGGTATGTAGAAATCTATTTGAGCTTTAATTTTTGTGTCTTATCAAGATTAATAGGTTTCTCATGTTTTATTATTTATTGGTCTATGTATAACAGTATAAGTTACACATGCGACCTACAATATGGAGTATTACTTTTAAAAGCATATTAATTTATGGAAAAGCCCTACTACCTGATTCTAATTCGAGCAAACTAACAAAAGAAAATTAAAGACGATAAATTTGCTTGTAACTCTGGTAGAATTTGGAAGAAACAGATGATTATCAGAAGTGGTCATATATATTTCATGTATTTGGATGTGATTAAATTTTCTCTCGAAAAGCAATATCGTCGTAAAGATCCAAGTAATATTGTTATATTAATTTCATGATTTACTTTAATTCTAGCAGAGCACTTGTTGGGATATATACTATTAACCATGTGTATGGATATAGTATTTATTATAGAATAATTATTTATTCAATTTTTAATAAAGAGTTAAATAGATCATCTACTAGTATGTGTGTCCTTTACTTATATAGTAGATGATTTAGTGTATAGAGTTTAGCTTATACATGGAAGATTAAATCATCGGTTCTTATAAGTATAAAATTTATGTTCACAATCTAAGATGGAAATTGGACAAAGCCATCGGTATGATTGTAGCCCAAGATTAATATAATGTATCTTTATTATGGAGAATGTAAGATAGTTCGTTTTCTTCTTGCTAAGTACATTTTGCATGTATTGACCGACCAAGTAGAGATAAGTGTTTTTGTCTAATATATAAAACATATTCTCTAGTTCATTAAATGTATTTATACTCTTAATCTTGATATAATTATTATGATCAATGTGATTTGTTCATTATTTTGATTTATTAAAAGGTACGACTCAATTGCGGATCTATGTATTCCTGGTAAATTAGATAATGGCAAATTACATTTGTCAAATAATAATTAGTTGATAGAATCCATGTCTCGACTTTGAGATTGATGATACCCTTTATGGATGCTTATAAGTCTCATGTGAAAACCCTGCAGGTGGATTTTGTATCCGTCACATGATGTAAGTTAAGCAGAAATATAAAAGATTCAATTAGTCAATGAATTAAATTGTCAGTAATTTAATTTAATTGATTGGTATATGTAATCTTAACATGGGGAGTTAAATAAGATTTAATGAAAGATTTTGAAATTGAACTGAGGAGTGCAGTTACGATTTTTTAGTGGAATAATTCGTAATTTATTATGGTAGGATTAATTCAGATATTTCGAATTAATTCCGTAATAGGAAGCCTCGTTAATTAAATTCTGTGGTCCCTGTTGTGCTTGAATAATAAAGAATTAAATGGAATATTACTTCTTGGTGGAAAATAAAGACCCAGCAGGTTTTGGAAAAGGGTGAAAATCCTAAAACCTGTAGTTATAAAATAGGGGTCTTATTCCATAAGGAGGTTAAGGGTTTTAGAAGTTTCTTCAACTTTTCCATAGAAATTCGCCCACATGAATTTCGCAAATTCTGGTATTATTCAGGTTACACAGCAGAAGACTGTGGAACTGAAGGATGAACACGTGGACAACTTTTGCTAGTGCTTTAAGGTTCGATTTACAGCCACAGTCAAGCTCCAAGAGATAAGCATCGATTTTATGTTTGATTAAAATCTTTAATTATGTGTTGTCTATATTACATGTAAGTTCAATCCTGGCTATTTGCTTCCGCTGCGTATGCCTGTATCCCATCAGCACTACCACCAGAAGTCGCTATGCTTTGTATATCTCATTGTAAATTAATTAACCACTAGAAGTGGTAATAACAGCTAGTTATATCTATAGCTATCAAAAGTTGTACTAATTTTTTTTACATTTGTTACGATCAACTTGTTTATGCCTATAACCCTCAGAAGTGGTAATATATTTCATGTCTTCGTTAATAACTAAAAGTGATAATATTTTTATTAGCTTATCTTATCAATACGAATTTCTAAAATTTAATGAAAGTTTAGTCCATATTAGTACTATCGCCTTTGAGAGATTTTTGGTACCACCCACATCTGACTAGAAATCAAGAGAAGAATACATTATTTGGTATGTTATATTACAACTCTTCATTCGATCTGTAGCCGATACAGGTAAGTGATTTGGGCTTTTTGCTTACTCTTGAGTTGTTGTGTTTATCACTTACTAAGATATGTGCCAAGTATACGTATTGTGTTTGGCACTTGGTTTTCTTAATAATCATTTAAATGAAAGGATTATAAATTGGATAACAAGTTTAGGTTCACTTGAACTCCAATAGAGTTTTGCAAGAAACATATGACCACATGTAGTGGCAATATTTCCCAAGTCTTTTATGATTAAATTTATTTATATTTATAATCACCAGAAGTAGTAATATTTTAATCGGCTTGTTATGATTGTAATAGGTATTGAAGATATATTAGAGAAGAGTTCTATACATTATATACATGTCTCGATTTATTTCTGAAGTAGCAATATCTTAAAAAGGTTCTAAACAATCATAATTTGATTGGTAAAGACACATTTAGATAATTATGTTCCATTCTCGAAAAATGAAAACTCTTGATAAAAACAAATACAGATCCATTCCCTGAAGTGAATGTGATGATATTTAGTAGTAAATATTATAATAAAGACGTGCTCTTTGTTCTAAAAATATCACGCCTTACCTTCTGAAGAAATAGAGTAATTGAGAAGATATATTATGAATACATATGTTTTACTCCTGAAGTAGTAAAAATTTAAACTTTAATCTTAAAGTAGTAAAATTTGAAATTTATTTAAACTTTAATCTTAAAGTAGTAAAATTTGAAATTTACTCCTGAAGCAGTAAGACATTGAACTTTACTCCTGAAGTAGTAAATGTGAAATTTACTCCCGAATAATAAGACTAAAAAATTTACTCCTGAAGAAGTTTAACTTGGAAATTTACTCCTGAAGTAGTAAGACCTTGAAATTTACTCTCAAAATAGTAAATCTTTTGAACTTTACACCCGAAGAAAATAGCAAAAGATTTTGTTATTGCTAGATGGAAAGGTGAGACCAAGAAATTGACAACATCATTAATGGCTCCACGATTGGTATGCATGGTTATTAAGCATATACAGTTAGACCTCCCTATAACGGCACTCGCATATAACAACACCTCTTTATAGCAGCCAACTTTTTTCGGAATCGATTTTTTATGTTATATTTTACTTCTCTATAACAACATTTTACCTATAACGACAGTTGTACCAACTTTATAACAAAGACGTTCTTTTGTAAAATTATCCTCCATATATAAATTATCTTTTTTTTTTTTTTGGTAATATAATAATAATCATCTTTAAAAAAATAGAATATCTATGATTATCAATAATAAGTGTAGAGATTTTGACAAAATATTTGATCATTTCATACACTATTACAACAAAAAAATATTATATATATATATATATATATATATATATATATATATATATATATATATATTTTCATCATTAAATAATTTTCATTCGTTATACAAAGTGTGATTAAGCTTAGAATTTGGCAATTTAAATATGAAAATTAGATTTTATGTTTTTTTTTTTGCCTATAACAGCTAAATATATTTAAATGACAATGTTGTTATAGGTGTATAATGGTCATTCTCTATAAAGGCTGAAAATTTTCGGATCCAACGATGCTGTTATAGAGAGGTTTGACTGTAATCTCTCATGTGAACATGTGAATAAGCATGAATGTCAGAGTCACTGTTTTACTTGAATAAAAGGAAAAGATGAGAATTTGAATGAAGATGGAATTAAATTCTCTCATGAAGTATCTTATCTCAGAAAGGTTAAGCAATTCAATAGAAATTTGAACTCTTTTCTTTTATTTCTTTAGCCTCACGGACAAGAGCTTTGGCTTTTGGTTACTTGACAAATGCTGTTAATATTGTCTGGAACAATTTAATGCTTGACATGTGTAAGCTTTATATTATGTAGATTTTTTTCTTGAACGGAGTAATACCTATACCATTGTCGTCTTGATACAAAATATTCAGATGTTAATAGCGAATCTCCTATTATGTGGGACTATACTGGGTATGCTGTTGTAATAGCGAATCTTCCTGAAGAAGATGTTTGAAATACTGAAGTTTAGAACATAATGTTTACTTTTCGTTATTTATGAATTTATTATCTTTAAATGTAAATTCGTTTATTGTTTTCTTTCATGACACCAGCAGTGTCTAACAAAATTAATTAAGGGCTCTAGAAGAGCTAACTATTTATCTAGAAGATTATGGCACTAGTAATGTCCAACCAATATGTGATTATGAAGAATATATTAAAGGCTCCTGACGAGGTTATATACCATTATGTAATTCGTCTAGATTGTAATATAGGAAGTTGTTATGATCGAAACACAAATTGTAGTAAACCCGAAGTTTACTAAAGTAAATGGCTATCATATTGAAGCTATAAATGATTGGAGGATTAAATATCTTCGAAATCATAGTGGGTAAGAAATACGTATGTGAATGGTTACCCTCTTTATTCTCCACATTGTACTAATATAAGCATGGCGAAATCACATGTCCGGTAAACCAGGAGTTTATTGATACAAAAAATAATTCATGTCATAATAAACCAAAAGTTTACTAAAACAAATAGCACATGGCATGGTTAACTTAAAGTTTACTAGTATAAATAATTTTATCAATTGGCATGAGCAATTTGGCCTTCCCGATTCAAATATGATGTGCAGATTGAGTATTCATATTGAAGAACTAGAAGATTCTTCAAGAATTTATTTTTGTTGCTTGTTCTCATGATAAGTTGATTATACTGTCTAATGTTGGGATTGAACTTCCTAAATTCTGAAAAATTATAAAAGGTGAATATGAGCCCGTTTACCTTTTATGTGATATTAAATAGATGCATCAATGAGATGATCACATGTGTGTTTATTGTCAATTTGCAGTTTGACATTTACAAAATTATTTGCTCAAATAATTGAGGTAAGCGCACAATTTTCAAATTATGTAATCAAGACAATCCATCTTGATATTGTTGGTTTATATCCAAGCTGGTTTGGCGTTAATGCCTCTAGTAAATCGCTAAACCATAGCTTATGAGAACAAAGCTTCATGTGCTGGTCTAATATATGATATATTGTATATAACATCACTTGTATGCTTCAAACCAATAAATTATGATAAATTCTCCCTCATAATTGGTTCAAGGTTAGGAATCAGATATTTCCATCTAACACTCTTTTATGTGGTATATGATTAATTAATCTACCATGATGCACAAAGATGGATTCCCCCAAAGAAGATGGGATATATGTTAGTTTTTCTAACATAAGGGGGAGAGAATAAGCAACTAAGAAATATGTTATGAATTATCATTAGTATAATCCTCATTCAAAAAGAAATTTAAGTAAAACGCTAGAAGCATTTGCTGACCCAAAACTAGTTTCATATTTCAACTGCAAAATGCTCCTATTAATATGAATGTCCCTGAAAGACCAAGTATACAACATGCATGAAGCATGGTAGATCAATCGATTCCAAATGAGATAACCGTTGAAAAGGGAGAGGAGAAAATAATCAAAATGATCACAATAAGGAGGCAATATGCTCTTGAGAGCATACGACATAACACTTCATGAAACCTCATGAGAGGTTTAGGTACCTAAAATAATGAACGTGATGAGATCTCAATATGTTATGTCATATTGCGGACCGAGACAAATGATATATCGTCGACGATATCTTTGGTACAACATAGCGCAATATTTTAAAATATTTTGAGGATCTGAATTCTATGTCTATAAAGCATATAAAGTATGCTAACATAGCCATTATTACCAAGTGAAATAACGCATTTTGGTAAGCTTCAAGCTTGTTGGACCAACAGTTCAGACAATATAAAATGTCACACATTTAAATATTAATGGATATTGTTACTTGACAAAATTTATATGAAAATTCTTGAAGAATTTTAAATGCCTGAAGCATATACAGGTTCTAAAAATCTGTTCACAATTCTTATGTGGATTAAATCAAGCAAGGTAAATGCGATTTTATCATAATGAGTTTTCATTGACTAAGGGTACACATGACTCTACTATCCTTATGTCTTTACGAGTGTAAATTGATTACTTGAATATGATTCGAACTTTTGAAGAGTTTCCACAAGTAATAGATTATCTGCTAAAAGAAGTTCGAATGAGAAACTTGCAAAATTCTTTGGTCCTAAAGTGTCATATCTTTATGCAATTGATGCATTTGTATATTTTGCTATGACTATGAGGGATTACAGTCATACGATGTTGTTCTACTTGACAGTCAAATCATATAAAAATATCATCTATTTATAAAGCAAGTCAAGAATGCACTTAGAGTGATATCAACAATATTATATGCCAATGCAGCTCTATCCAAAAATTGAAGATGTAGCAGCATACATAGGCCAACTAAAGAGAGGTTTCATAAAAGAATAAGACATATTTCACCAAAGTCGTTCTTCACACACGATATCCAAAAGATTGGTGATATCAACGTGCAACAGATTGGTTCAAGAGATAATATGGTTGATTTGGTCACCAAGTCTCTACCAACTGCAACTTTCGAGAAGATGATGCACAAGATTAGAATGCGAAGATCAAGTTTTGGATTGATGTTCTCATCAGGGGGAGTTAATACGCGTTGTACTCTTTTTCCCTTAGCCAAGGTTTTGTCCCAATTGGATTTTCCTGGTAAGGTTTTTAATGAGGCAGCCAAAATGCGTATTATTAGAAATGTGTACTCTTTTTCCTTCACTAGAATTTTTCCCACTGGGTTTTTTCTAGTAAGGTTTTAATGAGGTACATTATCTATCAAATAGACATCCAAGGGGGAGTGTTATAGATAATTATCTTTTGTTATGGATGTCTATCATATCATAGATAAATATCATTATGTTTCTCTCTAAGAAAGAAATTAGGCTTTGTAACTTTGGGATTAAGTCTGTTTTCCCTATAAATAGAGGGGTTCTCCTTCATTGTAAAATCATCCCCCAAGAGAAATAAAGAATTCTCCTCTCTTCTCTCTTTCTCTGCAATGTTTTTCTTCTAGTTTTATTTATTTTATAACACACATATATGTTTCCTGTTAACACATAGCTATTTAAAATGTTGAATGGTGTTGAACACGTAGCTAATATACTACTTCCAGCCACTGTCTTAATTACTTTTGTGGTCGAGAAGGTTTCCAAGTTTCTAGGTAGCATCTTTACTAATATTGAGTTGTCATACATGAGATTTCTCTGACCATGGCATAACGTTTATTCGGTGAGTACATTCCGTTTCAATCTTTTGTTCATAATGATTAGCATAGAATTAGTTTAGTGGGTCATTACATAAGCCCACTAAACACTCTCCCAGCCTGTAAAAATAAGGGCATTTTACATAAATGGCAAACATTTAGGGTTTAAGCCTAATGTTTCAATATTTATAGCAAAAGTCAATTTCCCACATGTGTATTCAATTTTTTTATTTTAGCTGTATTCAGAATACAACAATTTTTTTTCAAGCGTATTCGTCGTATTCATAAATTGGCTTGTTGTATTCATGAATACAACTATTAAAAAAAAAAAACTGAATACATATATAATAATATAAAATACACCAAAAAATTAACAAATATGCCATATTTTTCTGTATGTATATAACAAATACAAGCGGTATACAACATAGATACACCAAAAATTAACAAGTACGCCATATTTTTCGGTATGTATACAACAAATACAACGAAAAATATTATATACACGGTAAATATACAACAAAACCGGTGAAAATCTACATTTTTTCTAGATCGACCGGAAAAATTTTTGGTGGCGGAAAAAATTCCGGTAATACAACAACAACATTTTTTATCGTTTTTGCTTCCAACAATGCTCGGATCCGTTATAGAAAGCTTTTTTTCATTTTTGCTCTAACAATGCTTAGATCCATCGCTATTTGGTGCTTTTCATGTAGATCTGAGTTTTTTTTTCCCTTGTTGGCGCCGAGAAGAAAGGAAAAAAGGATATGGCCGGATAAGAACGGGAAAAGGGGAAGGAGTGAGTGACGGTGGTGAAAAGGTCACGGCAATAAGAGGGGTAGTGGGGAGAAGAGAGGGGAAAGAGATAGGAGAGATGGGTTGGAAGTTAATAGTGGGATGAGTATTCTATTTTTGTGTGTGTATATATATATATATATAGTTACTAAATGGTATTAACACATAAATATTTGCTATGAGAAGTAATTAAATTAAACTATAGCTACTAAATGTCAATACCCACTATTGTTTGTTATATCATGTAGTTATAGTCCAAAAGGCCAAAAATAGTGATGCTCAAATTAAAGTCACTTCAAATTGAGTTGGTGGTTGGTTGGTTGGGAGTAGGTATTTACACAAACTAGCGAATTTGATCGCGCTACGTGCGATCGAGAAAAACATTATTGAAATGATCAATAGGCCATTATGAATTCAAATCTCTCTATAGATATAATAAGAGAACACTAATAAACAACATATAATCAAGGTGATCAAGGAGTTTTAAAATTCTACAACTAAAGGGCAGGGGTAGGGCCGGATCACAAGGGTCTATTGAAAAGCTTAACATAATTATAACAGATACATAAAATATTGACTTATTATTAGGAAAAGAACAGATATTAAGAAAACCCATTCCAAATGTAGATTCTGTGAATTTCTTAATGGGACGCCAGAAGCTTGTTCGCAAAAAACCGTTGAAGTTATCTTTCAGCCGCTTCCCGTAAAACAGACAATCAAAGCTTTAATTAGTGAAAGTTGAATAATATGCTATAGCAATATGACGCAAAAAAAAAAAAAAAATGAAATTCAGAATAATGACCACAAGAAAGGAGGATTGTGAAGGATAGATTTCTGAAACATTCAGCTACTTGAAGAAATTTGATTCACCTTTTGCATGGTTGCATATTTTTACTTGTGGTGTATTTATAAGTGTAGTGACTACTGAAGACTATTCAGATTCTATTCCTCCATATCTAAGGAATTTGAAAGGTAAAAAACAGTACTTGTATTCTTGGAAGTTTTCCTTTCATTAATGTGGGTGGAATGAGAGAGTTAACTGAGCTTTATTACCAAGGTTTACGTGGTCTGACTGTTGCAACAGAAAAGTTATTTGACTATTTACTTTATGATTATTCAATTAATAATTAGTAGATTTTGGTAAGAAGTTAAAAATAAAATGGCAAAAAAGGAGAAAAAAGATAAATAGGAATGGTGGCCATAAGGAAGTATCACATCACCTTATTTATGCCTAACTTTATATTATATATAGATTGGAGTAGAAAAAATTCTTGCAGGATACATTTCTGTTATCGAAAGTACCAAAGCGTTTTCAAATTGATTACAAAAAGTGCTTCATCCTTTATTATGAAAACTGATTACAAAAAGTGAAACTGATTACAAAAAGTGCTTCATCCTTTATTGCAAAACTCTATATACAACTTGTTCACGAAACTTTTGATCCTTCCCTTCGTGCAAAAACAGGGAAATAGCTTTGTGACCATGGCAATCAAATTAATTATTTTCCATTTTGGTATATTTCTGGATGGGGCAGGGTGTTACTCCCATGACTTTCGTGTGCAAAATGTTTCTAGAGATGCCGTAAGGGTCAACTACGTATATATACATCTTAAGGAAAAATATTTACGAAACGCGACTATAGTTTTATATTTACAAAACATAACATTACAAACCCTATACAAAGCATGCTTTAAAAAAAAAAAAATTAATTTTTTAATTTTTTTTTAAATTTAAAAAAAAATTAAATTTTTTTTCGCTCAAAAATTGATGTATGAAAATTGTATGAAATGTGTATATCTCGCTCAAGGCTTAAAAAGTTCGCTCAAAATTTAGTTTATGAAAACTGTATGAAATGTGTACATCTCATTCAAGGCTTAAACAATCCGCTCAAAATTATGTGTATGAAAACAGTATGAAATTTGTATCTCGCTCATTTTCGTATATAAAGTTCATGTTAGATTTCTGTAAAATTAATACAACTACAACAACATTGTATACAACTTTGACACAACATTCAAGACTTAAAATAATCGGTCAAATTTTTGTATATGAAATGTGTATATCTTGTTCAAGGCTTAAAAAGTTCGCTCAAATTTGATGCATGAAGAACGTATGAAATGTGTATATCTCGATCAAGGCTTAAACATTACGCTCAAAATTTTATGCATGAGAATGGTATGAAATGTGTATATCTTGCTCAAGACTTAGAATTTCATTCACATTTTTCATATATAAAGTTCATATTAGGTTTCTGGAAAATTAATACAACTACAATAACATTGTAACAACTTTCATACAATATTCAAGGCTTAAAGTTTTCGCTCACAATTTTGTGTATGAAAATTATATTAAAAATTTCGCTCACATATACACATTTCATACATGTTTCATACAGCTTTCATACACAAAAAATTGAGGTAAATTTTTAAGCCTTTAAGCAAAAAAAATAAAATTAAAATACATATATATAAAATTTTAAAAAAAAATTAATTAAAATTAATTTTTTTTAAATAATATATTTTCTGGAAAAAAAAAACAAAAAATATATAAAAATCCGTCATGTTTCGTAATATATCATTATGTTTTGTAAATAAGGAAAACTATCGTCACGTTTCGTAAATATTTCTCCTTAACATGTATATATATGTAGTTTTCCCATGCCGTAACTGTGATTTTAACTATGACCTAAAAATGTGTATGAAATAAATAAACATGTGAATAAAATCATGATAGCAGCGCCCTTTTCTAAATGGAAAAAGTGGGGCTATCTCGAGGAAAAAGATTTATTTACACCGGATGTTTATACTAAACAAACATTAATTTATTCTAGTTAAGTGATATATATATATATATATATATATATATATATATATATATACACACACACTAGGAATAAATCTTTCTCCACGATTGTCTTTGTAACATTTAATTTCCTTGTGAGTTGAGATATAAAGGGTGTTTGGCTAAGCTTATAAGCTGGTCAAACTAGCTTATAAGCAATTTTTAGCTTATCTATGCGTTTGGTAAATATTAAAAGTGAGTTAAGTGCTTATAAGACAAAATAAGTCATAAGCCATAAGTTGGTCACCCCAACTTATAATATTTTAGCTTATAAGCACTTTTAGTTTGACCAATGATTTTACTATTAAATCCCTAATTATTTTATATAATTCCTAAAACACCTTTTTTTAAAACAAAATCCGAACCCTCCCCGTGATTTTACTCCTTCACCAGTTCTTTGAATCTATGGCCTCTATAACCTCTTCAACATTAACAGCTTTATTCAACAAATTCTTCTTGGTTTATTTGGTTGAGAAAATTCTCTTTTACGTTTTTAATTTGTATATTACATAAAGCTATGTTACGATGTATTTTCTAACTTTTTAAATTTTTTGAATCTCCTTGCTACCAATTCCTTTCTCCCAACTGGACGTCAATGGCTGCTGATTTGTAGGTTTTATAAAGCATGAAACTCAATCATATTCCTCTACATTCTAGGAGATTCGTTGTTGGTTTCAAAAGCTAATCAAATCATAAAAATAAATATTATCGATAAATACAAAATATGAAAATTCAAAAAAGAAGCATATTGAAAACATAAAACCCTTTTAATTTAATATTTATTAAGAATAATATTATCTAATCAATTTGAACTAAACCTAAATTGACACATAAATCATTTTGTATTTGAATCAACCCCCCCC
>NC_081351.1:61627487-61647487 GCF_029784015.1 Lycium ferocissimum
AAAATATGACAATTTTTGTTCTAGATGAGGGTGGTACCATTACGAAGGAGGGCGAAGGTGCGAGATATTTGGTCACTTCCTACGGGTAAAGGATTATCATCCCGTGCAATGAGCTTGGCCACAATAGATGAGACGGCAGTGGTCTCTTGGGTGGCTTCATGAAGATTTAGTGGTCCGACTTTTCTAAATTTCCTATGTGTTACAAGTCATGGCGTAAGGTTCATTAACTACAAGAATAGCGTATATGACGACATTATCTGGTGCACTATTATTATATTTTTTTCCGTCGAAATAACTATTTATTTCTCTAAGATGGGGTATGTTTAGGAAATTCTGAAATATGGAATGTGAATATAAAATGATAATTCCGGTAACTTGAATATGAAAAGCAGTTCAATTTCTTTCTAAGTTCAAGTAGTCATTACAATCTGAGTTTATCTACTTGCATTGGTTACCGACTTTTTGGATTTTTTTGTGTTTGTTTATACTTGCACTAAGAGAATTGTTTAAAAGCAAGATTGTCTTATGCGAAGACAATCTTCCTCATCCAACATGTTGAAACCCACGGCGATGCTAATCATGTTGTTCAATACTGATTTTTGCATATGGATTTCGGTTCTAATTTTTATTAGCAATGAACTTGTTTTTCCGGAAGCGTGGATTTTGCATCGACTATCAGATTTTAGTTCTTATATTTGGACAAATAGAAATTGTTCCGTTAAGAATTCTCCAAAGTGGATTTTGCATCGGTTTATCGGATTTTTAGTTCTTATATCGTATTTTAGTTCTTATATTTTGCCTCAGGCCTTTTATTGAGTAGTCTGTATTTTTATGTCTTGTGATCGTATCTTTTTTGTTACATGACCGAAGCTCTTTAATTGTAGTGAGCTATATATTTTGCAAAAGTTCTTTTTCTATTTAATTGCTATGTTGGTTATAGGTTGGAATATGTAAAAATTAGGCAAATTCTACATAAATGAATGGGGTCAAAACTGCTTCAAGTTGAATTGCAAATTGCCGGAAAATCGTATTTTATTTTTATGGGTTAAACCGTCGTAAAATCAACCTAAACATTTGGGAAATCGTATATAGTTACAAACCGCCGCTAAACCTAACAAAACCGCCGGGAAATAGTAGCTCGATTTACAAACCGTCGCTAAACATAACCAAGCCGCCTCCGTTTAGTTGTTTTGCGGTTATTCCGGCGGTTATACTAACCGTCGAAAGGGTTTCAGACCCCTTATCAGCGGGCGGGTGTCCGAAGGCTCGCCGCTAATTTTCTCTTGCGGCGCTTGAACCGTCGCAAAATAAAGGAACAAACTGCGGGAAAAAGTTTTTTACGTAGTGTTCTCTGTTTCAATCAATGTCTGAGTTTGAATCGGCACAATTTTTTTAATTTTCTTTTAAATTTATTTTTGAATCTTGTGATTTTAAAAATACCAACTAGCGGATTCGCTTAAAGATGTGTGCAATGTTCAAAATATTCTTTGAATCTTATAGTCTTAAATATGTCATGTAGCACGTTAGGTGTAAAAAATTACTCTATATGTCCCCACTTATGAGACGGTGCTCGAAATTCGAGAATTAATGAGTTGTTCTTTAATCGTACCTTTTTCACATGCGTTTAAAATATGTTAAATTATTTGTTATTGTGGCATATAATACTCTTACGTAGCTTCCAAATATGTAAATTTTATTTCGAAATTTAAAGAATATGTTCAAACACACGATCAAAATTTAAAAATTCAAAATGTCGGAAGCCGAGAAGTATCACATAAATTAGGATAGATAAAGGCAAATGGAAAATGATATTCCCTTTATCTCAATTTATGTGATACACTTTCTCTTTTAGTTTGTTCCCAAAAAAATGATACATTTCTATATTAAGAAATAATTTAACTTAAAACTTTCCTTTTTACCCTTAATAAAATGATTTACAACACACAAATATTCATGACTTATTTTAGATCACAAATTTCAAAAGTCTTCTTTTCTTTCTTAAACTCCGTGTATGTTCAAATTATATCACATAAATTGATACGAAAAGTGTGTTATTTTTGACATAAATTAAAAAGAAAAGTAAATCAAACCCATAAAAAATAAGGAATAAACAATTAAGACAAACACAATGAAAATAAGGGATTACATCGATTTACAGCCTTAAAATTTGTTTCATTTATTTTTTAGGTCAAGTACTACTAGCTTATAGACAAAAGCCTTTAAATTACCAAAAAAAAAAAAAAATGCAAAACCCTTCAAATTATTCATCCCCTGTCATCTTTATACAGTATAGAGTAAACACAAGCCAAGAAACAGAGAAATGGAATAACAACAATACTGCAGTAATAGTGAAACAACTACTTAAGTGCATGATCTAACATATACATATACATGCATCTCTCTAAAATTCGTTTTTCTCATAAAAGCATTCTGATGATGGATTTGGCCACGTTAGAGAGGTCCATTAAATCTCTATTCTTTTTAGAAAGTGGCGAATTCAATCCATTCTCCTTAAAACTATACTCACAAATTTCAGCCTCTACTGCAGTATCATCCATCCCCATCTCAGCAAACTTAGGTACCCCTTTCTTCAGGCCGTCAACAGCTTCAGGCACATCAGCTTTGATAACTGCATAGTAAAACAATGAACATTCATTAAGAGGGATTTTCCATTTAGGGTTAGTTTTTTCCAATTCTTTTATACTTTCCATAATCTCGACTGTCTTTTTCTTCACGGCATCGACCATAACAAGACCAAGAACGGTGATATCGGCGTCGGAGCTACGTGGATCGGATTGGAGAGTGGAGATACAGAGTTGGTAATTTGGAGTGTTCTTACATGTGTTGTGAATAAGGGTGGTGTTATCTTTGTTGGTGAACATGGAGATTAACATCATCATGGGAAAGAAAATCTTCATTTTCTAGAAGAGAATAGAGTGGGAGGAGAATAGTAAAGGTGGCTAATAGGGAAAGGTGTTTGATATTTTTCAGGTCACTACTCACTATAGAAAGGCACAAAGTTTAAGTCTATTTGTTTCCTTATATATAGACCAAAAAAGCATGACTCGTGTTAATAATCTTTGGTTCGAATAGATGTTCCCTACGGAGGAAAATATTTTCTCAAAAATATTTTTTAATTTTTTTATGTTCAGTTGGTTAAAATTTTTGAAAAAAAAAATATTTTCTTTAAAAAAATAAGTTCTTAAAATGAGAAAAATGACTTTTTAAATGAGAAGTAGGTAAACATGTCTACAAGTGTCATTTCACATTGATTGTCTCCAATCCACCTTCAAACGCACCTCATCTTCAACCCCACCCTCACTCCCACCCCTAAAGTATTTGTCTAGATTATATACAAATATTTAGGATAATATTTTTTGCTATGTACCGAACATAAAAAAATAAATAAGAAATCCACTTATTATCCAGAAAAACATTTTCTTTCCCAACGAACACGCCACTAGCCACCCCTGTATAAAGCGTATTCAGTTTTTAAGAAATACATATACTGTAGCCTAATTTTAAAGGAAAAAAAAAAAAAAACTAGCTAGCGCACAAATCACAATTACTTTTATCAATATTTATCAATTGCTTTGTAGTTCTAGTAATCAAGAATATATAGTGAACTTTTGCCAAAAGTGATACATACTTCGTTAACAATAACGGGGAAGAGGTTATGGTTTATTGAATATAGATGTTATAATTTGATCCTCGAGGATGAATCCCTTATGGGGAAATGAATAGGTAAAATATTTTTCCAAGACTACTACTCCCTCGACATCATTTGACTTGACACGAAATTTAAAAAAGAAATAAAGAATTTTGAAATATGTGGTCCAAAACAAGCCTTATATAAATGTGTGACTATAGATCATCCAATAAAGTAAAATTATTTCTAAATATAAAAAGGTGATATTCTTTTTGGGATAGATCAAAAAGAAAATGGTGTCGCATAAATTGAGACGGAGAGAGTAATTTATTATTAGACAATTCAAACTTTGATAGCTGAAATGGCCTCATACTCCAATCGTTGATTTATCTCAATTCTATCTGATCTCCAAAGTTATTAAAAAAAAAAACCTAATCTAAGACTTCTCTCAAGCAAAAAAGGTTTCAGGAAAAGACATAAAGTGAAGGTTGATTAGTTGTCGACTTGTTAATAATTACTCGTTCCGTCTCAAAAAGATTGTTCTCTTTTGACTTAACACAAAATTTAAGAAATAAAGAAAGATTTTTGAAATATGTGGTCCAAAACAAGCCTTAGATATTTGTGTGGCTATAAATCATCTCATAAAGTTAAATTATTTTTAAATATAGAAAAGGGATAATCTTTTTGAACAAACTAAAAAGGAAAGGAGGACAATCTTTTTGGGACAGATGGATTATATATTAATGACATAGTAGGCGTTTGGACATGCGATTTCATCACATGAGATGAAATCAACCTTTGGACATGCGATTTCATCTCATGAGATGAAATCTCAAATCATCCAAAAAGGCATGATTTGGGATTTGAAATTACGATTTCAAAAAATATAAATGTAAAATTTGACCTATACGTTTATATTTTATAAAAAAGGAACCATAAGTTGGTAGATATATTTACCAATCATGTTTACCAACCGGGAAATGCATGCTCAGTGTGAAGAGATTGTTCGTATTATGTGGGAGGATTATATTAAAGAGTAGTTATATTACTATTCATGATAAATTTTCACTAAAGTTTGATCAATTAATGTTGTATTTTTTAGAAAGGTCTTCTGGTAGCGTATTAATTTTATTATGAAATATAATTTACTCATTTGGTAAGATTGTATAAGTATTGGAAAAGATTTGATGGTTTTCACAACTTGTAGGATTTTTATGTTTATAAAAAAACTGCAACTTAAGAAATCCAAATTGCATATCCAAACATAATTTCATATCATAAGATGAATTCATGTCCAAATGGCTCCATAGTTTCAAATGTTGTACTCTCTCCGTCCCAGGAGAGTTGTCATGTTTTGATTCTTGAAAGTTAGTTTGACTAATATTCAGAATTAAATTTAATTATATTAATTCAATATTTCAAACTAAAATTTATATATTTTAAAACTATAGGAAAAGTACTAGAAGTTATAATTTTTCTCATATTAATATGTTAAAAAAATATATCTTAAAATGTTGGTCAAAGTTTATATAGTTTAATTTTCGAGAAGCGAAATACGACTAATATTTTGGTACAAAGGGAGTACTATTTTTATGGAGAATTTGATTGACCAATAACATATGAGAATGGCATGCGCTTAACTAAACCACTTTCTGATTCTTTCCTCTTATTCACTTCAACTTGAATTAGTTTTCACTTTATAATGATTACACGCACTTTGAGCTAATTCCTTGCTGATTTTTAGACTTAGTTTTAAAAACAAAAATACTAGAATTGTACAAATAGATACTCCCTCCATTTCATTTTATCGTCACTTTAGCTTTTTTCATGTCGATTATTAAGAAAATAATAAATACAAACTATAATTTACTAAGTTAGCTATATTTATTAGTAGATATTTTCTTTTTATAGAATTGAGCAGTATTAAAAAGAATTACTCATATTTAAAGTTAAAGATTGGAAATAATGGTCGAGTTTAATCTTCAATTTCTAAATGACAATTATTTTGGAATAATTGTTTTGTGCTAAACAACAATTAAAAATGGGACGGAGGGAGCATCCATTAGTAAGAAACTATTAGAGGAAGTTGATTAAAAATAATTAACATCTTTAGATCTAAAGGCTAGAAGAATAAGATTCGAACAAGAATATTATTAAATAATTAATATTTAATTAAGATCTAATTTAGCCCTGCTTATTTCATTGAGCTACCCGAATATTTATCCATCACTATTATTTAATTAAGATCTAATTTAGCCCTGCTTATTTCATTGAGCTACCCGAATATTTATCCATCACTATTATCTTTAAACGTATATTTCTTTTGCTTTTGAAAGGGCAAAATAAAGAGATGTGTGGGTTTCGCTTAGTTTAAAGCACATCAATTTTATATTTTTTGAACAAAATATGATCTTAGTTTAATTTAATCCCGGAAATTGATTATATTGACATGTCAATTAAACCAAATAGAACTATATAAAAAAGATACGAGAATGCTCGTTAAGATTTTAAAATAACATGCTTACCAAGTTGCTATCTAGAAATTCCGGTCGAAGTAAAATCCGAAAAAGAAAAAATCATATCTTCTAACTGTCATACTTTTTTAAATCTGTTTAAAATTAAAATATCATATTTGGCAACTCAACGTTCTATATGGCTTTTTTTTTTTTTTTTTAAGCTACAAGATTTAAAGAATATTTTGATATATATACATTTTTATTTTAAGATTACCAGATTTAAAGATCTCTTTTATCTTCCTAAACTCTATCTAATTAAAATAAAATATTTAAATCAAAACGGGAGAAACAATATAATTTTTCAATAAAGAATGTTCAACCAATCATTTTCACTAGCTGTAACTCTGCTTCCATCCGTAGGTACAGGAAATTAAATCTTTGCTAAGCATACGGTATTTTATCATTCTGTGGATTCCAAACATGCATATAGGAGTAGTACAAATTTTGAATCATCAGTTATGATGATCATTTTTTATTACTTTCTCGTCTCAATTTATGTAATATTCTTTGCTCATTAAAAATTTATTCAACT
The DNA here is from genome assembly GCF_029784015.1 of Lycium ferocissimum. Lineage (NCBI taxonomy): Eukaryota > Viridiplantae > Streptophyta > Magnoliopsida > Solanales > Solanaceae > Lycium > Lycium ferocissimum. The sequence goes on from NC_081351.1 coordinate 61,634,185, forward strand.
TATTTTTAAAATTAGATCAAATTGAATTGACTCAATATTTTAAAATTATAATTAAAATATTCTCAAATTATATGAAAGTATTATATATTTTCATATAATTATGATGAAAAAATATATTTTAAAATATTAAAACAAAATTTCACATAATTTAAATCTTCAAAGACGACCAGTACTACATAAATCATTTCAATATATATATACTAGATGGCGTAGCACGAGCCCAACACTTTAGATTATAGTGTATCTATGTATATGTAGTTGTGTTTAGGTAGTAATAATATATGTATATTTTATATTGCTAATAAACATACATAAGTTTGCACTGTTTTTCTGCACACACACACACACACACACACACACACACACACACACACACACACACACACACACACACACATATATATATATATATATATATATATATATATATATATATAACATTGTAGTTTGTATCCAAAACTTTATAATATTAGTGTTTGTCACGAATACAAAGTTTGCAAAAATTTATTAATACTTTTTAAAAGAAGAGACTTGTTTAAAAGGAAACTATTTTCCTCTCTTTGAGATAAAAAAATAGCAATATTTAAGTATCAGTTGATATTTTGAATTTTAATTCGATTATTTTAAAGGTGTAAAATATTCTATTATTAATGTATGTAGATTGGACCTAAATAATATTTATTATTTTTTATCAAATTTTGATTTGGATAATTTTAATTCAAATTATTAAATTAATTTTACATGTTTAAAATGAAATAAAGTAGAAATTTGATTTTCTATTTAAACGAAGAACTACTATTTTTTAATTTTTGGTGAATATTCTTAGTTTAGCTCATTTTACTTGTCATATTGTCTTTTGTACAGTTTTTTAAGAAAACATCAATTAGAATTAGAATTTGACTAACTTACCTTATTTATTAGTTGATCTCCATTTAATATTATTTTTTCTTTTACGACATTAATCTCTTTTTACATTTATTAGAGTAAGAATAAAAAATGAAAAAGTGATTAAATTCTATCTGATTTTAAAATATAAATATTTTAAGTATATTTATTTTCGTAGACATAACAAGTAAATGACATGGCAGAATATCAAATACAACGCTTAAATATCTAGATTAGATCTCAGCTAATATAAGAAAAAAAGAAATTGTATGGTCCCTGGCTACTTAACCTTTTGAAGAAAAACAATAATATGGGGTCTACGGTTTTTGTTGTACAATAATTTTATTTGCTCCCACTAATGGGTTGATATGCATGTGGCAATGAATTCACTATTATTGACTTAATGGGGATACTTTGGGAATTACATGAATATTGTTTAATTTTTTAATGTGGAGTGCCCTTTTTTTTGACATTGCTTGTTTTTTTAATATGGGGTCGACTTTTTTTATTTTTTTATATTGCTTTATTATTTTTAATATGGGGTTCACTTTTTTTTTTAAATTTTTTTTTTTATACATGAGCTTGGAGGTGGTGGGGTTCACTTTTTTTTATTTTTTTATTTTTTTTATTTAGACGAAACCACTTTGGATTATATAGTGTATTTATGTATATGTCGTTGTGTACAATTGTAAAGATTTATGTATTGGGTAGTGATAGCATATATATTTTATATTGCTAATAAACATACCTAAATTTACACTGTCGATGCATATATATAGATGAACATTAATACATATGCACAAATGTTATTTGTTTATTAAGTGAAATTATGTGAGCATGATAAAATAGTAAAAAGTAAAAGGAGTGTAAAAGTGACACGTGGCCAAAAACATAATTAATAAGTACGAATATATTTAATACTAAGCTATAGTAAGATTCTACTTTTAACTAATGAAAATGGCAAATTCTTTGACCAAATTGCCCTTGGTTGATGATCCACTTCTTCAACTCATGCTTTTATATAGTTTAGTTTTAAAAAAAGAAATTTGTCTATTACAAATTAAAAACTAAAAAAATGGAAGAAATTGCACGAATTGTCCTTCAAATGGGCTGGTATTTAATTTTGGCCTTTAGCAATTAATTTTCGGAATAATTTCAATAATATACTTATACCCAAAGGTATAAGTTTTAAATGTTTTGCTTTTATGACGTCTTTAGCAGTTTTTGTGTTCAATTTAAATCGTTATTTCTTTTTTCCCGAACTTCTCTTTTTTACATTTTTCTCTAAGCGTACCTTTATCATTTTCTGAACTTATTATCATTATTTAAATATCCTATTTTTTTCCGTTGCAATTGTCTTCAACTTCTTCACGTGGACTCCACCTTAATTTTTTCCTAGCAATTGTCTCCTACTTCTTCACGTGGACTCCACCTTAATTTTTTATTTTTGTAATTGTCTCCTAATTCTCCACGTGAATCCCACCTTAATTTTTTTTAATCTCTACTATTATAGAATAGTGGGCCCCACCTTAAATTTTTTTTTAATCTCTACTATTATAAAAGATTGAGGCCCACCTTATTTTTTTTAAAAACATTTTTTCTACTATTAATTTTTTTTAAGATTGGGGCTCATCTTTTTTTTTTTTTTTTCGGTGCGTGGGGCGGGGGGCGGGGGGGGGGGGAGACTGACGACGAAACTTTACTACTGTATAGAAACTCATGTTATATATATATACTAGCGGTCTATGCCCGTGCTGCGTACGGGCCCAACACTTTAGATTATAAATGGCATCTATGTGTATATAGTTTGTCTTTGAATATTATATATATATATATATATATATATATATATATATATATATATATATATATATGATGTTCAAAGACGATTAATATAACTTGTTTGATCAACTCCGTATCTAAATTTTTTTTTTTTTTTTACATTTTTTTTTATGAGGGGTCCACAACGGACGACCATAAAGTGCCCCCAAACTCCCTCTTCTAAATGGTTTTTTTTTGTATATTGCTTGATGTTGTTTAGTATGGAGTCCACCCTTTATGGGGTGCACTTTTTTTTTTTGACATTATTAGTTTGCACTATTTTTATGCATATAATATATATACATATATTATATTCAAAACACGATTAATATAACATTGTAGTTTGTGCTCTGTATCTAAAACTTTATTATATTAGTGTTTGCTACGAATAAAAAGTCTGCACTTCTTTTTTTAATATTATATATATTTTTTTAATATGGGGTTCAATTTTTTTTAGGGCTTGATTAATATGGGGCCCCAAAAAAAATTTTTTACAATTTTTTTTTTTTAAGGGCTTGATTAATATGGGAACACTTTAGATTATAGTGCATCTATGTGTATATAGTTGTCTTTGAATGGTGATATTATATATATATATATATATATATATATATATATATATATATATTATGTTCAAAGCACGATTAATATAACATTGTAGTTTGTGCTCCGTATCTAAAACTTTTTTTTTTTTTTACATTTTTTTTTATGAGGGGTCCACAACGGACGACCATAAAGTGCCCCCAAACTCCCTCTTCTAAATGGTTTTTTTTTGTATATTGCTTGATGTTGTTTAGTATGGGGTCCACCCTTTATGGGGCCAAGGACATTATTAGTACTATTTTTTTTTATGCATATAATATATATATATATATTATGTTCAAAACACGATTAATATAACATTGTAGTTTTGTCTTTCATATATCTAAAACTTTATTATATTAGTGTTTGCTTTAATAAAAATCTGCACTTTTTTTTTTAATATTATATTTTTTTTTAATATGGGACTCAATTTTTTTTAGGGCTTGATTAATATGGGGCCCAAAAAAAATTTTTTTACAATTTTTTTTTTTTTTAGGGCCTGATTAATATGGGGCCTAAATTTTTTTTTTTTTTTTTACATTTTTTTTTAGGGCTTGATTAATATGGGGCCCAAAAAAAAAAAAAAAAAATATATATATATATATTATGTTCAAAAGTTAATATAACATTGTAGTTTTGTCATCTAAAACTTTTTTTTTTTTTTTTTTTTTTTTTTATGAGGGGTCCACAACGGACGACCATAAAGTGCCCCCAAACTCCCTCTTCTAAATGATTTTTTTTTGTATATTGCTTGATGTTGTTTAGTATGGGGTCCACCCTTTATGGGGTGCACTTTTTTTTTTGGACATTATTAGTTTGCTATTATTTTTATCGTATAATATATATACATATTATGTTCAAAACACGATTAATATAACATTGTAGTTTGTCTTTCTGTATCTAAAACTTTATTATATTAGTGTTTTGCTACGAATAAAAAAGTCCGCACTTCTTTTTTTTAATATTATATATTTTTTTTAATATGGGGTTCAATTTTTTTTAGGGCTTGATTAATATGGGGCCCAAAAAAATTTTTTTTACAATTTTTTTTTTTTAGGGCTTGATTAATATGGGGCCCAAAAATTTTTTTTTTTTTTTTTTTATGAGGGGTCCACAACGGATTAAAGTGCCCCCAAACTCTCTTCTAAATGGTAGTAATATATATATATATATATATATATATAAATAAATTGGGATGAAGAAAATATCTTGTTTGATCAACATAGTATATATTGTCCTTTTCTGTCTTTATCGGAAAGATAGGATTGTGGAAGCCGGTGAATGGATTTAGTATTACAGGTATCATTGTAAAAGTAGTTAGATAACGATTAATGTACTATGAAACAGAAACTGAAACGCATTCTTTGCCAAATGGCCCTGCATAATGACAATTATTTGCATGGCTGGTTTTTTTCCTGGAAGACATTGGATATACTGGAAACATCCAGAACTACGTGCGTTCTATGAGTTTCTTTTTCCTTTCCTTTGTTAAAGTTAGTTTTGGAAGAACAAGATATTATCAAATTCCTCTGTTTCTCCGTGTACTAGATGATAAAAGTCCGTGCCCAATATAAAAAATAGTGTCATACCTTTTTTTTTTTTAAATCTATCTAAAAAAAAATGATATATTCTTATATTTAGAAATCATTTAACTTAAAACTTCCCCTTTTACATGAAATGATTTAAATCCATACAAATATCTATGACTTTTTAAAAGCTTGAGAAATATGTGTAAATTGAGCAATAGAGTCCTTTAGTAATATAATTATGGAATTTTATTATAGAAAGTATTATAATTCAATTAATTGAAAATATCAATAAACTATTTTATTTAAAAAGTCCCATATATGAGTTTTACATTTCTAAGAAAGATTTTAAATACACCTTTCTCCTTTTACATCATCTCTTCCTCCTCAACAACACCGAAAAAACGTACCTGCATTGTAGTCTTAAATTTTTAAGTATAGACCAACTTCATCATTTTAAGAAAATATGTGTATACATTTCTTAACCGTTTATATTTCATCTTTTTTATGTTAATCCTCATTATTTGTGTGAGGCGTATGTGTCTAAAATTAGTGCATTTTTATCTTTACCCAAAGGTATAAGTTTTAAATCTTTTGGTTTTATGACTTCTTTAGCTATTTTTGTGTTCAATTTAAATCGTTATTTTTTTCCTGAATTTCTCTTTTTTAAATTTTCTCTAAGCGTACCTTTACTATTTTCTGAACTTATTATCATTATCTAAATGTCCTTTTTTTTTTTTGGCAATTGTCTCCTATCGTTTAAACTATTAGGGAATTTGTCTATTACAAATTAAAAACTTTATCCTAATAAAATATTTGGATCCTATCATTGTAAAAATATTGAAGCACACTACTAATCATCTCAATTTTTCATATTACTATTATGGGCCTAATTCATTATATTTTTCACAAACTGTTGAAAGAAAAAATTTCATCTTTCAAAATAAATATGTTGTACAGTTTATAAGGTATTAGATTTGTAGGATATTTTGTTTTTAATGAAACATTTATTAAGTCATATAAAATTAAATTGATTCCTCATTTGCTCTAGAAGTTGATCAAATTGACATAAAATATTGACCTTAAAATAAAATTTGATAAGAAAATATTTGAAATTGGTAAATTAGTGAGGTGAATCTTGTCAGCTCTTTCTTATTCTTATTTAACATGATTGAGATGTTGGATAGGGTGTAATACAATTTTCTTCATTTTTTGCCTCTAGCAATTAATTTTAGGAATAATTTCAATAATATACAATCCAGCATAAAATATTACATCCACGTAGTTATATTTTTAATTTACATCTGTATAGCCAACTTTTTTTTACAATAGTGTTTATACACACGATATACAACATTATACACTTACTGTAAATAATGTGTCGATCTTATATAAAAGTGTATAATAATGTATAAAAGAGTCATTTTGGGTAATATTAAAAATATGAGTCCTTTCGAGTAAATATTTTTTCCAAATAGACATAGGCTGTTATGTTTCCTAAATTTTATGCCTAGTGGCCATAAGTTTTTAATGGTGCGGAACATAACTTGTGAGATATTAGATGCAGAAATATAAATTTATACCCCACAATTTTTTTTTTTTTGAGGGACAAAAATTAAACAACAACACAAAATAAGGGCATAAGTGACAATGAGCCTAAAAAATGTGAGGGATTTTTAGAGAGAGAAAGTTTTGGTAGGGCGCACAGCATACATGTGGATCCCCACCTTATTTTTTTTATTTTATTTTTTGTTTTAGTTGACAACGATACCACCACAAACTCATGCTTCTATAAGAGTTGAGTTAAATTTTAATCAAGGACTGTACAGTTTGTTTCGTAGATTTCGTTTTTAAAAGATTAGAAGAATCAAATATTTGTCTCTTTGCTATAAAGAATAGGATTGGTATTCCTTATTCACACTGTTTTTCTTTTAAAAATTATTAATAAATAAAAATAGAAGGCAATGATATTTTTAGATTATAAATATGTACTTATGTGTAATATTAATATTCTATTTTTACAAAGATGGTTAATTATTATATTACCAGAAAAAAAAAAAAAAGATAGTTGCTATATGGGGGGTAACTTTACAAAGAGCATATTGTTCTAAAGTTGATTGTTGCTGTTATAGGTAAATTATTGTTATAGAGAAGTACAATATAACATAAAAAATCGATTCCGAAAAAACTTAACTGTTACAGAGAGGTATTATTATATGCAGATGTTGTTATAGAGAGGTCTGACTGTATGTGTATATATACTAAAATAAAGGATCAAAATTGTTATGCTATTTACTCATGTCCGACACTTATTGATCTACCTCATAACTAACCAAGGAAAGAGCAACAATATAGAAATACAATCAAACTTCGTTATAGTGGCAGCGTTTGTCTGAAAATTCTATGGTTGCTATAATGAGATGCTACTATATATGTATACTGTCATTTGACGTTTAGATTTTGTTTATCTGTTATAAACAAAAGTACGCAAAAAATTATTTTCTGTCATAAATGAAAAAATAAAATATTTGTTAAATATAAAATCTCAATTGATTTTAATATTTCATTAATTAAAAATTAAAAATACTAATACATTGCTAATAAATTCATAACTAGTTGTACCATACAGAGAAAACAATTAAAATCTAAGGAACATATGCATTTAAAATTAATTGAAAATTTAAGAATTTCAAGTTAGACGTAAGAATTCTAAAACTGTAGGTTGTTTAAAAAATTCAGTCTCTTTGTGATAATGTAACGCTTGAATTGATGAAGAATTTTGTCCAAACATTCATCAAAAGGGTATTCAATAGCTTTCCTTTGAAGGATGTCTGCGAGCTTAACAATTAACTCTGATCTTCTATCTACCTCCAAGTAACAGTAGCTTGAGACTCTTGGTACTTTGAAATTTAGTACTACATGTGCGTCAGTAATGACGACTACCATAAATATTTTAATATCTTATTTTTATATATAAAGAGCGTACCATTATAATGAATGGCAAAACACACAGGGTAGAATGTTGTTATAGAGAAGTAAAATATAACATGAAAAATCGATTTTGGAGAAAATCAGGCTGCTATAGTGAAATCATGTTATAACGAATGTGTAAAGTCCCGTACTTCCGGGCTAAGGATTGACCCGTTGAACCGAAAGGAGTAGAAAATATTCTAAGTATCGGACATAGCTGGGCATCGCAACGCGAGGCCCATCTCATCCACTTTTGGTACGATGGAGGTCATGCCGTGACCAAGGATGCATGCCATGGAGAAATTGGATATTTGGCTAAGTATAGGATAGTGGGTAGGCCACTTGACGCATAGCCCATCGCGTGGCACTTGACCGCGATGGGCCACACGGTGTGCGGCTCATAGCAAACAAGGTCTTAGTGATGGAGTTCATGATGTGGCCAAGGCAAGTCTTTCACTCCGGCCTATAAATATGACGCTTGTGCGTTTTAGATCGAAATATATAGTCCAGACTTTGTTTTCAAGCCCTAAGCACTGCTCTCTCCACCTCTCAACCTCTCACTTCAAGGTAAGCTTATTCTAACGATGTCACAACCCAACTCGTGGGTCGAGCGGGCGCCCACGCTAACTCCCCTAGTGGGCAAACCCTTCCCTTATTCAACATTCATTTTAAGCATACGAAAGGAAGTAGAGTTATTTAAGCAGTCTCAATATCATAAGTAAATAACTAAGTGCGGAAATACAATATAACCCTAAGAATCTAGTAGTACAAGAGCCACTACATAATACATAGGTCTGAATGGAAATACATCAAAGTCTGAATACTGTCTCGAGATAAAAAGGACAGATATAAATAGGAGAATTTTCCGGGCGGCGAGCTGGAACAATGTTCACCCTAGAAGCTCAAACAAGAAGCCTCGAGAATCACTCGCGAGGGCCTGACCTGGATCCTGTAGCAAACTCTGCACTAAAAAAAAAGCACAGCAAGGTAGTATCAGTACAAATACTATGTACTTATAGGTATTATAGGTCGACAACCAATAGTTCACATGTATGAAGAAAGAAATCAACAAGTAGACATGTAAGCAATCAAGCACACTCACGAACCAGCTCAACATAAGATCAAACCAGATATCAAGTGCCATATACAAATCAAACAATGAAGAATGGATGTAAGTATGAATGCACATGCAATGCAATACAATGAAATGCAATGCACTGGCCAACTATCCATACCGAACACACATGCTAAGGACGGAAACCTCCACGTCTCAATAGTCATGACCCATGGGGGACTCGCGAAGTCCATGTACATCCTCGTCCCGACAAGAAACCTCGAGCAGAGAGTATATCACATTCCGCTTCGGTAACAACCTCGGATCACGGATTCTCATTGTTGACACCTAATTTTTGACCTCCAATATTTTTATTTAATTATCCGGAGTTCTTGGATCTCAAACAGAGAGAGTTCTTGGATCTCAAACGGAGTGAAATATGTATTTTTATAAAACAAAATAATTTTTTTCGAAATTATTTCGATAATATTTTGCCATTTCATTTGGTAAAATAATTTCAAATATATATTGTAAGTCATTTAAGGTATTTTGCATATTTGTTTTATCAATACTAAAGCGTTTGTCAAAATTAATTCAAAATGGTTCGAAACAATTATGCAATTAATTATTTAAATTATTAGATATCAAATTGAAAAATATTTTACTCCTCAATTCAAGAAAATTGATTAATTAAATGAAATAATCATTTTACCTCTTAATTTCAAATTGCATTTGCATTTTTTGTGGTTCAAATTGATTAAAATTAATCTTTTGCTTAGTTGTGGTTACATTTGAAATTATTTGCTATGTGTTAATTGTGGTTATTGAAATGAACAATTGCATTATTTAACTCAATTAAGGCTATATGTTTCAAAATTAATAGTTTTATCCAATTGTTACACCTTCCGTTTGTTGCAAGAAGATTTTGGCTTAGTGGCAGTGTGCGCCTTCGGTTCGGTAATACGCACCAGAGTTTTGGACATGAGATATTTTACCTTGTATGTGTACAGGAGTATAAGTATGCATTCTTGACATTACGAGGGAATCAAAAGTGAATCGAATCGAATCGGAGCAAAACGGAGCAGTTCAGAAAAATTGCTGAAACCAATCAGCGTCAACGGCCCAAAGGATGACCGTCGACACGTTGATAGGGTTCTGCAATCAGGCATCTTAGGCGGCAGTTCGACGAGGCATGTCGACGGACCGTCGACACATTGCCGACGGTCGACCCTGCTCGTTGACCCGCGGATCTGGAACTTTCCAGCCCTGATTATAAATATAAAATCTCATGTTTTCATTCCATTATTCTCCCAAAAATAGATCCTACATCTCTCTAGAACTCTCCAAAACCCTCCCTCCATTTCTACAACAAATCTATACCAAGAAACCAAGATCAAAAGCAAATATTAAGAGATTCATGTACTAGGAAGCCTATTAGGGTTTGTGGAGAGTAAGAACTTCCTTGGTATTCAAGTGGGGGATTTCATTCTAATGGAGTAGATTGACTCAAGGCTTGTTCCTAAGTGATTAAGGTGAGTTTTATGTTTATTTCATGTTATGGAGAATATTGAGGTGTTAAAAGACTTGGATTATGGAAGAAAGTAGAATATGAGCTTAAATATGGAAATAATGGTATGTTGGGTAGTAAGTTAATGTGAATCATGATTCTTAGTATGAGATGAATATAATTTCATTATAGATGATGCTAATGACGTTGAGGAAATGTTATGTGAGGAATAAATATGATGTTGTATTATAATTATGGTTATGGATACCCTTGAAGGGGGATTTGTGAGAATTGAGCAATGCTTAGCTTAAAGAGGTTATTGATTAGGATATTGTTGCTGATGGTTGGGAATTGTTACAGTGGGAGAAAGTGGTTGAAACAATGGGGATATTTTCCAATTTTCGTTAGCTCTTAGTCGCTCTAGGTTAAGCTTAAGTATGTCTTCAATTATCTAATTTTAGTACGAATTCCCTTGAAGGTAGAATCGCAAGTTTGAGGGGCACGTAATTAGATGATAGAGTTGAAGAGATACAAAGGTATGTGAGGCTAGTCCTTTCTTTTCCAAAGGCATGATTCTTATATATATAGGGTGATTTCTTTTCGGTAATTTCCATGACCTTCTTACATTCCAAAAGATGAAAGCTAAAGAGTATTAACAGTTTTCCACGAGATAGAGATGAGTCTAAGTCTAGAGATTCCAAAGCTTATGATATGATATTTCTACGAAGCTAATGATACTTATATGATTCTTTGGTGTTATTCATTCTTGCTAGACTTACCTCATAATGCTAGTTCCTTCAAGGTGAGACATGATGATCACGATTACTCCGTAATGGAATCAGGGGGTTCTCGACCTTACGTCACCCCGATAAAGTTGTAGCTTTTACTTGAGTTCTTATGCATGTCCTATGATAAGCATATAATGATGGGATTACACCGTGCCTAGTTGGCCGGACATGACACCGCTACGGCGGGCGGCTTATGATTACACCGTGCCTAGTTGGCCGGACATGACACCGCTACGGCGGGCGGCTTATGATTACACCGTGCGTAGTTGGCCGGACATGACACCGCTACGGCGGGCGGTTTATGATTACACCGTGCCTAGTTGGCCGGACATGACACAAATAGTAGGCGGTGTGTGATAGTTACCCGGACGTGGGTTAACGATGATGGTATATTTGATATGCATCACATGTAGTTTCCATTAAAAGCTAAGCAGGTTATATCTTCGCCTTATGTTTCATCATTCCTTTATTATGTTGGTATTATTCATGCCTTACATACTCAGTACACTTTTAGTACCGCGTCCTTTTCTTTTGACGCCGTGTTCATGCCCACGGGTGTAGACGGGGAGACGGTGCAAACCCGCGGGGAGCTTATCTTATCGGCGGATTTACGGGGCACTCCCTACTTTGAGATGTTACTTATGGTCATATTATTTTGTGTATATATTTGGTTATGACGGGGTCCTGTCCCGTCCTTATGTTTCAGTACTCTAGTAGAGGCTCGTAGATACGGATACGTGGGTAGTGGATGTCTTATGGATATATCGGTGTATATTTTGTATATCATTTTTTAGCCATGAGGGCTTATATATATATATATATATATATATATATACACGTTTGCCTTCGAGATTATATGTGTCCAGGATGAGTATGATGATTAGCATAATGAGTGGTGTTCGGTAGTCAGCTCCGGGTACCCATCATGGCCCCCTAGTCGGGTCGTGACAAAAGTGGTATCAGAGCAGTTCCGTCCTAGGGTGTATCTACAAGCCGTGTCCAGTAGAGTCTTGTTTATGGGTGTGAAGCGCGCCACACTTATAAACAGGAGGCTGCGGGACATTTAGGGAAAATGACCATTCTTCTTCTTATTAGATCGTGCCATGAAGCCATGTTATAAGATTTTCTCCTCCCTAATTGTGCGTTATGATTTCAGCAATGCCGGTAAAGAGAAAAGCCACAGCCGCCCAGAAGGGCAAGGCTATGACAGAAAGACGGATAGAAAGGGAGCCGCCAACGAATGTAGAAGAAGGTGAATCCCAAAATGAGGCTCCATCCAATACCTCTCACACTCCGCCTATTCTAGAAGAACAAGAGGGAGCTTCAGCTCCGGCTCCTATGCCTCCAGTTCCTCCACCGGATGCTTCGGGTCAACACATAACCAAAGCTATTCAGTTATTGACGCAGCTAGTTGCTGCTCAGGCTCAACGGCAGGGTATGGGTCTAGGTGACAGGGTGACTAGTGCTAGAGCCCGTGATTTCATGAGCTTAAATGCCCCAGAATTTTTTGGGTCAAAGCCGGATGAAGACCCGCAAGGTTTTATTGATGAGATGCTGAGAATGTTGAGAATCATCTATGCCTCCGATACTGAATATGTGGGGTTGGCATCTTATAGACTCCGGGATGTGGCGGTTCTTTGGTATAATAACTGGATATCTTCAAGAAAGGAAAATGCATCTCCTCCAGTTTGGTAAGAATTCGTAGATGCTTTCATCCGTCACTATTTGCCACCCGAGGTTCGAAGGGCCCGAGCTGACAAGTTTCTAAATCTTTAGCAAGGGAATATGAGTGCCCGGGAGTATAGCCTCCACTTTAATTCATTGTCCTGGTATGCTCCCACTATGGTAGCTGATATGGGTGATAGAGTACACAGATTTGTGAGTAGCCTAGGGCCACATTTGTTCAAGGATTGTCTGACGGCTTCATTATAGGAGGGGATGGATATTTCTTGTATTCAGGCCCATGCCCAAAACTTAGAGGAGCAACAACAGCCACACCGAGGCGAGCGTGATATTGATAGAGGAAAGAGCAAGAGGGCCAGATCTGCTAGCGGTGAGTATAGAGGGGGTCAGCAACAGTATTCCAGATATTTGGGCCATTCCGCGACGAGTGCACCTTCTCGGTTCGCGGGTAGGAGATTTGGCTGCCCCATTTATTCTGGTCTGGGTC
>NC_081351.1:61652487-61681893 GCF_029784015.1 Lycium ferocissimum
TATAACTAAATGAGTAGTGTTAGATAGTTTTGCTTTAAATCCCAACTTATCTGTTTATAAACCTATCACGACCCAAACTGGAGGATCATGACGGGCACCTGAGCCCTACCTACCGAGCACCGCTAACATATTTTCCTACTATGATCAGAAACAAGATAGAAATCTACTAAGTCGTATAAGATATATGCTGACAGGGAATGAGCCCATAAAGATATACTATACAACCAGACGGAACAAAACTATATAGTAGTATGTAGACCGTGTCTAACCATACCATGACTGTCTATAAGCCTTTACTGGATCATCTGCCATAAAGAAGTCGGGATAAGGCCCCGACATACCCGTATATACGCAAAAGAATGACATACCAAGACACAACAACAACTACGAAACAAGAGGAGTGCTTCAACGTCAGCTGAGCAACAACCTACTGAGGCGGATCACCAATCTATCTATTTACACCTGCAGGCATGAAACGCAGCGCTCCAAGAAAGGGACGTCATTACGGATAATGTATTGAGTATGTAAGACATGACAGTAATAACATAGGAGAACATAAGATGTAATAAACACAATCTGTATGTCTGAGTTGCCTTTGTAGACCAATGATGTACGTAAATGTTGTGCATGCATGCATGAGGTCATACATACATACATACATGTATATGTGTGTGTGTGTATGTGTGTATATATATATATATATATATATAGATATATATTCGTATATAATGCCTGTCAAGCCACTGTGGGAATCCCCGTATCGTATCGGGCTGCATCATTATCATCGTATCATCATATGATCAGCTGATCAGGTGGTAGTGCGTATATAATGTCGTCACCTTCCCCATACCCCTCCCTCCCCCCCCCCTCCACACACCACACACACATATATATATATATATATATATATATATATAAGTGCAATGCAATGCAACAGATGATAAGAGTACGAGTTACTCTAGAGACCATACTGGATCTAAGGAAGGACTTCCTAGAGATATCATTATGGAACATGGATTAAATGGAACATCCCTAACTCTAAGAGTAGGATCATTATGGATTAACGTTACTTGTACATCTTGTTCATAAGGACCATGCCAAAAATAAAGAAAGGGACAGCCTTAATATACCTTGTTGTCTCCTTAACTACTCAACGCCTATCCTCCCGAACTTACGAATCTACATTCAAAATGATTCATACTAGGGCTAAGTCGTTGAAATGCTTATAAAATCAAACCAAATTAATTGGTAAGCTAACAAAAATCGGATAGCATTTCCCCTATATCATCTACTTCTTAAACAACTCCCAACAATATTAAAAACATTAACAATACCATAGCCGAAAGATTACATACAAACTATACTCAATTCCATCCCAAAACTACTTTCATAATCAATCTATAACAACAACTTCAATTCAAAACCTATGACCTTTTCTCCATTTTCTTTTCTTCATATCTTAGCATAATTACCACATAAACTCATAAACATGAAACTAAGATGAAATCTTACCTCAAAATTTAAGAACACTTTCAATTCCAAGATAACTTCACCTTGAAATATCCTCCAAAGTTTTTACAAGAAGAAGAGACAAGTTTAAACCTCACTTTGAAACCCTATGCACTTTGATCTTCACCTTGATCTTTGATTTATGCTTGAAAATGTGTTTGAATATATTGGAAGTGGTTTCTAGAGCTCTCTTGAACTTGGGGTTATGTTTTAAAATGATTTAAATGAAGAGGGGTCATCATATATAAAATCAACAAATCCACTGACATTGGAAAATATGGACCGTATTTCTTGGCCTTATAACATTATACGGCCACCCCCTTGACCGTATAAAATTATACGGTCCGTATAATGGCACGTATAATTCCACCCCAATTTTTTTTTTCTCTAGAAGATTTTAAAATCCTTAAATAGGCCCATATCTCAAAATAGGAAACATATCTCACTTATACGGCCCATATCCTATATTTTCCAGAAATAACTTTTGACCAACCTCTCCGCTTCGATTCACTTAATCTCTAATCCTTCCGTGTAACGATCCGTTTGGTCGTTATAGTTTTTTTAGCATTTTCTCCCATTTTCGAGCATTGATTAGCTCGCTTTTGACCCGAGGGGACCGCTGATATGCTTCCCGGGGTGCCTAGACCGAATTTGAGTGACTTTGGAAAAAATATGGGTTTTAAGAAAAAATAGTTGACCCAAAGTTGACTTTTGGACAAACGAACCTTTTTCAGAATTTCGTCAATTCCAAGAGGTCTCGATGGTAGTTTAGAAATTGCGTGTGTGTTTGGTTTGGTTCCCAATGCACTTGGGTGCATTTTAGGACTTGGGAGGAAAATTTGGAATTAAGGCACTGGGGGTGGACTCGGTCAATTAGACCTCCGTTGGGAATTCTTAGGCCACAGGCGCGTACGTAGTGCATTTTTATGTGGGACTATGTATCTGGTATGCGAGCGATGGCCGTCACACCCCAATTAGTCAAAAAATCGATCGAATAAAAATCTTAAATCGGATAAATGCATAGCCGGTGTCCGGTGCTCCGTTAATTATACGCACCACCAACATATCGGGCGCAGCCGCCGGGCCGTGGCCTTGTCGCCGAAATCATAACAAACAAACTCTCGTGGTACGAGCCATTTCTAGGCTTAACCGCACGTAACAACTGCCAGTACGCGCCGTCAAAGGGGCCCATGTATCACAGCAAGGTATGACAAGTACGTAACGATAGTGAAATCGTTCATTAAAAAAATGTATCTTAAAAATAAGTCTTAGACCCCATTATTTCATATCTCGATATCGGGTGCTGAGAGATCGTTTCGGAGATAATTTGAAGAAATTCTTGGAGGAAAACTTGACTATGCCTAACGTCGTACTCTTCCTTAATCACAATCACCTTAGATTTTCCCTTCTTCAACAATCTCTTAGAGACGAATTTGAGAGAGGGTTTTGGAAGAACATTTTCGTGTAATTGTCTAGATTATTAATGATAAATTGGTGATGTTCATGCTAGATATTGAATAATCTAAGCTAATTAAGCTTTTATCTTCCACTTTTAACACCGAATCAAATCATAAGTATTAACGTAGTGGACTTAGGTTTATACCCAATTTGGGGGTTTTTACTGAATTTGGCCCAATTCTTTGAATTAAATCAATAATTAATGGTTTGGGTTTTGATTCGGTACTTAATTTGGTATTTTGCCGCAAATTTTTTGTTTTGCCCTCCAAATACACATAGTGGGCCCGTTTCCCTCAATTTCTGTGGTTAAAATGGACCTAATCGATATCATAGTAATATTCAAATCGTTCGACGTGTCGAACGTGCTCATTTGGCAAATGTAGGTTATGGTTTACTTTTAAGGTGAGACTTAGGTCGTATAGTGAATCACATATTTAGATTTTACACTTCATGATATCATTCATGATAGTTTTAGTAGTCGGGTCCCATTTGTGAACAACTTTTCCAACCCCGCAATTCCACCGAAAGGAAGGGGCAGGACGTGGATAAGAATAGAGTTGTCCTTAGGTCCAAATCCGTATATCTAGGACATGCCAAGAGACTAGCCAAGCTTTTCCAAATTCCGTTAAAATACAAATGTGCATCCAAATAATCATTTAATTGTGTCTTAATCTTTCAAATAAATCCACCCTATATTCTCGCCGCTATTTCCCCTCGAAATGCACCACGGTGTATGGAGATATCGACAATTTATTCCAACAATTTATACATAACGATCCCATACCACCCGATTTGGATTAATATGACATACCATGTTCGTATTTATACCCGTATATATTGTCGGGCGCACTAGTATTCACTTCCAAATCAGCCCATACTTGACTTATCGATGAATACACATCAACAACAATCAAATTACATACCCACCGTATATATACCACACGGTATTGTGATGTGATTCCAATTTAGTCCACAACAACAAAACACTTAAATAAGGAGTACCCACGTCGAGGTACTACATGCACACACGGCCACTGATATCAAATTTCATCCATTTCCACATACCACGCATGATGATTGGACATACGCATTGCAACTTGCATTTTCTCAATAACTATCATGTTGAAACATGAATTAGCCACAAGATAATAATTTTGGAACAAAATCTGGGCGATGATCCCAGACGTTGATTTTTCTTATGAGAAGATGAAATATATATATATATATATATATATTCTTCACAAGCATATTTGATAACTCATTTACTTAAGTGGCCAATACGGCCCTTTTGGAAATGAACTGCCGATGTCCAAAGATTCATTCCTAATCGTTTAGTTTATACGAAACCGATATTTTGAAAATGAACTCTTTTACTTCGAGTGATGAAGCGAGAAGGCCGATGTCCAACGTTCAATTCCGTAATCGTTGATTGTGCGAACCCGACATTCGTGGCCTTGTCGATGCGAGCCATTTTAGGCTTACCGCGTTCGAGCGATCGTGGTACGGCCGATGTCCGATGATCTATTATTTCTATCGATATTGGAGCATCGGTTGTTGCATGGCCGATTCCGATGTTAGAGAGGGTTCGAAATTTCGATTGATTAGTGCATGGACTCGCGAAGTCCCACTTTTAACAGGGGCTTGCTTATAGACTCCTCCCGTGATCAATTAGCCGGGTCCCGTCCGGGTTAAAATGGACCTAATTGTCGGGCAAAGATCCTTAGACTACCGGTGGCACTTAGACTTTGCGAGTCACGCTTTTGGGTTTTAGTGAATCACATATTTAGAGACGTCCATATTTTCCCGCCGAGCCACACATGTGTACACCTCATTTGCATGGCATGGCATCGTTCATTTATACCATTATTGCAATCGCATTGCATTATGACTTTATCGAGATGTCGTGGATGATTGGTTAATGATTGTGATGATTCTATTATGATGATAGATCGTGACGATTCTATTTGGGTGATGGGATTGGATGAACATTTTACTTGAGTGATTTGGTGGAGAAGGTCGATGTCCAACGTTCAATTCCAGTTTTGCGCGAGATGCTTTACGTAAGCGATGACGGATATCTAGTTGTGATGATATCGTCTTGTTATACTTGCTCCCCTGCAGATTCCCCTCCCGTTTATCCGTTTATCTTCTCGAATTGTGTTAACTATGCTGGCATGACATCGCATTCACACCACATAATGCCTACCAAGATCGTTGTTTGTATCGACTCGCACTTGTCGCATTTTGGGTTTAGATGCTTTACGTAACGCAGATCATATCGTCTTATACCGATCTACTTTATCTTCTCGACTCATGGTCGATCGACTCCCCGCCCACTTGAGTTTTCCAGAGGAGCATGGCGTCCGCCGACCTTGAAGACTTTTCTATTACTTATGTCTTGCTTTCCATTCGCAGACATGATTTGAGACTACTTATGTATTATTATTCGTACCTTTAGTATTCGGATTTAGATGCTCTTGTATGACCGCACCGTATATCGGGGTGATTTCATTTACTTCTGCACTTGTTAACATTATATTATATTGTGAGACTTACGTTATTTTACTTTCTTCTGCTATTTTCTATTATCGTGAATGTTGAGCTAAGGGTTCGCTTATCGAGGTGGGAAAGGTAGGTGCCCACATGACCTAGGCTAAAATGAGTCGTGACATTCCGTAACTTACCAAACATGAACTTAAACACTTATAAGCATAAGTTAAGCCTATCGAACCTCATATACCTTCAAAGACAAATCCGATGTCCAAAACTAAGATAACTTATATACAACGATGCTAAATGTATAAAACCAAAAAGTATAACATTCCTTCCCCTTAGAAACATTCGTCCTCGAATGTAAACTTCCAGAAATTCTATAAATTTTTTGGTAGAGTTTCCCTTATAACTATACCACTACCAAGCTGCCACACAGCAACCTAAATCATATAATGTCACACAGGGCCATAACAATCAATAACAAAAATGGCCCCACACAATCAATAAGAGTAGCTAATAATAATACATACCTGAAGACAATGATGCTGTGGCCTGCGTCTATTCTAAAGCAGGAAACAGACAAGGATACCTAGACTTCATATCTTCCTCAGCTTCCCAAGTCATCTCCTCTACATTCTTGTTCCTCCAAAGGACTTTAACTGAAGCGACATCCTCGGTTCTTAATATCTAAACTTGTCTATCTAGAATGGTAATGAGAACCTCCTCATATGATAGTTGCTCGGTAACCTAAAAATTATCAACAAGTATGACTCTGGAAGGATCTCTAATAAACTTACGAAGCATCGATACGTGGAAAATCGGATGAACTGATTCTAGCTCTGAAGGTAGATCTAACTCATAGACCACCTGGCCCACTCTACGTACAATCCTGTAAGACTCAACGTATCTAGGGCTAAGCTTATCCTTCTTACCAAATCTCATAACTCCTTTCATTGGCAACACCTTCAGGAATACCCAGTCATCAACTTGGAATTCTAAAATTCATCGGCGGTTATCTGCATAAGATTTCAGACAACTCTGAGCTGCCAATAATTGATCCAGAATAAGCTTAAAGTTCTCCACTGCTTGTTGAATCAATTATGGTAGTTTCCTCCACTTCAAACCATCCAATAAGCGACGTAAATTTTTGTCCATATAAAGCTTCATACGGGGCCATCTGGATACTAGAATGATAGCTATTATTATATACAAATTCAATGAGTGGTAAATGATCATCCCAGCCACCTCCGAAGTCCATCACACATACTCGTAGCATATCCACAAAGGTCTGAATAGTACGATCAGCCTGTCCGTTTGCTTGAGGGTGAAGTGCGGTACTAAGACTTACTTGAGTCCCCAATCCTTCGAAAGAACCTCCCGTGTTAGTCAGAACCGCGCGCTCGTCGGAAAAGATAGATACCGGGACACCATGGAGTCGTACTATCTCTTTGATATAAAGCTTCGCATAATACTCAGCTAAGTACGTAGTCCTGACAGGCAGAAAATAGGCTGATTTTGTAAGTCTATCAACAATCACCCATATTGAATCAATCACCTATATTGAATCAAACTTACGCTGAGAACTGGGCAAGACTGTAATGAAATCCATGTTAATTGCTTCCTATTTCTACGTTGGAATCTCGATAGCTTGCAGTAATCCACCGGCCTTCTGATGCTCAATTTTCACCTGTTGACAGTTAGGACTCTAGGCTACAAACTCTGCTATATCTTTCTTCATTCCGTCCCAACCATAAACTTCCCTGATATCATGATACATTTTCGTTGTCCCTGGATGAATAGAATAAAGGCAGTAATGAGCGTCCCCCATAATTTGGCAATTTAACCCTTCAACATCCAAAACACATAGTCTGCCTCGATAGTTGAGAACTCTGTCTTCAGAAATCTCAAATGGTGACTTCTTCTTCGGAGGTGTTGTGTCTCTATAATGAACTATTGTGTCTCTATAATGAACTAACATAGGATCCTCGTACTGGCACTCCTCACCTTAGCTACTAAAGATGAGACTGCTGAATCCTGTATAGTAACCTCTGTATCGCCTGAGTCTAACGGTCGGACTCTTAGGCTAGCTAATTGATGAAGCTCATGAGATAATTCCCATTTCTCTTGCCGTAAACAAGATAGGCTACCCATGGATCTGTAGCTAAGGGAATAAACCACTACATTCACCTTCCTTGGATGGTACAGAATGTCGAAATCATAGTCTTTCAACAGCTCTAACCATCGCCTCTGGCACAAATTTAACTCGTTCTGCTTGAAAATGTATTGAAGACTCTTATGATATATATATATGTCAACATGTACACCATATAATTAATGCCTCCACATTTTCAACGCATGAATTACTATAGCTAACTCCAAGTCATGTGTTGGATAATTCTTCTCGTGCTTCCACAATTGTCTCAAAGCATAAGCTATAGCTTTACCGTGCTGCATCAAAACACAACCTAGCCCAATGCCAAAAGCGTCAAAATAAATAAAATAACCTTCCGATCCTTCTGCAAGTGCCAGAACCGGAGCCAAAGTCAATGTGTTCTTCAACTCCTGAAAATTGCGTTCGCAAGCATCAATCTATTGGAACTTAGCAGATTTTTGAGTAAGCCCTGTCAGTGGTGCAGAAACGGAAGAAAATCCCTCTACGAATCTCCTATAATAGCCTGCCAAGCCCAAAAAACTACGAACCTCTGTTGGTATCGCGGGTCAAGGTCAATTCTTCACAACTTCAATCTTCTGTGTACCAACCCTCATACTTTCTTCTGATATAATATGTCCCAAGAAGGCCACAGAGTTCAACCAGAATTCACATTTAGAGAACTTTGCATATAACTTCCGATCTTGAAGAACTCTGAGTACTGCACGTAACTAATCCGCGTGTTCAGACTTTGACCAAAAGTAGACTAGAATATCGCCAATGAATACAATCACAAACTGGCCCAAGAAAGGTCTAAATACATGATTCATCAGATCTATAAATACTGTTGGGGCATTAGTCAAGCTGAATGACATCACTCGAAACTCAAAGTAGCCATATCTAGTCCTGAAAGCTGTCTTAGGAATATCCTTTTCTTTGACTCTAACTTGATGGTACCCTGATCTTAGATCTATCTTCGAAAAACATTTGGCACCTTGCAGTTGGTCAAATAAATCATCGATTCTTCGGAAGCTGGTATTTATTATTTATTGTCACCTTATTCAATTGCCTGTAGCCAATACATATCCGCAAAGATCCGTCTTTCTTCCTCACAAATAACACTGGTGCTCCCCATGGCGATGTACTAGGCCTTATAATGCCTTTCTCAAGTAAGTCCTTCAGCTTCCTTAACTCAGCTGGCGCCATTCTATAAGGAAGAATAGATATTGGCTTAGTTTCTGGTAGTACATCGATGGTAAAATCTATCTCTCGCTCTCGCGGAAGACCTGGAAGCTCATCTGGGAGTACATCTGGAAATTCATTAACTACTGAAATAGATTAAAAGGTCTATGGCTTTACTTCGGTATCTTGAACCCGGACTAGATAATAAATACAATTCTTAGCAATCATCTTCCTTGCCTTGAGATAGGAAATAAACCTACATCACGGTGATGTTGTATTAGCCTTCCACTCTAGAACTGGCTCTCCCAGAACTTAAATCAAACCATCTTCGTTCTACAATCAACATTAGCATAACAAGAGGCCAACTAATCTATACCCATAATGACATCAAAGTCTACCATATCTAGCTCAATCAAATCCGCTACAAAAGATATCTATTACAAACTATAACCACACAATATTTGTATATCCCTGTAGCTATTACTGGATCATCAACAGGGGGTAGACATTTCTACATGCTTAATCGACTCAGGTTTTACCCCGATTTGATAGACAATTAAAGAAGTAACATATGACAATATAGAACCTGGATCTATCAATGTGCATACATCATGAGAAGATATTGATAATCTACCTGTAACAATATTAGGCGAAGATTTAAGATCCTATCGACCATCCAGTGTATAAATGCGGTTCTGAGGACCGCTCGAACTGGACACGCCACCTCTACCTCTACCACGACCGGCTGGTGTATGAGAATCCTGCCCAGGAGGGTGTACTGATGACGAAGAACTAGCGACAGACCTTGTCGACTGTACCACACCTCAACCACCTCTCAAGGGATAATCTCACATAATGTGGCCTGGCCAACCACAGGCATAACAAACATCTAAACCCAAGCCACACTTCCCCGCATGTAACTTACCGCACTGGGCACATTGCTGTAGAGATGGCCTCATCTGACTGGAACCAACCCAAACTAAGAATTGGAGGCCCTGGAACTATGGGCCGGCTCAAAATGAGCAGTTCTATCAAACCTGGGTCCTGGAAATTGTGAGGGTGCACTAGCCGCTGAATAGGCTGAAATCTTAGAGAATTTATGCCTCTGACCACCTCTGTACTCACTGACGAAACTCAAAGATCTAGTTCTCTTACCATGGCTCTTATCCTGCTTATGCTTAGCCTTTCGCTGCTGCTTACGCTTCTCAAGATTCTGAGCTTGCACCTGAATACGAGAAATATCCATACCTGTCTAAAGAGAAGCCATCATGCAATCATCAATCAAGTGTGGCCCCAATCCGCTCACAAACCGGTACACACGATCTCCCATATCAACTACTAGACCTGGAGCATACCTAGACAATGAATTAAATCCAAGACTGTACTCATAAACACTCATGGTCTCCTATCTAAGGTACTGGAACTTATCTGCTCGGGCTCGTTGAATCTTTGGTAGTAAATAATGTCAAAGAAAAGCATATGTGAACTCCTGCCACACGGGTAGGGTTAATTAACCCCTCTAGAAGACATCCAAGTATCGTACCAGTGAACAACAACATCCCGTAGTCTATAGGAAGCCAACTCCACTGACTCGTATTTGAAGCATGCATCACCCACAACGTCCTCAATATCTCATCTATAAAGTTTTGTTGGTTCTCATCTAGTTTCGACCCAAAGAATTTTGAAGGGTCTAAATTAATAAAATCCTGAACTCTGGCACTATTATCCCTGTGACCATGACCCGTACCTTGACATTGGGCCTGAGCGGCTACCAACTGAGTCAACAACTGGATGGCCTCTCGCATCTCTTATCCTGAAGCATCAGATTGAGGAATTGGGGAGCTGGAGCTGGGTCTCCTTTATGCTCCTTTAGAGCCGGCGGAGCATGGGAGGACTGATATAGAGCCTCATTCTAGGACTCACCCTCCTCAACATCTACAAGTGGTACCCGACCAATTCTCCTATCGACCACTGAATTTCCCTTCTGGGCTGCTGAAGCTCTCCTCAGCATAGACATCACTGAAGTTATAACATATGGTCAGGAAAAAGGGAACCCTCATAACATGTCTCTATTGCATGATCTAGGATGAGAAAGAAAGGAAATTTTCCTAAATGTCCTGCAGCCTCCTGTTTATAAGTGTGGTGCACTACACACCATAAACAAGACTCTGCTAGACACGGCTTGTAGATAGCCCTAGGACGCAACTGTTCTAATACCAAATTTGGTACGATCCAAACTGAAAGACCTTAACTACCAAGCACCACTAACATATTTTCCTACTATGATCAGAAATAAGATAGAAATCTGCTAAGTCGTATAAGAGATATGCTGACAAGGAAGGAGTCCATAAAGAAATACTATACAACCAGACGGAACAAAACTGTATAGTAGTACATAGACCATGTCTAACCATACCATGACTGTCTACAAGCCTCTACTGAATCATCTACCATAAAAAAGTCGGGATAGGGCCCCGAAATACCAACTTATCTCTTCTTTAATCTTAGAATTTTGCTATGTTTGATTGATAAAGTAGTGAATTTAATATCGTTTACTTCTATTTTACAGGTTTATGTGATTTAGAAGTGATCGAAAAAGGAACCAAGTGAAAACAAGTCAAAAGAGGCCAAATCAAAGAAAACGAAAAAAGTGGCTAAATGTGCAAAAACGGCTCAGATCTGTAAATCTTAAAATATGGGGTTGTTTTGGTCATATTTTAATGTGGGAATATTGGAAGCTATAAGAGCATGACTTGGGAGAAATTATTTTCATGTTTGACCATTTTCACACAAGTTTGGGAGCTAAGGTTTTACACCACACCATTGGAGGAGAAGATTGAAGCACTTTAATGTGAAATTTCCTAACCCTTTCTTCAATACCTTGATTTGTATTGTATATCTTAGTGTGTAGTATTTATTTTCTTCACTTGAATCGTGTTTATGGAAATATTTTATGATTAAAGTATTGGATGAAACTCTTGTTATGCTTATGTATTGAATGATTTTTATTTCTAATGAAGCGGGTCAATGTTTTTCTATTAACTCTTCATGATTTAATGTCTATTGATAGTTGCAAACATTACTCGTGCCTAAGTACTTTTACTTTTCTTGAAAGAGAAAGTGAAAGTTAGGAAAAGAGTTAGATAGCAAGGATTTGGGTCATTAAATCCCATCTAATAGCTTGAGCTAGAGATAGAAAAGTTAACTTGACGTTAAATTGATTATGCTTAATATCACACTCTAAGGCTTAAAAAAGCTTAGAGTGAAATTCATTGATTTGGTTGAAAGACTTTCAATGAGATTTTAGAAATCAATATCTATTAACATAAATCCGCTCCCGGTTGTAAAATTGTGAAGTACATTGGATCATTACTTGAGAGTAAATTCCCTTGTATCCATGCTTGTGTCCATTGATCATTTTACTTGCTTTCTAGTTAGTTTTTATCTTCGTTAGTTATTAAATCAAAAACCAAATATTGAAGAAAAAGTGTTTGGCTTAGCGTAGAAAGTGATAATTCCTTACTTATTTAAATCACCCTTATATTGTTTCCCATGGATTCGACCCCGACTCATAGTCGGGTAAATTATATTGTGACGAACATGTACACTGTCTCTTTGAGATTGTCGGGGAACAATTTGGTGTATTTGGGTTAGTTTGGGATTTAAGCTTGCTTGCTTTGGTCTAAACTTGTGAATATTGTGTGATTTTCTATGTTTCTTTGTGTTAGTTTTTTTTTTTATTTATTTATTTAATTTTGTACTTGTGTCTCTATGGCATCTTGGAATGAAAATGGGTTTGATGGTTGCAACCCATATTTTGATGACCCATGTGCATATTGTGGAGGACCCCACTTATGGCAAGATTGTGAAAACGCTCCCGAGAGAGATGTAGTGGTCAAGGTGGACATTGGGGTGATTGTTCCAATTATTTTGCTCCCCCTCCCCCAAGTTGTTCTAACGAAAATGCAAGTTGTGCTTTTGAGTTTTATAGGAACAATGACATGGCACGTGAAGGACAAAGTGCTCGATTTGAAGGCATCGTGGCATTGCTCCAAACATACTCAGATCGAGAAGCTAAAATGGCGGAAGAGCGAAAACTCGCCCAACAATCCATTTTAGAAAATGGAAGCTACAAAAAGAATGAATTATTCATTTGAGGATGTCAATTCCTCAATTGTCATAGAAGCGTCGACTCCTCAAAATGGATTGGTTGAAGAAGAGATTTCAAATTTAAAAGATGAGCCCAAAAATTCTTGTGACTATGACGAGAGTTGTGGAATTGAAGAAGTGGTTCAACTTGAAAAAGAAGAGAAAAATCTTGAAGAAGAAATCTCCAATTCTTAAAAAGAAGAAATTGAGGAAATAATAAATAGCATAATGGGGAGGAATGAAAAATATGGGAAAATTTGTGGCCAAATGGTGGGAAGAAGTTCAATATGGAGATGATGAAACTCTGCAAAACATGAATTTCACCATGGGAGAATTTTTACAAATTTTGGACGACTCTCATAATGAAGAAAAACTTGATAAAGTGGAAATTTTGAGCCAAGAGTGGCTTATGAATCAAGCTCAACAACTTGAAGTCTATGAGGATCACCGTGAAGGCATTTCACGGATGATGGCAGAATTTCTAAAAATTCATGTTAAGCAAAGTCAAGAAGTAGAGTTACTTGAAATTGCTATCTGAGAATTGGAGACCGATTTGAATGCAAAAATTGTAGCATGTGATGTTCAATATCAAAGGGCCATGGATAGTAGTTTTGAGTTGGTTTTCAATGAAGAAAAGGTCAAGATTGATTTTCAAGAGCTAGTGGTGAATTGCCAACCGACCAACCCAAAAATAATATAAGATGCCGAGATTAAACAAATGATACTAGAGTTGCATAAAAAAGTTCATGAAATGGTTTTGGAAGACTCTAGTTCATTTTTGGGTGAGGATGTCAAAGATGAGGCAAATTTGGAATTTGGGTGCATTGGACCATATTCTAACCATTTTTCAACATTGTGCTGGGTTGATGACATAAAAGTTGAATTAATCGAGTTTATGGAGGATTTTGGTGATGAAGAATAAGGTGTTTTCATTTTGAAGTTTGCCATGCCAAGACGACAAAATGACATCCCACACTTAGAGGCCAAAAAGTGCAAAATGCAATACCCGAAAGTTGGCTTGTTTTCCTACCACCGCTCCACGAGCATCATCGTAATCTTGATTCAAAGTTGGGGTGACAATTCATATCCTCCAAGTGGAAGGAAAAGTAGTAAGGTTGACAAACATCGTGCCACGACATTAAATGCGGCGCTTTATGGGAGGCAACCCATATTTCTTTGCTTTTTAGTTCAATTTTGAAATTTTAATTTTTAGATAATTTTATTTTATTATTTTTTATTATTCTACCAAGTTTCACATATTTTGGAGTTGTTTTGAAGGGGTTAAAGAATTGGGTGTACTTAGAATTTTGTGCAGCAACAGTGCAAATTTTGGTGGTGGAAACTAGTCTCAAAGCTAAACACAAAAGAGGATGGAAAACAGTGCTGGTTAAAATGTAGTGAAAAGGCCTGGGGTGTTTGACTATTTAGTGTTGGCCTTTTTGTAAAAAGGAAAAAAAAAAAAAAAAGGTATGCATGATGAAAGCCTCCCACACGCCTTTATTGCACTCTCAGGTGTCCAGGTGAGTGCAAATTAAAACACCCAGTTATTTTGGCTTCAGTTCTCTTCCTCTCCCTCTGCTTTTCACCCTTCACTCCACCACTCCACCAGCGACCAGGTACTGCTCTCTTTTATCTCTCTTCTCTCTCCCTCGTTTTCTTTCTGCTAGTAGATTATATTTTTCTTCTTTTTCTTTTAATGTGGGTTATGGAGTCTGAGCTCAAATTCTGAAATTATGGTAATGTTGTTTGATTGGGATGACACTATGTTGATGGAACTATAATTCTCACAATTTGTGGGAGGGTAATTCAATTACCCAAAGCTTATCAAGAACTAGGACCTGTTCGATGAATTGTCTGAGACACGATTTCATTTGCCGGTGAAGTCTGAGTAACCGAGTGCTATGAAGAGATGCGTAGAAGAGCATGTGGGGGGTAGTTTGGGTGAGTTTGAAGTGTGTTGTGCCGATTATATGAGTTGTACAGTGCTACAATTGAAATGGGCACTCTTTTGGTCATCAAAGTGTAGCTAGGCTTGCGATTTTCCATCGTAACTTGTTCCCTAGTAGTTTTTCTCTATTTGCACGTATGCAGTCTGTTGCTAGCTCCATTGATCATAACCCTTTTTGTAGATTATGTGAACATTATTTTCTTAATTCATGGCAAAAGTCAAGAGACACGAAGATAAAAGATGTGCATTATACTGAGTCTGGGCAGAAAGATCGTTAAACATTACTTTGGCCTTAATGCCCCATTCATTCTTTTAATTGCTAGCACTATGCTCTCTAGTTTACATGAAACCATTCAAGAGAAGAATTATGCTTGAGCCTAGTGACGCATTCTTTTTAGGGAGTTCTTTCTAACTTGAGCTTTATTTTATTTAGTCGCGTTGAGGACAATGCAACATTTTTAGTTGGGGCATGAAACTTGATTTTGATGGATATTTTGTGATGGGGTGTGATATGTCATGATGGATGATAATTTGGTAGATTGACTTTATTTTGGTTTTTTTTACTTTTTATATTAGTATGATTTTTTTTAAACTACTAGCTTCTTTAGTTTTTGTCGGGAGTAGAAGTGGTGTGGGATGTGATTTTTGCCCCTTGACTCATTTTTGGCTTTCTTGGTACCAACACATTTAAACCTTGACATGTGAATTTTTGAATTTTGAAAAAGAAAAATTATTGAAGTGGTGATTCTTGTTGTGACCTTTAAACTCAAGTTTTGCTCTTATGTTCACTAATTACGAGTGACTTTTTGAGTTCATTTCTTTCAATTAGATCTTGGATACATATTCTACTTGAGTTTTCATGTGCCATATATGGTGAGGTTTTTGTGAGTTCTTTTGCATTATTTGTGGTCTAGAACTTGCCCGGAATATATTTCAAGGCAAAATCCTAGACTAACTTGGTTTGGAAAATGATATTAGGCCTTCCTTGGACCATTTTTGCATCCTTAAATTGCCTACCTTTGCATACTTTCACTAGTCAACCCCTTTTTAGCCTTTAAACTTTTCTTTAGCAACCGTATTACAAGCTTTAACCTTCTGCTCTTTATTGATCTATCTTTTGGCATTCTACCTCCCTAAGTGCTTTGAAAGTGTAAACATAGGCTAAAAGCCTAAGTTTGGGGTGATGGTTGGAAAAGTTGTGACGTGAAAGTCGGTTAAAAGGAGAAAGGGTTAACAAAAATAAAAGTAAAAAATAAAAATAGAACCTTCCTTATTAGCTTGAAAACGAACAAAAGAAAGAAAATAAAAGGAAAGGAAGAACAAAAGTTGTGAATAAAGGGAAGACTAGTTGGTGAAATGAAAAGATGAAGAAAAGGGTGGAAAAGTTTTAAAGGATGTGTGCTTTGATTGTTAAAAGTTGTAGTGCTTTGGGAGGTTTTGAGTCACTCTTACCCAAATTGTGCCCTACCTTAACCAAAAGCCTACATTATAACCCTTTAAGTCCTAATTAATTTTAAACCAACTTTGTCTACATTAGTGGAGAAATACATAAAGGGCAATCTTATGGCACTACTTGTGCATTTGAACATCTTTGTGAGAGAAGAGAGTTAATTCTTTCCATTTGATATCCCATTTGTGTTTTAAATTGCATTTTGTGAGTTGGGATCCTCTCTTAATTGTGAGGGCACATGAGAACTTGAGTTGTGAATTTGTTCCATATTTCAATTGAGAGGAATGAACAAAAGAATGTTGTTTTGTGATAAAGAGGCAAATTTTGAAACATTAGTGTCATGACTTGATTGCTACTTTGATTAATTTGGTATTTGCACACTTAAAAAAAAAAAAAAAAAGAGTTTCTGAGAAGTTGGTGATTCATATGTTTTGGATTAATTGTTGGTACCAATCAAAGTCATGTTTTTGTGCTTAAAGTGGACCTTTTTGACTTGATATAATATTGGTGCACTATTAAATTGAGTCCTTTGAAGGGAATTGTAAGTTTTGTTTTGCTTGAGGACAAGAAAAGGTTTAAGTTTGGGGGTTTGATAAGTTGGTCTTTTGCCAACTTATCTCTTCTTTAATCTTAGAATTTTGCTATGTTTGATTGATAAAGAAGTGCATTTAATGTCATTTACTTCTATTTTACAGGTTTATGTGATTTAGAAGTGATCGGAAAAGAACCAAGTGAAACAAGTCAAAAGAGGTCAAATTGAAGAAAACGAAAAAAGTGGCTAAATGTGCAAAAACGGCTCAGATCTACAAATCTTAAAATATGGGGTTGTTTTGGTCATATTTTAATGTGGGAATATTGGGAGCTATAAGAGCATGACTTGGGAGAAATTATTTTCATGTTTGGCCATTTTCACACAAGTTTGGGAGCTAGGGTTTTGGACCACACCATTGGAGGAGAAGATTGAAGCACTTTAATGAGAAATTTCTTAACCCTTTCTTCAATTCCTTATTTTGTGTTGTATATCTAATTGTGTAGTATTTATTTTCTTCACTTGAATTTTGTTTATGGAAATATTTTATGATTAAAGTGTTGGATGAAACTCTTGTTATGCTTATGTATTGAATGATTTTTATTTCTAATGAAGTGGGTCAATGTTTTTCTATTAACTCTTCATGCTTTAATGTCTATTAATGGTTGCAAACATTACTTGTGCCTAAGTGCTTTTACTTTGCTTGAAAAAGAAAGTGAAAGTTAGGAAAAGAGTTAGATAGCAAGGATTTGGGTCATTAAATCTCATCTAATAGCTTGAGCTAGAGATATCGAAGTTAACTTGAGGTTAAATTGATTATGCTTAATATCACACTCTAAGGCTTGAAAAATCTTAGAGTGAAATTCATTGATTTGGTTGAAAGACTTTCGATGTGATTTTAGAAATCATTATCTATTAATATAAACCCGCTCTTAGTTGTAAAATTGTAAAGTACATTGGATCGTTACTTCAGAGTAAATTCCCTTGTATCCATGCTTGTGGCCATTAATCATTTTGCTTGCTTTCTAGTTAGTTTTATCTTTGTTAGTTGTTAAATAAAAAACCCAAATATTGAAGAAAAAGTGTTTGGCTTAGAGTAGAAAGTGATAATTCCTTACTTATTTAAATCGCCTTTATATTGTTCCCTGTAGATTCGACCCCGACCCATAGTTGGGTAAATTATATTGCGACGACAGTGTACACTTTCTCTTTGAGGAGTGGATTTGGACGTTATCAGTATATACACAAAAGAATAACATACCAAAACACAACAGCAACTCCGGAACAAGTGGAGTGCTTCAACATCGGTGAGCGAAGAACTGCGGGGGCGGATCTCCAATACGTCTGCTCTGCGCTGCGGCATGAAACGCAGCGCCCCAAGAAAGGCATGCCAGTACGGACAATGTATTGAGTATGTAAGGCATAAGAGTAATAAGAAAGAGATATAAGACAATATAGGAGAACATAAGATGTAATAAATGCAATCTGTATGTCTGACTTTCCTTTGTAGACCAATGATGTACGTAAATGTTATGCATGCATATATATATATATATATATATATATATATACATATATATATATATATAAAACACCTGTCAAGCCACTGTGGGCATCCCATTGTATCGTATCAGCCGACATCATCATCATCATCATCGTATCATCATATGACCAGCTAATCAGGTGGTAGTGCGTATATAACGCCGTCACCTTCCTCATACATATATAATACATAATATACGTGCATCTAGTGCCTGAGGGGTCACAGGTCTGTATATATATATATATATGTGTGTGTGTGTGTGTGTGTGTGTGTGTGTGTGCGCGCGCGCGCGCGCGCGCAATGCAATGCAACACATGATAAGAGTACGAGTAACGCTAGAGACCATACTGGATCTAAAGAAAGACTTCCTGGAGATATCATTATGGAACATCCCTAACTCTGAGCGTAGGATCATTATGGATTAACATTGCATGTACGTCTTGTTCATAAGGATCATGCCAAAAAGAAAGAAAGATACAGCCTTAACATATCTTGTCGTCTCCTTAACTACTCAACGCCTATCCTCCCGAACTTGAGAATCTACATTCAAGATAATTCATACTAGGGTTAAGTTGTTGAAACGCTTATAAAGTCAAACCAAATTAATTGGTAAGCTAACAAAAATCGGACAAAATTTCTCCTATATCATCTACTTCCACCAATTCTTAGATAACTCCCAACAACAATAAAAACATCAACCATACCATAGCCAAAATATTACATACAAACTATACTCAATTCTATCCCAAAACTTCTTTCATAATCAATCTATAACAACTTCAACTCAACACTCTATGACCTTTTCTCCATTTTCTTTTCTTCAAATCTTAGCATAATTACCACATAAACTCATAAACATGAAACTAAGATGAAATCTTACCTCAAAATTCAAGAACACTTTCAATTCCAAGATAACTTCACCTTGAAATGCCCTCCAAAGCTTTTACAAGAAGAAGAGACAAGTTTAAACCTCACTTTGAAACCCTAAGCAGTTTGATCTTCACCTTGATCTTTGATTTATGCTTGAAAAGGTGTTTGAATATGTTGGAAGAGGATTCTAGAACTCTCTCGAACTTGGGGTTATGTTTTAAAATGATTTAAATGAAGATGGGCCATCATATATAAAATCAGCAAAATCCACCGACATTGGAAAATATGGACCGTATTTCTTGGCCGTATAACATTATACGGCAACTCCCTTGACCATATAAAGTTATAAGGTCCGTACAATGGATCGCATAATTCCACCCCAAAATTTTTCTTCTCTAGAAATTTTTAAAATCCTTAATATCTCAAAATACGGACCATATCTCACTTATATGGCCCATATCCTATATTTTCCAGAAATAACTTTTGACAAACCTCTCCGATTCGATATACTTAATCTCTAATCCTTCCGTAACTTGCCAAACATGAACTTAAACACTTATAAGCATAAGTTAAGCCTATCCAACCTCATATACTTTCGAAGACAAATCCCGGTGTCCAAAACTAAGATAACTTACATACAACAATGCTAAATGTATAAAACCACAAGGTATAACAAAACCTATATGAATGAATTTGAGATAGTCAAAATATGATGGATAAAGGGAAGGATTACGTGTTCTGTGTAGTTTGGACTTTATTAACCATTTCTAGATTTTAAAATGCTGAAACATGCTTATCTTGTGGAGTTCCTTTAACTGGTTCATCCTTCTGATAGGCTTGGTTTGTTTGATTAGTTGTGTATGCTAGTTAGCCAACTTATCACATGATTACTGAACCGATTATGTTTGCCTTGTCTATTTAGATGTTAAGAAATACATCCATGTTAGTATATAAAGCATCTCAAACTATCTTGTGTCCTGCATTATCTGTTGAGTTGTCTAAATGGTTCTTCATTACCATTTCACACTTACAGAGTTAGCCTATACCATGTTAGGTCATAGTCCTAATTGCATTCCATGCTTGACTTATTATCATGTTTCATATAGTAAGCATATGCAAGGTGTAACATGATACTGAAAGTCTCCAAGTCAGTGAAGAGTTAAGTAATGATTTGAATATATTTTACTTAGGAAAAAGAATGCCTCTGTCTCCTGGAGATTTACATACACATTGTTACGATTCACTTTTACGCGGGCGTATAAAAGTTACTACGAGGTTGTTGGTGCTCTAAATTGAATTTTAGTTTTTTAGAGTCGTCACCTAATTTGTTAAAGGAAAACTAGGAAAATCAGGTAAAAGTTTTTTCAAGCAAGAGAGAAATCCTTTTGTACCAAAGTTCGATGTAATGGTTCTGGTGATCCCCTAGGGAATGTTTTATGCACTTTAGTATTAAAGATCCGTAGAATACAGTTAACCTATGAGCTTCAATGTGTGATTAATATATTATTTGCTTAAGTGTCTAATTTTCCGCAAAAATGTCATTTTTTTTTATCATAAACTCAAAAGAAATTTCGGCAAAAAGTCCCCTTTAAAAAGGGGTTTTGGGTTTGAAACTGCATAAGTGCTCAACTCACTTTGTTGCAAGACTAGGACACACCCAGAATTTCTCTCTAGTAGAGTTACTACTATTTTAGTCCAAATAAAATGAGTTTACTACTTATGGGTTTTATACATATAATATAAGAAATTATGGAGTATATCTCCGGTTTTTATACATATATAAGGAAAATGAAAGTGTTTTTTATTCAAGTCCGATTTTAACTCACTTTGAAGCCCATATAGTCAATTTGTATTCTAACTTTCAAATCCATCATTCCTCAAAATTGGCCTAATTGAATTTCCTTTGCTTTTTTAGTCCACCGATTTTTGGCTTTTGGCCCATCAAGTCTCAAATTTCACTCAACTTTTCACAGTCCAAATTTACAATCTTTTTAGTTTCTGGAAAATGTCCAAGATTTTGGTATCTCTTTTATTAAACTATCAGCCCAAGTTTAAAAAGTAGTCTTTATCTTTTGTAACAACAAAATCACCTTTGAAATCAGTTTATTTTTTTATTTCCAACTCAAATTTAGTTTTAAAGTGCATGAAGCAGTTTGTAATTTTAATGATGGGCTTGAGGTCCAAAACAGATATCTATCAGATTTTTGCTAAGGACGAAAGGTCCAAAATTTGCGACTTAGCCATTTGAAAACCATTTAGCCTTTATTACTGCATTTATCCAGTTTAAAACTTCACTAATTTGAATTACGAATACAATTCATACGATTAAAGAACAATTAAGTTTGAAAACGTTTGAGGCGACTTTCCTAAAATACTATGTGTTTTCCTAAGTTCTAGCATACATAAGGGTTTCATTATTTACACATTGTTACACATATAATATATATACATGCAAGATATATATGAAGTAAAGGAAGAGAGGAAAATGTGAATTTTAACTGATGGGCCTACCCAAGTCCATCAGTGCCATTTTCACCCTTGATTGGGCCTTCAATATATTAGCTTCCCTTTCTATCTTTCTCTCGGACTTGATTAAGTAATAGTGTTGGGCCAGAGGTCCAACGAGGTCATATTTAGAAGTGGGTCGAATGGCCCAAATTGGATCACATGCAACACAAGGGGCAAGAAAGAAAAATAAAGGTTAAAAAGGTATATATTCTAAGTGTTTCAAGAAAATCAAACTAAGTATAGAAGGAAAATATATGGATACACAATTTCCTATGCTGAATTTACATACAATTTCATATAAACTTAACAAAATGACAAAAACAAAAATAGATATAATCGAGGCAAGCATAACTGGCCCAAACTGAAAACTACATTTCCAACTCATATGCAGGCCCATGGAACAAGAATACTTTCAGAAGGAGCATATTTGGCCCAAATTATCAATTAATGTAAAATCCGGACTTTTAAGGGATATATGAGGCATACTTTTTGTATACACCCTGGTGTATACAGAGCATGTATAGTTCATATACTCCTTTCGATTTGACCACCATTAGCAATTAAAAAGCAAAAGAACATGGACAACTCTGGAAAATCCAAACTTAACAAGAATGAACCAATGCAACAATCACATATAATTCATAGTTCAGTTTTATATTGATCTAAACCCTTTATGGAAAAGAATGACAATAATCTTATGAAACAGCCTGGTTCAACAAGAACAAGTCACTAACATATGCATCACAACATCATTTTTGTTAAAACACATAAGGTCCTTTTATTAACCTAAACACTTGGGAACTGTCATGAATCCTAAACACCATACTACTCATTTTAGATTCCAAAGGGTCCCATGAGGTTTATTCTTATATAAGGGAACCCTAGCAACTTGGAAGGAGGATGACAAATTGAGTTTACTTATGTAAGAACATGTGCAACTTTCGAACCCATAGGGAATACAGTTTATCTCTAAAGACACAAGTTTTAAAAGAACACACAGATTTAGACATAAGTGATTCTCAAACTCACAATGGAATACTATGTATTCAATATCAACATGTAACCAAGTCAAAGAACTCAACAAACTTAGGCAGATTCAAAGAGACAGAGACAGGATCAATAGTTTAATATTAGTGAATTTCATGACACAACTAGGTATTCAAATGATTATCAATTTATACACCCCCAAATGGACGAGTGAATGACACTAAATATTAACAGAGAGTTAATCAAATTTAAATAAGACCAATGTTATATCACACCTAACTTAATAAAGCATTGTTAAACAGGATTTAGTAAAAACTTCTATATCCCTAATACTATTTAGAAACATGGTTGATATAAGCTAATGAATGTTTTGAGTTAAATAACTAAGCATAATTTAACCACATGAATAAACTAACATGATTTACAGGACACAACTAACAAATATAAGGAGAACCTAAACTAAGCAACATTAACTAAATCACCTAAAAGCATGATCAAACAAAGCAAATAATAATTAACACCTAATTAAAAGATAATTAACTAAAAGGAGGCAAAAATACCTTTTTGATGCGATGCCTTGGTTGACAATGGACTTGGAAGATGCTATGCTCCCTTTTGCCCCACACTCACCCCCAACCACACAAGAACAAGCAAAGCAAGTTTAAAATGTTTACTCAATTCAGAAAGTTTAAAGGTTTCCAAATTTGTGAAAAAAACCTTAAGTATTTCGAGTTTAAATGAATATACAGTGATGCCTGATATTCGATGGATGATTAACAATGTGGATTGGGGGTTCTTTATGTAGAACCCCAAAACTTGAGAAAAACTTGAGAAAATCCTAATTCAACCGATGTGGGACAAGTGCAAATTTCTCAGAATTGCTTGTCTCACCATCCATTAACGGCTGAGATCGAAGGTAAACAAGAAGTAAGAGGTCAAATTTGACCCAAATACAATCGATGCTCATGATTCTCTATGAACCAATGAAAAATGCAAATTCAAAATCACAAACCAACAAAACCCATTAAGAACTTGGTCTATTTGACAGTTGATTTGCAGTAAAAAGCATAAAAAGGTGAAGATAATACCTCGTTTGGTTGCAATGGAGTAGAGAGGAGGCCAAACAATTAATGCTTGCCTCAAATTGTCCATACCAGGCCTGCTAAAAGCCTTACAACTTTGAATCTTTGCCAAAAATGGCAAGATCGCGAGGAGAGAGGTAAAGGAGGAGGCGCATTAGGGAACCCTTAGAACCTTCTAAGGTTCATTTGATTGAGAAAAGAAGAGGAAAGGGGTATTACCCCTTCCTTTAATGAGTCGATGGGAGGGGTCTGGCCCTGCATTGGGCTGCACCTGGCTGAAATTAAAAGGAAAGAAATGGGCCTGCATGTATACACTCATATACATGTGATATACGTGTATACACATGTATATTTGTGTATTTTTTGTGTATATACGTGCAAGGGCTTACCCCTAGTTAAAAAATGTCCACAATTAGGCAATTTAATAATTTAAATCCCATAATTATGGTCAAACACAATTAATTAATCAATTAAACAAATTACACGAACACGGCTAACTATGCAAACGGGCTTAAATTGCCAATATAGCCTTATTTGAATTTAAACCATGAAACCTGGTCATTCAAATTATGGCCACTTTGGCTCAATTAAACAAATAAGGGCTAAATCGTAATAATGACCCCCATTGATTTAAACCCAAGAATTTGACTATTTCAAATAAGGTCAGAATTAAACCATCAATTGATTATTTCAATTATAGCCACTATTAACCCCTATGGTAAACAATTTATAGAATTTTAGGATAATTAAACATGTAATTAATTATGATTAATTGTTTAATTATGCTTAAATCCGGTAAATTATATAAATGCACATTGATTTATGAAAAATTAAGAGTTGAGGGGTAAGATTATTAATTTATTTAATTAATCAGATGTCTTGAATAAAACGAAGTAAAATGGTTGCTAATTGATTTTCTTGGTAATTTTAACAATTAAACAAAGAGTTGTTCTAAATTATCTAGATTGAAATTTAGCAAAATGTTTCATATTAATTATAAAATATGTTAATAAATTTCTAAATGACTCATAATATTATAGAAATCATTTTTCCAAATAAAATGGAAAAATGTCATTTATAAAAATTATTTGATTTGCAAAAAAAGTACATATTTCACTCCACTTAACATCCAAGGACTCTGGGTAATTAAAATAAATTATGGTAAGGTATCAACAACTGACCCTTCGGTGTTCGGGAATGGTACGTCCATCCCAGAGAAATGAAATTTGACTAACACTAATTTTTGACTGACCCATTTTCATATCACCTCTCATTTTTATGCAATTTCAAATACATGTCCGGACCCTAGTTTCTAGGTTTCCTAGATATTTCGAGTTTCATGAGATTTTAGGCCACTTGTAGTTTGTCTTGATTATGACTTCTAAATGCAAATTTTAGAAAACTTTGAATTTCTCGGCTATCAGACTGGGAAGTCTAGACTAATTTGTTGGAGTGTGACTGATTCTCTGGTATTGAGTCCACTTACATATCCCTATTCTTGAAAATCAAGTCACTTATAGTTCGACTCAATAGGAGGAAAATGATATCCCTTATGCAGGAACGCCTTTATGTGTGTGCCGGTGTGTACCCGACCGGTCGCGAAAAAATTAAAGAAAATTAAATAAAACAAATAAGTAAGTAAACACTTTTGTGTAGCTGAGCATAGAGTGGAGTGATCTTCCAAGTCCTGGCCGGAGAGCTTGACTCTCATGGGCACCCTCTCTCGACCGGCTGCATAAGAAAAAGTTTCATGTTTGCTCCGCATCTATCTGGATTTGATTTGATCAGTTCGCTTTTTCTGGCCGCTGTAAATCTGCTTGTACCTGCTGAGTAATGTTGGTTGATTTTGATGATAAATATTGCGGTCACCCTACCGGACTTACATCGTGTTGATCTCTTGGAGCGAATACTACGGTCACTTGACCGAATTTACATCGCTTTACCATCTTGATTGTACCTTGTTGCTTGTATGAATGTCGCTCTCGGCAGTTTATATGAATATGGCCCTCTCGGCATGTTTGTATGAATATGGCCTTCACGGCATTTTTGTATGAATATGGCCCTCTCGGCAGTTTTTTATGAATATGGCGCACTCGGCATGTTTGTATGAATGGCCCTTACGGCAATGTTTGTATAAATGGCCCTCATGACAAATAAGAAAAGGTGATGGCCCTCACGGCAACAGAAAAGGAAATATGCAATGGCCCTCACGGCAAATAAGAAAAGGTGATGGCCCTCACGGTAACAGAAAAGGAAATATGCAATGGCCCTCACAGCAAATAAGAAAAGATGATGGCCCTTACGTCAACAGAAAAGGAAATATTCAATGGCCCTCACGGCAACTAAAAAAAGGTGATGGCCCTCACGGTAACAGAAAAGGAAATATGCAATGGCCGTCACGGCAAATAAAAAAATATAATGGCCCTCATGTCAATAGAAAAGAAAATATGCAATGGCCTTTACGACAAATAAGAAAAGGTGATGGCCGTCACGGCAACAGAAAAGGAAATATGCAATGGCCCTCACGGCAAATAGGAAAGTATGAATGGCCCTCATGACAACAAGAAAAAAATATGCAATGGCCCTCATGAAAAATAAGAAAATATGAATGGCCCTCACGGCAACAAGAAAAAATATGCAATGTATGACAGATATTGTCCCTTTTGCTAAATCATTTTTCTTTCATCCTTTTTGATGGTCGTGACCCTCGTGGACAAATACGCCGTATTGTTTTGTGATGACCCTCTCGGTCGGATATTTACCCTTATGATGTTCACTTTTTTTTAACCCTTGTGGCTAGATATTCGCTCTTATGGTGTTTCCGTCCTTTTGTAGCCCTTGTGAGCGGATGCTTGCCCTTGGGGCAATTAAATCCCTTTAGCCCTTGTGGCCGGATATTTTACCCTTGTGGGTATGTCATTTTCCCTAAACCATGGTTTCAGCAGCGGTTTGGACCTTTCTTTGGCAAACTGTTTCCTCCACATGAAACAAAGTTAGAAAAAGGATCATCCTTCTGACGACCTGGGGACCTACATCAGAAATAGGTTAGTTTTTTCTTATTTAAAGTTGATTCGTATTGCCAGTGCTGTCGCATCTTCGGCTTTCTGGACTCAAAAGCCCTTCGGCTCTAATATTTGAAAAAATGAATTTATTTTCATTATGCAGAAAATTATTTTTTGTAAAAGCTAGACATATAGATGTCTATTTATAGGGAAATAAATGCTTGGTTTTTAAAAACTATAAGGTTAATTGTCATGACATGTGATTTTGAATGAGGGGGATCTCTTCTTCCGTTGCTGGGGTTCTTTGCTTCCCCCCGCGGAATTTTTTATACCTTTTCTCAAAAATCATGTCCCAGTTTAAATCCTGATCGACGAACTCTTCGTGCCGAATCTTCTGAGTCGCGGGAAATTTTGAGGGGACCTCAAAATTTTTGCCCCGGTTTACAGTGTTGAATAAATGAGAAATCTTGAGATCCTCTCAAAATTTCTACCCTAGTTTAAAACTCTAGGTTGGTTGACTATTTGTAATGGATTGATGGCACGAATTTTTGAGATCTTCTCAAAAATTCTGCCCCAGTTGGGCTCGTGGCAATCCTTGCGTCCTTCATGAAGTCATATCTCTGAGGCTTCCTAGGGGTTTCTTGGGTTTTTCTTTTGGTGCGACTAAGCTCAAAGAGCGCCTATGTATCCTGTCACAGCAGGAATCAGGTCAAACGTAGTTTGGGATAAAAGTAAATGAGTTTTTGGTTTTTACTAATAATGCGATCGGGTTCCGAATGGACTGCCTCTGTATCCCACTGTGGGGAAGTTAGGTCATTGCGCAGTTCATAATACAAAGTTGTTTCGTTTTTCCTACCTATTACAAAATGATTACAAGCAAAAGGAAATAGCTAATTAAGCAAATAACATAACGATTACAAGCAAAATGTACTATTACAAACTGAGAAACTTGTCTTTATGCAAAGTAGCGCTTGATTGTGTCCGAGTTGATTGGTTTTAGCCACTCTTGTCCGTCCATATCTGATAGTACTAATGCTCCTCCGAAGTACTTTGCGGACTACATAGGGGACTTGCCATTTGGGGGCAAATTTCCCTTGGTATTCGTCCTGACGTGGGAAAATACTTTTGAGTACCATTTGTCCTATTTGAAAAAGTTGAGTTCTGATTTGTTTGTTAAAGGCTCTTCCCATCCTTTGTTGTTATAGTTGACCGTGACATATATCAACTATCCCCTTCTCGTCGATTAAGGCCAATTTCTCATATCGAGCTTGGACCCATTCCGCGTTGTCCAATTCTACTTCTTGGATGATCCTTAAAGAAGGTATCTCGACTTCGGCAGGTATGACCGCTTCAGTACCATAGACCAATAAATAGGGTGTTGCCCTTGTTGAAGTACCGGATGTAGTACGGTATCCCAAAGAAGGCATATGACAACTGCCCGTGCCATCCTTTGTAGTTGTCTATCATTTTCCTCAATATCCTCTTACTATTCTTGTTGGTTGCTTCTACGGATCCATTCATCTGTGGCTAGTAAGCTGTTGAATTTTAGTGGTGAT
This sequence comes from Lycium ferocissimum, assembly GCF_029784015.1. Classification (NCBI taxonomy): domain Eukaryota; kingdom Viridiplantae; phylum Streptophyta; class Magnoliopsida; order Solanales; family Solanaceae; genus Lycium; species Lycium ferocissimum. Next base: position 61,680,903 of record NC_081351.1, read on the forward strand.
CTTGAATTGCTCACAAATATCCTTTATCATGTGGTTGTTCAGATTTGTTCCTTTGTCAGTTATAATGGACTCAGGTATACCGAATCGGCATATGATATTATTTCGCACAAAGTTGGGCACTACTTTCTTTGTCACTGACTTGTGTGACATTGCTTCTACCTATTTGGTGAAGTAATCAATAGCGACTAAAATGAATCGGTGCCTATTTGAAGGAGCGTGTCTGATGGGTCCAACGACGTCCATACCCTAAGCAACGAAGAGCCATGGTGAACTCATGGCATTAATCTTACTCAGCAAAATCTTGATTAAATCTTCGTGGATTTGACATTGATGGCATCTTTGCACATATTTGCAGCAATTATTTTCCATTGTCATCCAATGGTATCCAGCTCTGAGAATCTTCTTGGCCAGTGCGAATCCATTCATATGGAGGCCACATGTCCCAGCATGTACTACTTCCGTGTTTGGTGGCCTTGCATCTGCCACATACGAGTAGACCCAAATCCGGCGTTCGTTTGTACAACACTTCCTTGTTTAGGAAAAAACCATTGGCCATTCTTCTGATGGTCTTCTTTTTCCACTGGTGATACCTTCGGGATATTCCCGATTCTCCAAGTATATTTTGATGTCATTGTACCACGGTTTGCCATCTGGTTCTGCTTCCACGTGGCAACAGTAGCGATGTTACTTATCTCTAGCGGGTCAATGTGACTGCTTTCAGGGTGCTGGATCATTGATGCTATTATGGCCAATACATCAGCAAACTCGTTCTGAGCTCTCGGAGTGTTCTGGAACTCGATATTCCTGAATTTCTTGCACAATCTATGTGCTAAGTTCACATATGGCAAGATCTTATCATTTTTGGTGGCCCATTCACCTTGTACTTCATGAATTAACAGGTCAAAATCTCTGATGACCAGTAATTCATCGATGTCCATGTCCAGTGCCATCTTGAGGCCTAAAATACAGGCTTCATATTTTAGCCATATTA